>NC_057930.1:11515151-11818181 GCF_017639315.1 Drosophila ananassae
TGATCACCTCGCGTGTGGCCTGGCGATGGGGCTTCGGCTTGTCCACCACCGACAAGATTGTTTGGAACTTCTTGTACAACCCGGCGATTAGTTCGTGGGTCACTACCGGGAAGGGAACAGTGTTGCCCATGATGACGTCGCTTCCACCTGAAAAGAGTAATATGAATTATTTTTGTACAGTGTAGTTATCTCCCTAATTAAATAATGAACCCCCTTTATATGCACCATTAACAGACCCAATTAGGGGTTAGTTAAGTTATTTCAAACTGACCAACTGCCCTACAAGCCAATTTGCGAACCCTTCCGCTTTCAACAGCTACCCTTTTGCTAATTGCTTAACGGTAAACGGAAAGGCAAGACCCGAAGGATAAAGGAAGTAACATTTGCCCACCTGTCCCGGCCTGACTGATGTCACCTGCTGCTGCTGCGGCTGCGGCCTGGGCTGCCTGAGCTGCCGCCTCACCGGTGGTCAGTGACAGTTCGATGTAGCCCACGACAATGGAGAGCAGAGTCAGATCGGGCTCAATTCCAGAGGTTAAAGCGCGCCGGAAGAGATTCACCACGTCGGCGGTGGACTTGAGGGGGAACATACTAGGATCGATGCCATTTAGAGCCATTGGACTGGCACTGGCGCTTCTTGTTACGGTAGACATGGCTGTTTTCTCAATTATTTTCTGCAAAAAAAAAATAGATTATAAGATTAAGTTTCTACTTATTGAAAATTATAGTCTTACCTTTTAAAGTTTCTCTTGAAATTGTTTTCTCTTCCTCTGATTTTATTTTGAAGTGTATTTTGTATATTGGAATATTCCAAAGTAGATACATATATCAATCAAGGTTAAATCCAATTATTGAAAACTTTGTCATGTTCCAGAACACGTACGTATGTATGTGTATCCCTTAATGATCCTGGAATATCCTGGATGTGAAACAGAGTGTCATCATAGCTATTCCATATATAATTACCTTGAAGGAGGGTAGTCGGGAAGTCCTGTGTGTGTCCTCTTTTCCACCTGTTCGCTTGTTGTTTTTTAAAGAGATAGTTTCTTGTTTTTTTATCCTGTTCCTGGGCCGGCGGTACCGCAATGGCCACTGGCGATGTTTAGCTGCTGTAGCTGCTTGTACAGCCAGCCACTTTGTGGCTGCAACATTGGCAACAAGTTGACAAACAACTTTTTTGTCGTTGTTGTCGCACCTTCTTGGCCCTTTTTTGCAGTTGCTACCTCTTTTTTTTATTTATTTTTTTTACTTTTTGACTTTGTACTTAAAAGAGCAGGATTTTTTTTTCTTTATGCTGCAACTTATTTGCTGCAACAACAACTAAAACAACAACAACAAACTGGTTTCCCGCTGCATTTTGCTTGGGCCTAATTGTGTATGTGTATGCATCTGGTGCACTGGAAAAATATGTATATATCCTGTCCTTTCGCTGTCCTTCGCCTTCGCCTTCGCCGTCCACGTCATCAGGTAATCGGCTCACGAGGTGAGGAGCAGGTGAATTTCTCCCAAAAAAAATTCTTCTCCTTTTTGTTTTTGTTTTTAGTTCAGCTCCTTGTTTTTGTTTTTGTTTTTGTTTCGATCAACCCGCCACCCCCCTTTTTTTATATTAAATTCTGTATTTTTTCCAACCGAATTCCGTTTGATTCTTATTGAACACGATTAGATAAACGTTCGTCAGTATCTTAAGTTTATTTTGAGCGATAGTTTCGGTTGATTACTGCGCCGCGAACCAGGCGAAAAAACCAGCTAAAATTCCGACAAAATATTGCGTCGTGTTGTGTTTACCTTGTTGCGCCAGTGTTTACACACCCAGCACGTGCCCATTATATACAGCAGTGTTGCAAAATGATCTTAGCGGGCAAAGTAATCATTTAAATAGGAATTCAAAAATTAATAAGAGCTGTAGCTTCATCCATATTTATTAATATTTTTAATATTTTAACCTAAATTACCTTTAAATACTTGTAAACCAAAATCAAATTGTTGAAAAGTGCAAAAGTAAATGTTAACAGCTGTTAGTGGCTAACAGTGGAAATGTTAGAAGACCATTTTTGTGCCAGTCTGGCAGCTCTGGTTGCACGCGGCCAACTAAAAACAGAAAACAAATCAGAAATGGAGCAAACAAATCCATTCTACGACTTTAGTATAATTTACAACAAAGATGACAAGGTGATGCGGGCCCTGTTGAATGAACTCGTGGAGTGTAAGCTATAAGCAATGCACCATCAGTCTCAAATTTAAGCTATTTATCACTTCCAGTGGGCTACAAGACCATTGCCATCGAGCAGAGCTTCGATCACAGCAAGAAGGAGCCTGGAAAGCGGGGATCCGAGATGTTTCCCGAGCCCCACAAGATCGAGCACCTTCGCAAAGAGTTCCAGGGCAAGTTGAGGATCCTTCAGAGGCTAACCATTCTCTACGTGGACGTCAATGTGTCACATGCAATGGTAAATTATAAAAGAAAAGTGTTCTTAGACAACGAATTTAATAAACTGTTTCTGCAGAGCGTTTCTCTGAATCTGCGAAAGTTCAACCTGATAGCTGGACAGCCAAAAACCGATGCTGCTCTGACGGTAAGTTATCAGACGCCGCCCACATTTTCATTTCAAATTGAAATCAAGAAAATCTTCTCAGCACTGCTGCACTACTTTCAATGGCGATCTTGTTACCTTCGATCCTGTGGCTGGTTCCAGACTCTTGGTTAACCGGAAGGCGTACCAGATAGCAGTCCGTCGTGGCATGTTTTTCGAAATCAAGTATGCACCTGCGATAGCCGATTCGAATAATAGGAAGGACATGATCAAAATAGCCCAGAACTACTGCACCAAAGGCAAGTCGAAGAACATAATCTTCAGCAGCGGGGCAGTGCACGAGTTCCAATTGAGAGGGCCATACGATGTGGCCAATTTGTGAGTATTTTCTTGATCTGATCTAAAATTTAAACTATAAAATATATGATTTTTCAGAGCCTTTATATTTGGTTTGTCAGAGGATCAGGGCAAGAATGCTGTGGACAGGAACTGTCGGCAACTTTTCCTAAAAGCTGAATCACGTCGTTTGGGGAAAACAATAATGTTTGTTAGAGGAAATGGACCCATCGTTTTCTCAGACAGTTCCGAAGCAGAAGATGATCATGAAATGGAGGATCTTCAAACAGAATTGAATGAAACTAGTGAAAATAATCAACCAAATAAAAGACTAAAAGTACACTGAACCAAAAATAAATTATTTCATCTTATGCCATGAAAATTATTATGATAATAACTTGTTTTTATAAATATTTTTTAAATTGAATTTACTGGATTATTTTAAAAATACTATATTACGATTTTCCATCCCTGGCATTTTGACATTTGTATTTTCTAGCACAGGGTGATTAGAAACGCACACAGGGTGGTGTCAGAAATCGAGAAACGAGAAGAAGTGCAAAACACCGATACTATCGCGGAAAAAAACAAAATGGAGACACATTAAAACGCGTTACACGGAATTTGGCTGCGAGAAATTTGCGTTAAACGGTAACTAAAAGTGCAAATTAATTGGTAAAAAATAGAAAAAAGCCGTCACAAAGTGGCCGGCAACTAAATCCGCCGAAAACCCCATCAAAATTGAGCGTATTTTAAGCGAAAATTGTATTTGAAAAAAGAACCCGGAGCAGAGACACTTGAAAAGAAAAAATGTGCAAAGAAGAAGAAAAAGAAGAGAGCTGAGAAGAGAGAGAGAGAGGAGAGCGCACACACAAGTCCAAGCAACGAGACGAGAAAAACGGCAAAAGAAATATGTATTTCGCGAGACGACTAAGAAAAGCTGAAAAGCATCAGCCAATGTCCAATTTTCAATTGTTTTTCGCCGAAAAGCGCAGTGCATTTGTGTTTGTGAGTGTAATTAATTAATTGGAACATCAAAGAACACCCTACAAAAAAAAAAAAAAAAATCAAATGCGATGCGAAAGTGTGAGCCGAAGTTTTTTTGCCTGCCTGCGCCCCCTTCCTCCCATCCAACTAATATAATTAAAAATGGACCGCCTGTGTGTGTGAGAGTGCGTGTGTTAGTGTGTGTGTCTGTGTTTGCGATGCTCGTTTGTTTGATTGTAATCATCGCCTTGATTATTGCTTGCTCTTTTTTACGTTTTTTTTTATTTTGTCTTCACCTCTGCTCGCCATTTTCTTTCTCCCACCAAAAAGTGGGGAAAAAATTAGTGTTTCCCTTCGATTAATTTCTTCATTTTTTTCGCGTATCGCGCTTTGAATAAATTTTGTGTATGTATTGGTGTGCCGATGCAGTGTTGCCAACATTATTCGCTTGTTCGGGAGATGCAGCGCCGCACATTTTGCACCTGTGCAGGAGATTGCCTCCTGAAATCCTCCTACTCCTACTCCTCCTCTGCACCTCCCCCCACTATTGTCCATCTGCAATAATACAGTTTCTCTGTCGCTGCCGCTGTCGCAGTCGCAATCGTTTCTCTGCTTCCCATTTCTCGCTCTATTCAGATTTTGTTATTGTTGCTACTTGGTAGGCGGTGGAGAGAAATCAAAGACCAAGAGAGATATTCACAAAAAAAAAAAAAAAAAAAAAAAATCAAATGGCAATTGCAATAAAGTGTTAAATAGGTTGCATTGTGATTCATTTTTTAAAAGGTTTTATTTTTAATGCCTTTGTAAGTACGTGTTTAGAACTAATGGGGAAAAAAGGGATATTTCATCTTAAAAAATATTTTAAAAATCTAAATCCGAAATTGTTCTGGTATAAATATAAAAAAATAATATTAAGAACTGCAGTTAATTAATTATTAATTATTATTAAAATACAGTTTCTCTATTTTTTTTTATTTTATTTAAAAAAAAAAACAATTCAAACAGAATCAAACATGTTCTGTCAATATCGAACCCCCCCCATCCAATAGTGATGAGTTGGAGGTGACCAGGTCTGTCACCGTTTACACATGTAGATACTATCAGTGGCGCACCGATCTCATTTCCAGAATCAAGGGGGGTATTGTTTCTTTTTTTGTAAGTCAAGGATGCTATGGGAGGGGTGGGGTGGGGTGGAGTTTGACTTAGGCCACAAAACGGCTTTTCCCCTGCGTACGCCACTGGATACATTGCATATGCAACGGTATCCCCATTTCTTGCTCTTCTTTGATTGCTTTTTGCTCTGCTTTCTGCTGCTGAGGCCTCTGTCAACTCATCAGTCGTCTGCCTCCCTCGTCCCCACGCCACCCGATAGCTGCTTGGACACACGTTTTTCTAGCCGGGCCACTATACCTCTCCCGCTCTCTCTCTCTCTCTCTTTGCCGCTAAGGGAGAGAGCGTAAAATTCATGCGCTTGTCCCTCTGCTCTCGACGCGTCGCGTCGTCTGTGTTGTGTGTGTCTCTTCCTCTTCTACTCGGCGGCTGTAACAATTTTTTTTTCTCCATTTCATCTTATTCTTTTTTTTTTCCACTTCTGCAATTACGATGAAGAAGAAGAAGTAAAGGCAGTGGCAACTTCCAGCAATATCTATCGATTTCTTTGTTTCTTTTCGGCTGCAAAACTCAACGTGCGAGTATATATCATGTTTAATTGTAATTATCGTGCGTCAAGTGAGTGAATGTGTGTGCATGTGTGTGTGTGAGTGAGAGGAGCTGACTGGCTGGCTGGCTGGCTGGTGAAGAAGAAGCAACAGCTTCGCTAAAGTCGCGACGGGAAAACTGCAATTGCAATCGTTGCGCTTTTGTAGTTTTCGCTTCCATTGCTTCCTCTTCAGATTTTTCTTTTTTTCTGCTTCTTACTGTTGTGGCAATTGTGCTACAATTATTATTTCGCATGTGTATCTATACTTGAATTAGCATTGTTGTTGTTCTTGTTCTTGTTGTTGTTGTTGCAATAGCCTTTGTTTCTGTTTGTGTTTCTGTCACTCTTGTCATCTGTCATTCTCCTCGCAAATCGCGAATCGCGCTATGCTTAACTATCGATAACTTGGCTGCGTCCAAAATGATTGCGTGACCAAAAACCGAATCGGAAACCGACATACACCAAAAACACACATAAAAAAAATAAAAAAAAAACTAAAACAGTCCCAGGGAGAACAACCTTTGACGCAAAAAAAACCCTACGAACGAAAAATTAACTGTAAAATTGTGAGAACCGGCGATAATAAACAAGATAAAGTCAAATGGATTAGCAGAGAAAAAAAAAATGGAAAAAAAATAAATAAATAAAATGGTGAGTAATACTATTTTTAGCTTAACTTTACTGATAAGTACATTGTGGCGAAGAGAAACGTGAAATCGCGAGCGATTTACAACAATGGCCAGGCAGAAAATGCTTTTTAGAAATAATTATGTATCTTTAACCAAAAGCAGATACACACGTACATTCATACAATCACTCATACAGACGGCGAGTCGCGGCGAGACGAGCACGCTCACACACACACATACACACACGAACAACGGAATTGAGCGAAAAACTCGCACACAAACACAAGCGAAATAATTTCAATCAACTCTTTTTTTTTCTTCTTTTTTCTTTTTGGTTGGGGGCAACCCGACAGAAGAAGAAGAAGCATCAAAAGCAGCGAAAATAAAAAGCGTCACACGCCCCCGTTGGCCCTCTCTCGCGTGGAGTCTCTCGGCGTCCATCTCACAACCCCCCTTCCCACTCCCCCCACTTGTTAATATGCGAAAGCCGAGTGGCCAGCTCAGTTCTCCACTCCACTCATTGGTTACCGTTGTTGCTGTTGTTGTTACTTTGGGGCTGCGGCGAAAGAAAAAATTAAAGTAATAAAAAAAAAGAAAGAGAAAGAAAATAAAAGTTTTGACGTGCAAATGAGAAAAGTACAAATTACAGTAAAATTTTTGAAAGGCACTGAAAAAAATTAAATATTAATTATAATTGAAATTAAGAAATTGTTATTTAACAATTTTAATTTTTTAATTGATAATATTTTTTGAAGAATATAATTTTTTATCAAAGAGGTTTGGACTGTATTAATCGAAAGAGATGACGGATGGCAGAGGCAGAGACAGACGCTACCAGCGACCAGCAGCAGGAGCAACCATAATATCATCCCATCCATCCCAAAAAACCGAATCAAACCCGACAAACAACACAAGGCACATCACCAACAACAACAACAATAACGACAAAGCCAAACATATGAACGACGACGACCCCAACACACACACACAAACATATATCGAGAAGCACAAACAAGCAAAGATACAGATACAGATACATACAGACAAAAGGCAGCAACAGCAGCGCCACCACGATATGCGAATGCGAATAAAATAGCAACAACAACAACAGCAACTATGCGGCGAATTTGCACGAATCATGCGAATCCCCAATACCCTCAAGCACACACACTTCCACACAGACACAGATACATACAAATACACCTACAAATACACACTTTATTCCATGCATAATACGTGTTGTGTACTTGTCGCCGTAATGTTGTCGCCGCCGCCATCGAAATCGCCATTTCTTTTCTTTATTTCGTTTTCGGATTGCCTCTGGACTGCCTCTTGTTTGCCTCTTTCTCATTTCATCTCATTCCAATCTGTCAATTGTGCTGACTGACCACCCTAACTTCAACTTCAAAGATTCATATTTTCCTTTCAAAAGATACTTTATCTAAGCTCAAGTATCTCATAGTTCGTAGTCGTTTATTTTTTTTTTATATTTTATTTTGAAATATTATTTTGCTATCTCTCGGTTCTCAGTTCATTCGCATTTTTGTTTTGACTGGCTCATCGGCGCCTCCGTTGCCCACTCTCTTTCTATACGAAACAGACGGTCCGTCGCTCTGTCTCTCTGTCGCTTTTGCAGTCACCGCCAGCTGCTACGCTGGCAGCGCTGCCGCCAAAGGCCGGCACACGCACCCCCCTTTTACCCCAGCCCCTCTCCATGACGCCCCTCCCTCACCCGCCGCCGGATTTTCTCCTTCTCATTCGTCTGCCGCAGCACGTGATATACTCGCTTTGCTTTTGTAATTTTGCTTTTCATTCGATGTTTAGCGCACGCTTTGCTTTGCTCTCTGTGTTTTTGTTGTTGTTGTTTTTTTTTTATTTTTATTTTTTTTTTTTCGGTTCAACATTTTTGCTTTTATACACTCGTTTCACTTGTTGGGCTGTTTTTTTTTTCTTCTTTTCTTTACTCTCTCTCTCTCTGCCACTCTACGTCTCTCAGTTTGCCGTGTCGTGTGTTTTCGCCGCTCTCTCGTATTCAGCCGGCATGGTACTCGAGAGCGAAGTACGCTCTGGTTCTCTCATATTTCATGAGCTCTCTCTATGAACTTATTGTTGCTAGATTTTGACAATGGGCACCTCTATATATCCTGTATATTCGATCCGGTTTAGGTCCAGGTGCAAATTTTATACAACCGTTTAACTCGATAATCGGGTCAGGACTTGTATCTGTATCTGTATCTCTGTGTGTGTGGCTTCTCACTTCCCTGTTTTTTTGTTTAGTATTTTGGTAAATTCTAGCGGGAAACATAGCGTCAGTTTTTATTGTCGCAGGCCTTCTTACCTTTACTTTACCTATTCTACATTATCTTTTGTTGCACTCTTTGGCAACACTATTTGCAACGTCATCATGCATCAATGCATGTAGGAGTTAGAGGTGAGCTGATCCGATTAGGTTTTAAAAAGGTATTTGTAAGTAAAGAATTTAGATTTCAAGAAAATTGAAGATAATCTTAAAGATTCTTTAAAACGATTTATTTCAATGTCGTGTGTTAGTTATGTGCTGGAGCTAAAGAGCCTGCGATAGATTCCCCTCCCATCTCTAATGCCATAAATGTACCGTTACACATTCAAAAAAGCTGCGACGTGTTTGTAATTTTTGCCCAGCAAGAGTGTTATTGTTGCTGTTTGCCGCTCTCCGATGGCTTTTGAGAGGGTTTTCGTAGGGGAGAAGTGGCAGTGGCTCTCCGCATGGGTCTTGTTTTTTTTTTTTTCTTTTTTGGCTTTTCCGAAAACTGTGTGTGGCTTTATGCCTTTTTCGCTGTCGTCTGATGCTTCTTCTTCTTTTTCTTCATCTTGAGCCAGAGCTAGAGCTGCCGCTGTTACTTTACCTATTTTATTACCATTTTTATGTACGCGCGTAGTATGTGTGTATGAGTGTATGAGTGGCGCTGCTGCGCCCATCTGTCTCTGCTCTGCTTCTTATATTCCCCCCATCCACCAACCCCCACCCCTTCTCATATATCTGTGCTCTTTGGCGAGTTCCGAGTTGAGTGACGGACTTGGCGGCTATGGGTATGGCTCTGGCTTTTCTTACACAAACCAACTGTACTTTTTAGTTACTGTTAGCGCGGACCCAGCCACTTGACTTGATTGTTATTAAAGCGAGATTCATTCGCTCATACATGTGTCTGCCTATCTATCTATGTATCTGTAAGTGTGTCCATGTATCTGCAGAGTTCTTCGGCTGAACAATCTCTTCATAACAAACACATTTCTAATACACTGTGAAAAGTTACAAGACTATTAGTTTCTTAATTGAAAATAAATGAAAAAAATCATTAAATGTAAAATATTATTTATTATTTTTAAATAGTGTATCTATAAGATACTTTTTTGAAATACTATATTTCAAGCTCTATAGTAATTGTAGCTTCTCTAAAAAAAAAAAATCTAGTGACAAAAGTTTATTCAGACTTGGCCCTAAGAGCGAATTAAAGCCACAAAGCAACTGCCAAAAATTGTGAGCCAACTAAAAACATTAGCCCAAGACCTCAGGTGAATGAACCCTTTTTTTCTCTTCATTTTTTTTGTATTTTTTTTTTTTGTATTTTTATTGCAAAATTTTTAATCATTAGCTTTTTGGAGTAAGTTATTATTCAGGTTTTTGAATTAAACTGCCACTTTTGTTGCAAAGAGAGCCAATCGAAGGGTTAACTTCTTATTTTTTTTTTTATTATTATTTTTATATTTTTTGCAACTGTGGGAAAAAGTGAGTGAACCTGGGAGTGAACCTTTCTGTGAAAAAAATACTTTCATGGCTCATAAAATTATGATTGAAAAAGAAAACAGTAAAAACACAGTGAGAGAAACGGGGGTCCAACTATTAAAATGATTTACAAATATTTTTAAATGAGTTTGAAATGTTCAAGGCACTTTTTGAATCTAATTTTAGAATATTTTCTTGTAAAAGTCAGTCCAGAATTTGAAAAAGTTGTTTAAATAAGCCATATTTTTTCTTATTTTTGAATATTTTTTGGTAAAAGTTTGTCTAGAATTTTAAACCATTGTTTATATAAGACTCTTATATAATTATTATGTAAGAAGTTCAAACCAAGCCAAGAAATTAAAGAAACTTATTTATTTATTGTATTTTTTTAACGTTTTTATTTCAGAAAATAACTAAAAGATAAAACAAAGACAGTTGTAAAAAAAACAAATAGTAAAATAAATAATAATTGTTTAAAAAAGCATGTCCTTTTATACATGTCCTCACTGTACTCTTGGCATAAAGGCAGGCTAATCCCCAAGCAATTTTGTTGCTGGTTCTTGGATGGTGGGGGCAGAGGTAGAGGCGGAGGCAGAGGCAGAGGGCAGTGGCAGAGGCGTCGGCGGCAGTTGGATTGGTGTTTGTTGTTGTTGTCGTCGTTGGGTCACAAAAATGTGGCTCGCGTCGCGTCTTTGTCGTTGGAGCCACTGTGAAATTTGCTTGTCTATTATCACCTTTAATCGATTTTTCGCTTATTTAAAACAAATGTACAGTTGTGCGCAGCGACAGAGGCAGACAGAGACGCGGCAGAGCACCATAGACACACCATAGACACAAAAAGAGAAAAAGAGAGGTGGCGAGTAAAGTATAATTTCACAATTTTTCAAATGTATCTGCTTTGCTTACACAAACAAACACCAACAAACATATGCATATTACTATAGCTTTTTTAGTTTATTGTTTTTGCAATTACTTTGGCTGATTTGTTTTTGTAAAAAAAAAAATACAAAAAAAACTAAAGCAGAAGAAGCAAGTCAAGAAATGAAAACTAAAGCGAAGCGAGGAAAGAAAAAAAAAATGCGACACACACACTCACTGATAGATATCTGCCAGATATACAAAAGTAAAGTCTGGCCACACACCATAGAGCGTGAGAGAGGGGTGAGGGGAGGGAGGGGGCGGCATACACTCGCACAGATGTACATACCACTCGCCTAATAATAATGGCAAGAGCTGAAACTAAATAAATAAATAGCTGAAATTGCAAAGCGAAATGTAATTGATTACGGCTACGGGTATGGCTACGGCTACGGCAAAGTCAGCCAGAGCTGCTAGCTGCCAGCGAGAGGGCACTGTGAGAAATTGTTAGGAGAAATTTTGTATTTAAATATTATAAACAAACTACCTAAAAAGTCAAATAAAAGTTTGAATTTTTTCAAGTTTTTGTAGTTTTACTGAGAGAAAAAGTTATTTCTTAAATAAATATAATAATGTAAATACAATAAATAAATAATAAACATAAAAATATAAAAAACTTCAAATAAAAGTTTTAAAGTTTCACTGAGAGAAATTATTAAGAGAAAATAACATGTCTAAAATAATATAATAATAATAAATATAAAACTTTAAAAGTTTAAAAATGTCTACTTCAAGTTTCTTTGATTTTCCCAATTATTATTAATTTTATTTATATTATTATTGTATTATTTTTATTTTTTAATTATTATTGTATTGAAATAAAATTTACTTATTATCTTTAGATAGATAGATTGTAAATAAATTACAGGAAGAAAAAACAAAAACAAAATTATTTTTGTAATATTTTTTTTGTTTTTATTGTTTATTATTATTTTATAATTTTGTTTTTTCTTATTTTATTATTGTCTTTATTTATATGTATATTTCTTGTATATAATTATTTTTTTATTATTATTTATTTTAATTTTATTACTCATTAATTACCGTTTTAATTCATAAACCTTTTCTCTCTGTGTACTAACAACAGAGACGGTGACAACTGACTAAATGATTGTCCAATGAGCGCGAACGACTCACAGTTAGGGGGGCTATAAGTTAGGCCCGGGGGGGTGATCCGAGGAGGGTGGTTAGTGGGTGGCTTCGGTGGGGTGTTGGAGCTGTAAGCTCACCGCTGCTTAGTCCATGTCAACCACTCTACTATACTCCACATAACTTGTACTGATGATGTGCCATAGTATCTGAGTGTGTGTGGAGAGTGCGATTGTATCTGTGCGAGTTATAACTGTACTATAGAGCAGAGGCAGCGGCAGAGGCAGAGGCAGAGGCAGAAGCAGTGGCAGCGACAGCGATTTTCGGTTGTGTGCAAGTGCATACCACCTCCTCTATGTACTCTCGGCAGTAGTTTTGTGTCTATATCTCTCCACTTTCCATTTGCTTGCAAAAGTATAAAACAGACACCACACCTTGCCATGCCACCACCCTACCATTCCCCCCTCCCTCTCCCACTCTATTTGCATATCTTTTGGACTCGCGCAGCTTCCACCAACAACAAAAATAACAATAACAATAAGAGTACTAAAAACAACAACCAGTCAGTCAACCCACCCGCATTTTTTATGGTTTCTGCTCGCCTTTTTGCTCTCCAGTAGTGGCTCAGCTCAGCGCTTTTCCCGCTTTTCCTCGCTTTTGCCCTCACTGCTACTTTAGATTTTCGGCCAAAAAGCAGCCACTCTGACGGAGACAATGCGAAAAATCGATAGAGTTTCCATTGTTTTTTGCCACTGTCCTGAAGATTTTTCACTCAAACCACCACCCACAGACCACCACTCCATCCCACAAACCTGCCACCATTCCACCATCTTGCCATTTGAAAAGAAAAGGCAAGCATTTTTGGTACAAAAGTATATCATTAATTATATTTTATAGCTTTTTAAGACTTAAAGATATGGGTTTTCTGGAAGCTCAACCCTTTTGGGGGGTCAAACTGTACGTTCTATGTGGCAATCTTAGAAATTCATAAGCGTATAGCTTTTCCCCTTAAAAGTTGAAGCAAAGTCAACAAATCTCAACTAAAGTGTTTTAGAATTAAAATTAATAAGAATCTATAACAATTATTATATTTTAATTACTTTTCTATTCATTTCTTATCTTTGCAGATCTCTTTTCCTTAAAATACGCTCAAAAGACAGTCTCCTCGGCTTGGAAATTAATTATTAAATTCCCTTCTAACTACTATTACTAACCTAGTTCCTATATCCTTTTTTTTTTAGCTGTGAGCGAATGTGTTTCACTGCGATTATGTCAAAGATCCATGAAGGCCATGACGGGACACAAATGACCTTACCATATGAAAGCAACAAGAAGACGTTAAATTGCACACCAGTTGTAATTAAGTTTAGTAGTTAGAACCCATAATTAACTAAAAATATAATATATAATATAACCATAATTGATTGGGCAAAAAAAAAAAGAGAGAGACTAAAGCCAAGAGATCGATTCCACGACACTTTCCAGAGTCGTTTTGTAAGCAACAACCCCCTTGTCCGCATCCGGTATCCGGTTTCCGGCTCATATATCCGGGGCTCTGGTCTACCTTTTTGACATTTTCTGACAACGGCCACGCGCAGAGAGCAGCATCAAAATTAAGCCAATAGACGTGGAAATCTAAAACGCAGCGGCGTGTCGCGTCCTTCGACACGGACGTAACGGACATTTCTGTGTGCGCTGCGTTTCAAAAATCTGATGGATGGAAATGCACAAAATATGTTTCACGGAAATCACCAAGGGTGAGTTAACAGTCACCCCAAAAAAGTGACACCAAAAAGGGGTAACAGGGAGGATGGTATCTAATGGGATAATTTACTCTTTAAAAGGATTAAAAATAAACTCCCTTTTTATTAATATTTTTTATTTATTTTATTCCCTCATAGAGATCCCTATTACCGTTACGATGCAGCGGCAGCCGCAGCAGCAGCAGCGGCGGCTAATCCACGGGCCATGGGTCCGCCCGGTGGCTACCCGCCCCGTCACCGCGCCCCCCACCCGCTACAGCAACAGCCCCAATACCCATCGTACCAGCCAACGGCGGAGAATCTGTACGGGCTGGGGGCCGCCGATCATCAGGCAGCCATGGGACTCGGTGTTGGAGTCGGTGTCGGTGTCGGCGTCGGTGTTGGCGGAATGGGTGATCTAAGCGGTTGGGGTGCAGCACCAACCGGTGTACCTGGACAGGCGGCGGCGTATCCGGGCGCTGGTCTAGGGGCCTATGGTCATCCGCAGGCAGCTCCACCGGCGCAGCAGCAGCGCCAGAGCAACGCCAGCGCCTATCGGCAACACATGCCCGCCTACGGACAACAGGAACAGCAGAAGCTAGCCCCCTATGGTGCCCAGCAGGTAAGAGAATGGTGTTTGGAAGCATATCAGTAGTTTTAATTGAATCTCAATAGCAGGGCATGATGGCGGGCTACGGATCACAGCAGCCACCGACGCCACAGCAACAGCAGCAGGTGCAGGCGCAGCAGCAAGCACAGCAAGTGCAGCAGCAGCAGGCGCAGCAAGTGCAACAGCAGCAGCAGAGTCAGCAGCAGGCTCGACTGCCGCAGCATTATCCTCAGGCGCCGGGACAGCATCCACTGTATCCCGGTGTGGGAGCACCTGCAGTCCAAGCCGGACAACCGCCCACGCCCCAGGGCTATGCTCACAGTCCCTACGGCAGCCCCATGCAGCATCAGCCGGGAAGAGGAGCTCCGCAGCATGTGGGTTATGGGCATTCGGGCCTGGATCCAAATCAGGCATCTGCCTACGGGCAACATGTTCCAGGGGCAGCTCCGCCCGGCCACCATCAGCAGCAGCTGGGTGCCCATCAGCAGCAGCAACTGCAGTCGCAGCAGCAGGCGCAGCAGGTGCAGCAGCAGGCACAACAGCAGCAACAGCAGCCACACGTGTCGCTGATGCAACAGCAGTTGCCGGGTGCCGGTCTGCCCCCACCGCACATGGGCATGCCCCCCAGCTACGGCAGCCACCACCAGCAGCAGCAGCAGCAAGTCCAGCAGCAGCAGCAGCAGGCGCAGCAACAGCAAGTCCAGCAGCAACAGGCACAACAGCAACAGCAGCAGGCTGCTCCGCCCTACATGTCCAAGCAGGCGGCTGCCCAGTTGAACTCCTCGCCCCAGTACCGTGCCCCCTTCCCCCAGCTTTCGCCACAAATGTCGCCCCGCCCGCCGACCATGTCGCCGCATCCCCAGATGTCACCGCGACCGGTGGGCGTGTCGCCCGCGAAGCCACCAGCTCCCCAACAAGCGCAGGCCCAGCAACAGGTGGTGCAACAGCCGCAACAGCCCAGCCAGCACAGTATCCAGGGCATGGTGGGATTGCCGTCGCCACGCCCCCAGCCACCGTCCAGCGGTGCTGTGGGAGGGGCAGTGGGTTCTGGGTCGAAGGTTCCACCGCCAGTGGCGGCTCCCGTCAATACATTGCAGGTAAGATAAGGCATGCACCATGTTGCAAGTTGGGATTTTAATGGAAATTTCCAATTCCAGGCCCTCGAACAAATGGTGATGCCCACACAGGCTCACGGTCTACCGCCCATGGACTACCCCTCGGCGTACAGGAGCGCTGTGGGTCCTAGGATGCCTGCCTCGCCGCAGCAACAGCAGCAGCAGCAACACCACCAGCAGTGGGGCAGCCAGCACATGGCCGCCATGCAGCAGCAGCAGCAGGCGGCGGCGGCCCAACAGCAGCAGCAGCAAGCCCAGCAGCAGGCGGCGGCCCAACAACAACAGCAGCAACAGCAAGCAGCGCCGCAACAGCAGCAGGCAGCCATGCTGCAGGCACAGCAGCAACATCACCAGCAACAGATGAGCATGTACGGCCAGGCGATGGGGCAGCAACAGCAACAGCAACCCCAAGCCCCGCAACAGGTTGTGCCACCAGTGGCGGCTCAACAGCAACCTCCGCAACAACAGCAGCAACAGCAACAACAGCAGCAGCAGCAACAACACCAACAGCAGCAACAGCAATCGCTTAACGATCAGCTGCAACACTCCATCAACGACATTGTCGGGGGAGGCAACAGCTCCGGATCAACCACCAGCAGCCAGAGCAGTCAGCAGCAGCAGCAGCAACTGCAGCAGAGCCTGCCGAGCATGCATCACTTGATCCAGCCCACTCTGGAGGCTACCCAGCAGACGCAAGCTGCACAGCAACAGCAACAGCAGCAGCAACCGCAGGCGGCGTTGACATCGCCGCACCACCAGCAACTGCAGCACCAGTCGCCGATACATCAGCAGCAGTCGCCCCACCACCAGCAACAACACACCTTGCCCAGCTACAACCAATCCCAACAGCAGTTCGATCCATTTGCGAACATTCTGGGAGACAATCAGCCACCGGCAGCGCAACATGTCAGTTCGCCGGCTCATGTTAGCTCCCCGATACCCGCTCAAATGCAACAGCAACAGAGCCAGCAGCAACAGCAGCAGCAGCAACAAGTGCCGCCGGCTCAGCAACAACAGCAGGCCCAGGTGCCGCAACAGCAGCAGCAGCAGCCGCCACAGCCCACAACACCGTCTCATCATCTGAGCAGTATCCTGAACGAAACGGCCAACTCCAATGATTCCTCAACGCTGGCGGTGGCTGCCAACGACAGCAACAACAGCAGCAGCAACAGCAGCACCAACAGCATCGTCAACAACCAGCCCACTTCGGTGCACGACAGCAACTCCCAGAGCAGCATCAACAGCAGCAGCAACAACCAGCAACAGCTGCTGATGGACAACACCAACTCGCACGGTGGGAACTCTGAGAGTGCGCAGCATGTCGGCGTGGATGTTGGACTCTTCGACAACAACTCCATGTCCTCCAACTCGGCAGCTGTGGCGGCGGTCGCTTCCAATGCCTCTGCTGCTGCAGCCGCTCTGCTGGACAGCAACTCGCAGTCCTCGAATGCCGAGTTCGAGAAGAATCAGAGTGAAAGCGATGGTCTGGGACTGGGGGGAGTCGTGGCCAGCGAGCCAGAGCTGCCGCAGGATGAGTCGAGTATCTCCAAGACCCAGGAGACCAGTCTGAGCACGGAACTGCCGGCTGTCCAGGAGGAACAGCTGGAGAAGCCCAGCGACGATGTGGAGCAGACGCAGATCAGTCAGCCGCTGGGCGACATGAATACCTCCCTTTCCGAAGACGCGAAGAGCGCCGACGAGGTGGGCGAGGATAAGTCAGGAGCAGTGCCTCCGATGGAGCCTCCACCGCCACAGCAGCAACAGATGCCCCCTCACTATCCCATGGCTCCGGGCTATGATGGTCAGAACCAGGGCCATATGCCACCCATGATGCCTCCCTATGGCGGAGCACCGGGCATGTATCCACCTTATCCTATGCTCCACCAGCAGGAGATTGCTGCCCTCCAGCAGCAGATCCAGGAGATATACTGCATGCCGCCGGGACACGAGCACCAGCACCAGGAGAAGCTTATGCGGCTGCAGGAGCGACTAAATCTCCTCCAGCAGCACGAGGTCAACGACCAGTGCGCCGGCGGTGGACCGCAGTGTGTGCTGTTCCAGTCGATGCCGCCCATGTACGGCAGCAATCCGCTCCACAACCAGCAGATGGTGGAGAGTCCCCAGGTCTCGAGCACCACTGGACGGGGACGGGGCAAGGGAGCCAACAAGCCGAGGAAGCCGCGTGCCAAGAAGGGTGAGAAAGTGGCGGCGGTCGGCCAGGACTTGATGGACATCAGTAGCAACGTGGTGGTGGGACAAGCCAACGCTACTCAGAGCATTCCCACCACCCAGCTGCCAGTATCAGAGGACTGTGTGACCCAAGGAGCCGGCGATACCAGCGTGGTGGGCATGCTGGAGTACAGCGAAGGAATGGGCGATCTCTCGCAGGACGTCCATTCCGCCAACGAGCTCGACACCTCCACCGATGGCAGCGGCAAAAAGAAGAAGCCCCGCAAGCCACGGATACCCAAGGATCCGAATAAGCCGCCGCGCGACAGGACGCCCAAGTCCAAAAAGCCCAAGGACCCTAATGATCCCAACTCCACAGACTCGCCAGCTCCAACCTCCAAGAAGCGAGCCAGTACCAGCAAGAAGAGCAAGAAACAGTACGGAGACGATGGCGCCGAGCAAACTGGCGAGGGCAGCGAAGTGGAGGACAACAAGCCACTGGTGCCCAAGGCAGAGTCCGCCGATGGAGAGGCCGAGACCACTTCCGCGGTGGTTGGCGTGGACGGAGAGTCGCCGGACTATGACGACATACCGGTCTCGAAGATTCCACGAAGTGCCAATGAGGAGGAGAAGGAGCCCGAGGCGGGCGATGAAACGGTGGACTCTGTGCCAGACTCTGCCGGAGATGCAGCTTCGACGCCGAGTCGCAGGGACCGAAAGAGGTCCACCGCCAGGAGTCGTCGCAATGCCAACTCGGAGGAGGGTGGCAGTGCGCGCCGGAATCGCGGATCGCTTTCCGCGAAGGCGCTGAAGAAGCGCAGGAATCGCGGCCGCATCGTCCCCGAATCCGATGGCGAGGACGACACTTTGGACAGAACACCTCCGCCATCGCCGCCACCAGACTCCGAGCTGGATTCGAACAAGAGGCGGTCGTCCAGGAACACGCAGCGCAAGAAGTACATCGACGACGTGATGCTACGGTTCTCGGACGACGAGAACTCTCTGTTGGTGGCCTCTCCGGTCAAGAAGGAGAAGAAGTCTTCGGCCAATACTGCCAACTCTAATGCTGGCAGTGATGCGGAGAAAACCGAGCCACAATCTGGAGCCGAGGGAGAAGCTGGTGGCCAGGAGGCTGGCGAAGATAAGTCCAATATTGCCATGGACGAGAGTAGCCAGTTGGAGGCCAGTTCCAGCACATCGGCAGCTGCTGCAGCGGCGGCTGAGAAGGAGCGCCAGAGCTCCACCGATGCCGCCAACGCAGCCATGTCCTCCAAGCCCAACTACGTGTACATCAACACTGGCGACGAGGACAGCATGGTGGTGCAGTACGTCCTCGCCGTGCGGATGGGAAAACGCGAACTGATCCCGGAGAAACCAAAGGAAAAGACTCCAGAGCCCAAGGAGGAAAAGGAGGAGGAGAAACCAGAGGAGCCGGAAAAGTCTGACGATGGCGAGGAGAAGCCGAAGGCCGAAGGCGAAGACGGAGAAGCCCCGGAAGGGGAATCCAAGCCCGAGGAGAGCAAATTGGAAACAGAATCCTCCGGAATGGAGGTCGACAAAGAGGAAACGCCAGCGGAGAACGAGAAGTCGGAAGAGGACGACACCTCCTCGCCAAAGAAGGAGGAGGAGATGGAGGTGGATGAGCCGGCTGAGAAGGAAGCCAAGCCGGAGGAGCAAGCTGAAGACGACAAGACTGAAGCGAAATCAGAGACCAATGAAGAGGAGAAATCTTCCGACGTAGAAACTGCTGAGGAGGCCAAGGAAACGGAGTCTCCTGAGGAGAAAATGGAGGTGGACGAAACCCCGGGCTCTCCCAAACCAAAAGAGGAATCTAACAGCGAAGAAAAGTCTTCCGAAGAAACCGAAGAGGAGAAGAAAGATGAAGAATCCGCCGAAAAGGAAGAGGAGAAGGAAGAATCCAAAGAGGGCGACGAAACAGAGAAGAAGGAGGAGGCCGAGAAGGAGAACAAACCCGAGCCCGTCTACATCGATGTGGAGGAGTACTTCGTCAAGTATCGCAACTTCAGCTACCTCCACTGCGAGTGGCGGACGGAGGAGGAGCTCCTCAAGGGCGACCGTCGGGTGGCTGCCAAGATACGTCGCTTCCAGCAGAAGCAGTCCCAGCAGCTGAACATCTTTGAGAACATCGAGGAGGAGCCCTTCAATCCCGACTTCACTGAGGTAGACCGTGTCCTGGACATGTCGGTGCACACGGACGAGAACAGTGGCGAGACCACCAAGCATTACCTGGTCAAGTGGAAGTCCCTGCCCTACGAGGACTGCACCTGGGAGTTGGAGGAGGACGTCGACAACGACAAGATCGAGCAGTATCTCCGCTTCAACAAGATTCCCATGCGCTGCGAGTGGAAGAGCAAGAAGCGTCCGCATCCCGAGCAATGGAAGAAGCTGGAGAAGACTCCAGTCTACAAGGCTGGCAACAGTCTGCGACCCTACCAGCTGGAGGGTCTCAACTGGCTGAAGTTCTCCTGGTACAACACGCACAACTGCATCCTGGCCGATGAAATGGGTCTCGGCAAGACCATCCAGAGTCTGACGTTCGTCCACTCGGTGTATGAGTACGGAATCCGAGGACCCTTCCTGGTAATAGCTCCCCTGTCCACCATTCCCAACTGGCAGCGCGAGTTCGAGGGCTGGACCGACATGAACGTGGTGGTGTACCACGGCTCGGTGACCAGCAAACAGATGATCCAGGACTACGAGTTCTACTACAAGACAGAGACCGGCAAGGTCCTCAAGGAGCCCATCAAGTTCAATGTCCTGATCACCACTTTCGAAATGATTGTGACGGACTACATGGACCTGAAGGCCTTTAACTGGCGCCTCTGTGTGATTGACGAGGCGCATCGCCTCAAGAACCGGAACTGCAAACTGCTCGAGGGCCTCAGGCAGTTGAATTTGGAGCACCGAGTCCTTCTGTCGGGCACTCCCCTGCAGAACAACATCAGCGAGCTGTTCTCGCTGCTGAATTTCCTGGAGCCCTCGCAGTTCTCCTCCCAGGAGGAGTTCATGTCCGAGTTTGGAAGTCTCCGCACCGAGGAGGAGGTCAACAAGCTCCAGGCACTCCTCAAGCCAATGATGCTGCGTCGTCTGAAGGACGATGTGGAGAAGAGTCTGGCGCCCAAGGAGGAGACCATCATCGAAGTGGAGCTGACGAACATTCAGAAGAAGTACTACCGTGGTATCCTGGAGCAGAACTTCAGTTTCCTAAAGAAGGGAACCACCTCCGCCAATATCCCCAACCTGATGAACACCATGATGGAGCTGAGGAAGTGCTGCATCCATCCCTATCTCCTCAACGGAGCCGAGGAGCAGATCCAGTACGACTTCAAGGCGCAGCACGGCGAGGATCCGGAGTCCTACTACAAGAACCTGATTCTCTCGGCGGGAAAAATGGTTCTGATTGACAAGTTGCTGCCCAAGCTGAAGGCGAACGGACACCGGGTGCTGATCTTCAGTCAGATGGTCAGGTGCCTGGACATCCTGGAGGACTATCTGGTGTACAGGAAGTATCCCTTCGAGCGGATCGATGGTCGCATTCGCGGCAACTTGCGACAGGAGGCCATTGATCGCTACTCCAAGCCCGGATCAGACCGATTTGTGTTCCTGCTCTGCACGAAGGCAGGAGGATTGGGCATCAACCTGACGGCCGCCGACACGGTCATCATCTACGACTCCGACTGGAATCCCCAGAACGATCTGCAGGCCCAGGCCAGATGCCATCGTATTGGTCAGCGGAAAATGGTCAAGATCTACCGACTGCTCTGCAGGAACACCTACGAACGCGAGATGTTCGACAAGGCATCCATGAAGCTCGGACTCGACAAGGCCGTCCTCCAGTCCATGAACACGCAGGGCTCCAAGGACGGCAACAACAAGCAGCTGTCCAAGAAGGAGATCGAGGATCTGCTCAAGAAGGGCGCCTACGGAGCCGTCATGGATGACGACAACGCCGGCGACAAGTTCTGCGAGGAGGACATCGATTCCATCCTCAAGCGGCGCACTCAGGTCATCACCATGGAGTCGGAGAAGGGCTCCACCTTCTCGAAGGCCTCATTCGCCGCCTCCGGCAACCGTTCGGACATCACCATTGACGATCCCGATTTCTGGACCAAGTGGGCCAAGAAGGTGGACATCGATCCGGATGCTTGCGAGCGGGATGAGACCGAGGACCTGGTCCTATCCGAGCCCAGAAGGCGCACCCAGATCAAGCGCTACGGCCACGAGGACGTCATGGAGATCAACTCGGAGGACTCGTCGAATGAAAACAGCGACGAAGAGGGAGGAATTGGTGAGTGATTCGATAAGTCTTGGGAATCCTGGACAGAAATGTAATGCCTTTTAATCCTTCAGGTCTCCGTTCCCGTCGCCGCAAGGAGAAGCGAGATCGGAATCGCGAAAAGAAGGGCCATGATGAGTACATTCCACGAGAACGCGACGCCCTGGCCGCTCTGGGACTGGAGGAGATCCAGTATGGCAACTGGGCCAAGTCCGAGTGCTTCAAGGTGGAGAAGGGACTGCTGTCCTTCGGGTGAGTTCTTCTTAATTGCTTTATTGAGTTTGAAACAAGAAATATATTATAATTTTTGGAATAATTGCAATCTGGAATCCTTAGTAGTCCTGCATTCGGTTGCGCCGGCGAATGGCGTTGTTTAGCTTCATGTTGAGGATGTAGATCTTGCGCTGCAGCATCTTCTCCTCCTTCTCCAGGTTGTGGGCCTCCTCCTTGCGCTCGATGTACTCACTGACGCTCGGAGCCTCGTACTCCTGCAGCTGGGCCTTCAGCTCATCGAGAGTGACATAGTCCTTGGCGTTGTGCGACTGAACGGCGGCCACCTCCTTCTCCAGCTTCTGAATGGCTCGGGTGACTTCCTCCGTGCGGTTCAGGACATTACGCATCTCGGCCTCCAGGTTCATCATGGCCTGCTTCTCCTCGGTCATGGCCAGCGATGTCTTGCCTGTGACTCCCTTCAGGCCCGCCATGTGGATGTTCTTCTCCTCCAGCTGGTTGACCAGCTCCGTTCGCTTGATGATCAGCTTCTCAAAGTCCACAGCCGTTAGGATGCCGCTGAGATCCGATTTGGTGATCAGATCGGCACGGTGCTGCTGGCAGGTCTCCTGCAGCGACACAATGGTCAGCTTCATGGTGCCCAGCAGGGCCCGGGCGTTCTTGAACCAGTTTGTGGTGAACTTGCGCAGCTTCCGCTCGATCTGCCGCTCGGTGGCCGACTCCAGGAAGGCAATGTCGTTCTCGTCCCGCATAAAGTGCAGCATGAAGTTGTTTTCCGTTTCAATGGTTTCCTCGCTGCGATAGCGCAGCTCCTCAATTTTGGCCCGCAGCTGCTTCACCTCGGTCATGGCTGGAAGGATACAGATAGAACCATAACCATCTCATACTCCCTTTTGCATCCTTACCATTCCTCTCGATATCTGAGACCCGCTTCTCCACCTCGGCCGCCCTCTTCTCGGCCATCTCCGCCTTGGCCTTAAAGTTCAGCTTGTAGTCCATGCCGCGACGCTTCTCCGTCAGGACACCGGCTGATCCCAACCCGACCAGTTGGTTGGCTGACATGGGAATCGAGCGCTTGGAACTGGAGTGCCGGCTACTGGCCACATGGCTTCCCGAATTCCTCTTAGTCTGCAAGCGGCGGAGTATGGAAGTGCGACGCTGTCGCAATCCCAACAACAGCTTGGGATCGTTCTTCTCGAGAAACTCAACCATGATGTGGTTCTCCAGCCGGAGAGTGGCCACATCATTGTGCACCTGCTCGACGGTGCGCAGCATGTCCAGGGCATCTAACCCAGCCAGTCGAATCTCCTTTTCCTCCTCCGAGAAGTTGCGAAAGTCCTCCAAGTAGAACTTGTAGATGATGGCCACGATGTCCACCTCCTGCTGGGGCGTGTACTCGAAGAAGGCCGACTTGCTGACATGCGACTTCATGGAGCGCATCGAGCGCCGGCTATAGTTCTCTTTAATACTGTGTTCCGACATGGTTTTCCGCCGTGGATTTTAATTATTTTTTAAATCAAAGAATAGTTCTTGTTTCGTTTTATGTTTTCAATGGAATTTGTATTATTTTTGGAGAGTTGGGAAGCGGGAAACCAAATGTAATGGGTGACTAGATGGGTTAAGATCCTTAACAAAATAAATGTTATATTTTAAATTATATTTTCTTTCTATTTTTCAGATGGGGACGTTGGTCGGAGCTCCTGGAGCTGGGACAGTTTAAGCGTGGCTGGCGGGACATCGACATCGAGGACTGTGCCCGCATTATCGTAAGTCCTCAAAGATCTGATCTGATTTCAGTTCAAGTCCTTAGTCCCTTCTTAGTGATGACCAACCATGCTAATATTGAGGAAACTATAGGTTTCCGCTGAGTAAAAACAATCTTCTCAACTTGCTGAAAATGAAAACTACACTCTCTTAGATCTCTTGTTATAAAATCTAGTTACTAATACTATTTTTTGCATAATTCTTATAGCTACTGTACTGCCTGCAAGTGTACAAGGGCGACGAGAAGATCAAGACGTTCATCTGGGACCTGATCACGCCAACCGAGGATGGGGAGGTGCAGAAGATCAGCAGGGATCATAGTGGCCTCCACAACTTGGTGCCACGAGGTAGGAACTCCAAAGGTATGGTAATTGCTACATTCACGCACCACCACTCCAACTGCTGCACGGACGTAGAGAGTTCTTTTTGAAAAAACAAAAAATACAAAATGAGAAGCCTTTTGTACAAAGTTTTCTACACACTATCTGTAAGGGGCTCTGGACTACCATCTTGTTTAACTATTTTTGTAATTACGAGTCCACCACTGAGTCATTATTTGTGTAGAGTGTTTGGGTCTATGGCCTCCAGTTCTTCTCCAATTTCTATTTAAATACTACTTCAATCTCTCTCGATTTTGGACTGTGACTTGGACGCGGACATGGGCTCTTAAGGAGCACACTGTACTAGACTCGACGGAAGAAAGTGTGTGTATGTTTTGTTGCCATGCAATTGTATGCCTTTTACTATATCTTGTATATATCTTTTTATATTCTGTATTGTTTTTATGTTAAATAATCACTAGTTTGTAATAAAAACTCATCAACTATCATTACTAACCACAAGTCTTTGTTGAGATAACAAGGATAATCTCCACAAATCATGTAGAGCTACCATTGGCACCTTCATACAGTTGCTCTCCTCATGAACCCCAAACCGAGAGCAACTAATAATAAAAACAAAGACTTAACTAAGAAAAACCCAAACTTCATTGACTTACAGGACGTAATGGTGGCAAGTCAAACAAGGATTCGACTGGCCCGGGAACAGCTTCCGGCAGCAATAGTGGCAACACCACACCCGCCCACAAGTCCAGCGCCTTGGATGGCTCCGACAAGGATGGGGGAATCAGTGCCAGTGCCGTGGCAGCGGCCGTCAGCAACCCGACGAGCATCCACGATCCCAATCACTGGAGCAAGAAGGAGAAGTACGACGCGGACGCGTACCTGGAGGGCGCCTACAAGAAGCACTTGGGCAGACACGCGAATAAGTGAGTCGTGTGGAATCGAATTTGTTATAAGCTAACCCCCCCAAGAACCAAAGGCCGGACTAAGACTAACAAATACTCCATTTTCTATTTTCTATTTTTGTCTATTTTTTTTTTCTCTTCCTTTAAATTCTATTAATTATTCACAGAGTTCTGCTGCGGGTGAGGATGCTTTATTATATCCAGCACGAGGTCATTGGGGATCTGGTCCAGCAGATCAAGGACAACACGCCCATCAGGTAGGCATGGCACTCTCAGTTGCCTGCGAATACACTTGGCATTCATTGATCATTTTGTATGTTGTTGTTGATTGATTGATTGACTGACTGATTGCCAAAGAGTGTTGAAATTTATAATTTTTATTTAATTCTTTTTTTTTGTATAAATATTTATGCCAATTTGTGAGCTGATTTTACTATTTTTTTACTATATTTATTATTTATGTTTTTCGTGAGAACTTTCAATCAAAGTTAAGGTGGAATGCATACTGTCTTTTATTCGATCTCTCCTCTCTATATATCTCTGTAATATCTGTAATCGATCGCTTGCTCTAACATCTGTACATTTTTTCATCATCAATCTCAATCTCATTATCTAACCATATAACTATATATGTCATAATTATTTAACTTTTGCCAACTAATCCTCGGCACATTACCTCCTCCTCTCTATCGCTGTGTTTTTGTGTTTTTTATTCGATAAATCCGTAATCTCGATAATACATAATTGATTTGCGAATATCTATAACTACCATCACCAAAAACTGCAGCAGTACGAAAGCCAAGCAGCAGCTGGCACTCAATCTGAATATGAGTCTGGAAAGGTAATGTCCCCATGAAATAACAGTATATATACAGTATCCTCAACATTACTACCTATCGATATTTATCGATATCGTGTCATCGCTCGCTCGCACTCACGCTATATCCATTTCAAAGATGAGAAGAAGAAAGAAGCTGGCGATACCACGCTACTCTATATCCCATCGAAATTTTATATCGATATCGTGTCATCGCTCGCTCGCCCTCACGCTATATCCATTTCAAAGATGAGAAGAAGAAGCTGGCGAATAGGGAATACCACGCTACTCTATATCCCCCTTTCATATATCGATAAATAATCCAAAATTCCACATGCAACTTACAAAATTCATTTTTATATATTTATCGAATTTATCGAATGATGTCAAAATTCCAAAAGCAAACGATAACAAAAAAGAAAAGAAGATAAACCGATTTTCAGTTGATTTTGTATGAATTTCTGCATTTGTAGCGATCTGTAGTGCAAATTGGCAATTAATATTATTTATTATTTCATTATTATTATTATTTTCATTATCTTTTTGGTTCTTTTTAATTTTACCTCATACCAAAATTGAAAAAAAAAAATGTATTAACCAAAAACCGAATTGAAAATTTTTACTAAACCAAAAATCATTTCTTTTTTCGCGCATTTCTTTCGCAAATTTCCCCCAAAAAAACAAAAACAATCCACAAAACACCACCAAAAAAAATATAAAAAAAATCATCGTAGCGAGCTCCCCATTCGCCCGCCGCCAACGCCAGATCAAGTGCCATCCTCATGGTGGAATCCCATTTGTTGTGATAAGAGTCTGTTGGTCGGAACCTACAAGCACGGCTGCGAAATGTATCGTCAGATGCGCGCCGATCCCAATCTGTGCTTTGTAACCCATGTGGGCGCCGGTGCCGGTGACGATTTGGCCGTCACGAATTTGCCGATGTAAGTTTATTAAAAAAAAATCCACAAAAAAAAAAAGAAAAAAATTAATTGAAATCCAGTCCAGTACTTGACACTGGATTGTCAAGTAAATCATTTAAAAAGGTGTCATTCATATCATTAAACCTATATATTGTATTGAAGAATATATCCCAGAGCTAGCACTCATTCATAAAAATTCATTATTTAATCAACTTGAACCATAATGCCTACCATAATTACTAAAATTAGGGACTCTTGCAGATCGAAGGAATGAAAAATAAAGGAATTTTGAAACTCATTTCCATTCCCACCCACACTCACGCACCCAAAAATGTCATGAATGTGTAAGATTTTAAAGATATATATGAGATATAGATCCACTTTCCATTCAAAAATCAAACATAAACATTCATTGTTGCGCTGGAAGTGTGTGTGTGAGTGTTGTGAGTTATAACTCTCGATGTTTCAGAACGTTTAGCATGAAGACCACCTAATGAATGATTTCTAATTAATATTTAAGAAGAATCTGAATTAAATTTTAAATAATTTCTATTTTTAATAATCATAGAAACGAAGACGATGCAAATTCAAAGCACGATGATGGCGATGAGGTGGACGATGACGGCACCACCACCACCAAAGACTCGGACTCCACTAAACTGACTGGGGGCGACAACAAGGACTCGCTCCTCGACCCGGAGCGCCCCAGTTCGTCGGGTAAGAGTTCTCACAGCGATAGTGCTACAGGGACAAGCGACAAGAGTCAAGCGAAAGCCAACGGATCCAACAACGAGCTGGAATCCGCAGCCGCATCCGCATCCGAATCCTCATCCAAATCCAAAGCCAATCCATCGCCGGGCAATGGCAGTGATGTTGATGCTACCCAGCAGGACGCATCATCAGAGAAGGCAACCGAATCGGCAGATACATCAGATCCAGATACTGATAACCATAAAAATGATGCAACAGTCTCTGCCTCTGGCTCCTCCGGTGATCCGGCCGACTCCTCTTCCAGTTCGCAAGAGGTCGGTGGCCAGGCGGAGGCGGAGGTCAAGACTGTTGCCTCCAATGAATCGGACAACGACGAATCGGAACAAAATCAAAAATCAAAAGAAATAGAAAAAGAAAGCAAAAAGGATGATCCTAAAGAGCCAACTGCTGGTGCTGCTCCTGCTGGGGAAGCTGGAAAAGATGATGCTGCCATTGCTCGAGCCGAGGGCGATAATGCGGAATCATGCACTAACAATGCCACCACAAACATCACTACTACTACCACTACCATTACCAATACCACCACCACCACCACTACCAATACCACCACTACTACCACCACCAATAATCCATCATCCAAAGCGGCTAATTCTAAAGGCCAAAACAACTCGACCGACAATGCTAACTCCAACTCAAATTTAGGCTTGGACGAGGAGGAGAGCGTCGCCGGCAGCTATCCGCCCACAGTGGCGGCCGTCGAGGATGCCACCACCATGTGGCCATCGATGCAGGACCTCAATACGCGACTCCGCCGGGTGATCACCGCCTACCAAAGGAACTACAAGAAGGAGGAGCTCAAACAGCAGCAGAAGGCCAAGGTGAGTGTTTAAGAAGAGCTAATTATAGAATCTAAAATCATTCCACGACTAACCATTCCACCACGAGAGGACTCTTAGGAAGCTTAGCTTTTTATTTATTTTTTTTTGTTAACTAAATTGTTAATTAGATTGTGCCGTAGTAGTGTCCTTGTACGTAGTTTTGTTGCTTAGCTGTTGGCCGTAGTTAGTTGCGAACCATAACCGTAGTTAGAACGGACAGAGGACAGAGGACAGTGGACTTGGACTTGGACTTGGACTTGAACTCGGACCGAACTCGGATCTCGATCATCTTGCCAGAAAAATTCAAAAAATAAAGCAACATGGAAGCCAACAGCCAACAGCTGATTAACAAAACTATGGATCACACTCCTCATAACTCCCATTATACCATCAAGATCTTACCATCCAGATCATGTCATGACTTAGATCTTACCAATTCCTGCAACTCTTTCTCTTCGATCTGTCCCATCTCTGTCCACCCACAGCTCCAGGCCCTGGTATCATCAACGCCACCGCTCTCAGTGCCCACCACACCCACTTTGCAGTCGATGCAGATGCAGTTGCAGAGCGGGACATCCGGTGCTGGGTCATCAGGCTCCGCCGCCGGCCAACTAGATCCCAGCGGCCGAAGTCTCCAAGCGCTGATGCAATCCCAGGGTGCTAGTACTTCTGCCGCCGCTGCTGCTGCTGCTGCGGCGGCAGCTGCCGGCGGATCAGCCGGACAGAGCCAGCAGGGTGTAGGTGGAGCGGGTGGATCTGTTTCTGTGACCGGATCGGGAATGCCGGCCATGCCCTCGGCCGCCGACATCAGCCTGATGCTCAGCATTCTCAACACCACCGACGTCAATCAGCTGGCCCAGTTGGACATCAACAAGCTGGCCATGTACCTGGTCAGCATGAACAATGTACGCGAGTGATGAGTACCCATATATGCCATATATTTCTCTATATTATAACCACTTTATAAGACTACTACCTACTACCCCTTGCCCCTTTTTTTCGATCAACCCTTCGCGGATTGAAATCAATCCTTGACTACCCAACTACCACCCAGTGACCAGTTCCCAGTTCTCACTTCCCAACAAATACAAAACAATTCAACCCACAACAGAACATCACCACCACCACCCACCACCACCCTTTCCCATGGTGCTAATAGACCATGAACAGTAGTCCCTCGGAATATGAGGAACTTCCCCGATGAGGGAGAGACTTTAACCCAAAAACACTGACACGAACACAAAGCCACTCACTAACCGCCAAACACTTACTAAACTGCATGTGTTGCCAAAACACTTGAAGTAGTACTTACTTCTAACTAAACTACTAACTTAGTAGGTCTATACTAATCTATATACTAATTTTATTTGAAAATATTGAAGAAAGTGAAGGTATTCTAATTTTTAATGAAAATACTTTGAAGACTTCTGTAAGAGACTTTACATAGGTCTATTATTGTCTATTATTATTATTATTATTATTATATTATAGGCCATTATTGATGAGAAATATGCTTAGAAGTGCTTACTTATTCTAAACCCTTATGGAACTATCCGATATAATTAGCAATTATTTTGGATAAAATGGGATTAATATGGAAATAAACCATACCATATACCATAAGAAGCCATATACCACCCTCTATATAACTCTCTATTACCCCTTTATTTCCTAAAACATAAATCCCATATCCTGAAAAATAAGGAAGGGGGGAAAAAAATAGTCCTCTTTGTCGCTTTGCAATTTCGAACACCTCACTTTATCGATAAATCTGATTTTCCGGGGATGGAAATCCGTGTGAAAAGTTGACAAAAAAAAAACAAGAAAAAAAAACAGAGGAAATCAAACTGAGAACTGAGACCTGAGACTCCATAAAAAGTGAAGCTACACCTGTGCTGATGAGAGGGGGGGAGGGCAGCTCTTCTGGAGGTGAAAAGCCTGTCAACTCGCCGTGCAATTGGGTATCCTCCCTTTTTTTTTGCAAATGTATGCGTGTCTGGACGAATGGGCAAACAAAAGCAAAGGAGAAAAGCAAAAAAAAAAAAGGAGCAGCGATAGCAAATACACTTATGCTTAATTTATGCAAAATAAAAGAAATACATACACTCGTATCTCGGATTTGAAGCCGAAATGCGGTATGGAATTCTCTTGGCCAGGCCCAGACCCCAATCCCAGGCTCATCTCGCCGCCCATTTCCTTCCACTTTGCACATCTCTCATCCGCCTCGCATCTCAAATCGCATCGCCCCGTCTCATTTCGTTCCATATCTCGCGAATCCGAATGCGAATGAGCGGCCAAAAGCGAAGGAAATGTCAAACCACTTTGCACACTCGGCGGCAGAGGCAGCGGCAGCGGCAGAGGCAGAGGCTGAGACAGAGGCGGCCGAAACAAAAACAGCAATACACCCAACCGATGATTCCTCCCTCCACCCCAAAAACACCCATCGCTTGCCAGCCCCCCAACACCCATCGCTAGCCTACCATCCCCCCCACCACTATATAGAACCGTTCGTTTGCTTGGCTCTGCTTCGGGTATGATTCGCTTTTTTGCTTCTGCTGCTGCTGCCCCCTTAAGGTGGCAACAACACAGTGGAATCCGCAGCGTATTGGCCAAAAGGCTTGGGTCAAATTATGAGCCCAAAACGAAGAACCCAGAGTCAATTGCACAACCTGACGCTTCGATTCGCCGCATTTCCACTGTCAGAGATGCTTCGAAAACAAGCTGAAAGATACAAGATACAAATGAATCTTGGAAGTGGATTAGCCAACTGAAAGATACCTTTTCTAGTAGATACATTTTTTTTTAGCTGCTATTTAAGATATGTAGTTATTTTGGGTATAGTATCTGGAGTATGGCTAGGGTGTCAGCACTGTTTGGAGCCAAGCCGCCATTATCAAAAGGCAGCGACAGAGGCAGCGCGCCATCAATCAAACCCACAACACTAACAACAACAAGCGAGTAAGGATACGAAAAAGAAGAAGAAGCACCTAACAGTGGCAAGAAGAGCTAAGCCAAGTTGTTTTTGTTGTTGTTTTTGTTGCATTGACGAAGTAAAGTTCTTCCTTTGGTGACGATGATTGTTGCGGCCGACGCCGACTGCGGCAGAGAGGTGGTGGCGGCGTTGGTGGACGACTTGAATTTGTTGCTCTTGTTCCTGTTATTGTTGTTGTTGGGCATTCGATATCATCGGGTGGTTTTGGTTTAAGGTTTTGGTTTGGTTTGGCTTGGGCTTGGGCTCTGCCGCTGCCTAGCTACGTTGGCTGTACTTGGGCCTTACGTACATATGTAAGTATGTATGTATGTATGTATTAGTTTTCCATGCGAGTAGCTCTCCAATCGCGCTGTCTCTGTCCCCCGAGCAATGTGTGTTTGTAATTTTACATTTTCTGGATTTATCCAATGTTTAATTTTTTTTTTCTCCTTTTTCGTGTGCGCCCACCCAAATGGCCTGGCCAAGTAGGGGGAGGGGGAGGGGATGTGCGACGGATGGCACTCTCTCTTTAGGCGGATGCTTCTGCTTCTACTCTCACGAACTGAATTATTGAGCGCAATATGTGACTTGGTGGGGAATAATAAAGATGGGTGGATGGGGGGATGGGGCACTCGCACTCCACTCACTTGGTGACTGGTGACGGTGACCTGTTCCTGTTTCGGTATTCTTGTCCTCTTCTTTCGCATAGCGCGAGTTTTCGATAAAGCCGCCTAATTGTGCTCATTTGAGACTCTCCACCTCCCTCCTTCCCCACCCCACCCCATCTTTGCTCATTCGTTCTCATTTTTCCACGTTATGTTGCTGCCGCTGCTGCCGCTGCTGCTGCTGCTGCTGCTGCTGCTGCTGCTGCTGCTGCTGCTGCTGCTGCTGCTGCTGCTGCAAGCTTAAAAGCATTTTTCGCTTTGTTTTGTTGGTTCCTTTTTGCATTTGCAACAACGTGTATTTAGAACAGCCGCTTAGAGTTGTTGGCTTTTTCTCATGCGTGTGTGTCTGTCGTCTCTCCGTCTATGTGTGTGTGTGTGTGTGTGTGTGTGTGTGCAGGTTTGCCATTCTTTTTTGCGGCCATCTTCGGGCCCACCTTCGACTTGGTTGGATGCTTTTGGCTTAGCTTTTGTTACTGACCGCTGTCGTTGCTCTTTTTTTATGCTATTGCTGCTGCTGCCGCTGCTGCTGCTGCTGTTGCCATTCGATTTATTATTTTATTAGCATTTGGCTGCTGCTAGTTACTGTGGGGCAAAGTAACTAAATGAAGTAATTTACAATTTTTACTTTTTATATTATTATTTTTTATTTTTCCTTTTAATTTTAAAATTTTATATTTTATTTTATTTTTTTGTTGTATTTTTTATTTTAAATTTACAATTTTTACCTATTTTTTAAATTTATTTTTATTTTTATTATCATTTATGCAATTATATCCCACTGTGCGCGTGCGCCTCACGTGTTGCCGTCGCATCTTCAGCCACTGGCACCTCACTCTTTCGCTCTGCCATCACGGAGTCTGAGTGCAGTTGCTGCAGCTGCTGCGTCGGCGCATTTTTCACTTCACACCTGTCAGTCGTAAAACTGTGGAAAAAGTTGCCCTGCCGAATGGCCAGCACAACTGACTGACAGTCCAGCCAGCAGTCCATCAATATATATTGATGCCTCTGCCTCTGCCTTTCAGTTTAAAATCTGAATGAGAGTCTGCTGCCCTTTTCTACCTGCCATTGCTTTTTATTTATTTTTTTCTTATTTTCTTCTCCCCGATTTAGTTTAGTCAAAATTTACGATTAGTTTCCCTTAGCTCCGATTCGCTCCTCGAGACGATCTTTTTGCATACATGCATGCCACAAACTACTCTAGTGTGAGTGGATTTTTTTTTTTCTGGAGCTGAGGATGTGTCGCCATTGCATCTCGATACTGCGATTATTATACTCGGTGTACTGCGCGCGCTCACTCATGCATCTTTATTTCAATGTATTGTGGATACTCGAACTCACAGATACTTTCAGACTGAGACTGAGACACACACACACACACACATGCACACATGTGCGGTATCTGCATCTGTATCTTGCGGATTGATTAATAATCTCGTTTCGTTTTTGCTCTGGCTACGTGCTTATCGCACTTTTGCCCTGCTTCCATCTTTCGCTCTGGCTTTTTGGGCTACCCCTCTCTTTCTTTCTTTCGCCAAGGCAGGGTGTGTGTGTGTGTGTCGCGTATGTAGATAGCCCCCCCAAAGGTCGAATTAATTAAACAATTGCAAAATGTCAATAATCGAAGTCAGTTGAGGTTCTCTATAAGATACAAATTTTACTCAAGATACTATATATTATTATATAAGACATTATCTATATAAGATCATTGGTATTATTAACTTTTAATATTTATAACAGCAACCTCTTATACTTTAAACAAGGTGTCTCCATTCTCCACTCTAAGACTCTCCCACTCTCCGCTCTATAATCCAGTTTTCTGAGTGATTGATTCCGTCTCAAGATATAAGGGTTTACCTGTAATTTCATGGCGGATTGCTTCTTAACTTTTGTGGCACTTGGTTGTTACCTGCTTTTCGGCACTAATCCATTTCCATGGCTTAGCATAGCTCTTCCTCCTGCTGTTATTATTTTTTATCCCTTTTTTGTGTCCTGCGTCCGTCATTACCCCCTTTCGCTCTTTTTTTTATGCTTCTCTCAATGTGTCGTCAACAGTTTTTGTGGTACATTTGTTTCATTGCCTTGGCTTGGCTTGGCGTTTTTTTTTTTTTTTTTTGCCGTGTTGCCTGCCAGCTGCCCCCACCTCTACCTCCGCCGCCTACCCTCTCGATGACTTCTTTGCTTACATTACACAGTTGACACAATGCTGCCGCTTCTGCTGCTCCAACTCGTCCATCCACTCACTACCATACCATGCTTGATGCTCTCTCTTTGGCTCTCTTTCTGCGCCCTCTCTTTCACTGGTGACTCTCGCTGGCAACGGCCGAACTCTCCCCAGTTGCAAGTCTCAGGGTTTTTTTGTGTGCCCATCTCATTCATATTCACATTCACCCAAAACGGCGTTTTGGCTTAATCTCACGATTGTTTGGTTTCCCGCTCTACTACCTCTGCCCACGGCCCACCTCTTTCACCTCTCTTTTTGTGGGCCCTCTCAAGTCTGAGTCTCTCTTTCCGAAATGGTCGCATGTGTACGTGTATGTGTTTGTGTGTGTGAGGAGTGTTTCTTGTATTTTAGCCAGAAAATGCGCTCGCTCATTATTTGTTTGAGCGCCGCGGTGTAAAGTTGTAAAAAGTCCAAGTGCTCCTCAAATCGAAAACGGAGCAACAGAGCGAGCGAGCGGGCCGCCGATAAATCGCGAGAATGATTTGGAGAGTGCGATTGGAGGAATATTAGTGTAGTGTAGTGTAGTGTAGTGGGGTTGTGTGGGGGATGGGAGTGCGGCCGCCTAAAGGCAGAGAGAGAGAGAGAGAATAATAATCAAAACGAAATGGAATAATGTAATTGCCGAGACAACAACAACAACAACAAAGCTCCAAGCAGCGCCGTGCAAATAGTTGAATGATAATTAGTTCTTAATTGAAATCAATAATCATGACGAAACTACAATTGTAGAGATACGTCATAATATTCCATATTTGTACTTGTGATATTATAATTTTGGTACAAAAAAAAAATAAAATAAAATTAAATAAAAAATGGAGGTTATTAAACCCATGGATTTCAGTAGCTTCTCAGCTTTCTGCGAGCATCTCAACAAATCTTCACAAATTGCAGCTGCTGCCACAACTGCGGCAGCGGCAGCTACAACACCACCAACAACAACAGTCTTAAACAATGGAAATGGCATTTATTTGGAGGTAAAAAAAAAAAAACAACAAAAACATTAAAAAATGAGAAGCTAAAGGCGCAGATCCAATACAATGACAGTTTATATATATATATAGGGCAAGGGAGAGGGGGGGATGGAATATATCACTTAATTAAAATGAGAATGCAAGAGTGCAAGAGAATATGCAAAGAATGTGTGTGCAGCAAAAGGCACAAATGAAGAAAATAAAAAAAAAAAATAACTCAAAAGTGGGGATGTGAACCTGGCGGAGTCTCCACCACCAATACTACTACTACTCTTATACAAGCTGCACACAAAAACAATAAATTTATGCCTATAGATTTCACATGTAGTGCCGTTGAAGTCGTTGCTGCCACACTTACTTGCTACACATATCATGTTGCGACAATATTTATACTTTTTTGTATTTATTGATTTTCTATTCTATTGATTTAGAGTAACAACTAGTAGTGATATGTAGTAACTGCTACTAAAGATAGTAACTACTAGATAGTAACTACTTGCCTTTAAAATATCTTCAGTGTGTGGCATGCCCCCCCTTTTTTTTGGAAGCAATTCTTCCAATACCCAAGACCCAAGTCCCAACCGCCACATCTCCATCGCCATCGGTTCTACTAATAATCATAATCAATCGCTCGCTCGAGTTGCCTCGCACTTGTATCTTACGACTGCGACTGCCGAACGAGATAGAGATACTTTTCGAGGCAACAATAAGAGTGAGTGGGGGGGTGAGGTGAGGGGGCTAGACAGTACGAGTCAGTACGAAGAGGTTCGAGTTCGAGTCGCTTTTTATCTTCTGGTTTGTCGTTTATTTTATTTTATTTTATTTATTATTGCTGCCCCCCTTTTGGAGTACCCTTTTAAGGGGTCTCTCAGTCTAATCTTTGGTTCTAGTTTTTAGTTTCTGTTTAAAAATTAATTAAATGGATTATCGGTTGATTTATCTCCTCTGGAGAGTGTCAGAATGGACTTAATTAAATGCAATTGCAATAAATACTCCCTGGAACCTGTTTAAAAAGTCACTAGTATGATATTTCGTGCAACTGAAAGTCTGTGTGTGTTGGTGCCCCATCTTTTCGTGCCACAGGGCTTGGGCTTTGGGAGGGGGTGGTGGGTAGAGGCCTCTAGTCCTCTAGTCCTATAAACCGAAACAAAAACAATAAAAGGTAGAGAGAGAGAGGCAACAAAAGGGTTGCCAACCTGCGCGTCACTTGGCATCCATCCTTTTTGGGTCCAAAAGGATCAGCACTCCTTTCCTTTCCCTCACATCCCTCCTGTGTCTAGAGGACATGCACTTCACTACTGGGATTGCACTTTGTTTGCGGTTTGATTTTACATTTATTTGAGAACCAGATAGAAGTCCTCTATGAGATATGTATGTTTTTATGTGCCTGGTTGGTGGGTACTTCTGTACTTGTAGTCGTAGTGCCAAGGGGTTCATTGCTTTCGTGCTAATTTTGGGGTGAAGCTATCGGAGTTACCCACGCAAATCGTGTTTATTTTACAGCTCTGAATGTTTACCCCAATTCGCAAGACATATATTTCCATGTTATAACCTGATAAGTAATGGGAGAGGTAGTAGGATATTAGAGGTACTATGAGGTGGTTGAGGTACTTGAGAGGTAGTAGAGATAGGAAGAGGTACTAGAGGTAGAAGAGGTTCTAGATGACTACTACTAAGAGGTACTAGTGGAAGTAGAGGTACCAGAGGTAGTTGAAATACTAGAGGTCCTAGAGGTACTAGTTCTAGAGGGTCTAGAGGTCCTAAAGAGAGGTACTAGGAGGTATTACTAGAGGTAGTAGGATTCTAAAGATACTAGAGGTTCTAAATGTAGTAGAGGTAGAGAGATACCAGGGGTAGTAGTGGTACTAGATGTAGGAGAGTTACTTGAGGTAGGAAGAGGTACTAGAGGTTCTAGAGGCCTAGATGACTACTACTTAGAGGTACTGGTGGAAGTAGAGGTACCAGAGGTAGTTGAAATACTAGAGGTCCTAGAGGTACTAGGAGGCATAACTAGAGTTAGTAGGATTCTAAAGATACTAGAGGTTCTAAAAGTTGTAGTAGTAGAAGTGGTAAGTGGTACTAGATGTATGAGAGAGGTACTGGAGGTAGTAAAGGTACTATGAAGTAGTAGAGGTAGTAGGGTTCTAGAGGTAGTAGAGATACTAGAGGTTCTAGATGTAGTAGAGGTACTAGAGGACTACAACTAAGAGGTAATAGAGATACTAGAGGTCATAGAGGTACTAGAGGGACTAGAGGTAGTAGAGGTGCGAGAGGTATTAGGAGGTTCTAGAGGGTGTAGAGGTACTAAGAGTGATTACTAGAGGTACCAGAGGTAGTAGAGGTTCTAGAGGTACTATGAAATGATAGAGGTACTAGAGATTCTGGAGCTACTATGAGATGGTAGAGGTACTAGAGTTTCTGGAGGTACTAGAGGGAGTATAGTATCTCTACCTCTATAGTGCAGTATCTAGTATCTCTATGAGGATGTAGAGGTTCAGAGGTAGTTGAAAATATCATTCCACCTAGTCCCACGCGGGTTCACGCGAGTACTTATCCTTCTAATTATCCTTCTCTTTTAATAAATATAACTCCATTTGATGATGAATAAAGGCAAGCAATTAAATCATGTTTGAGAAGAAAACTATATCGGATGGCCCCCAAACACTACAATCCCCTATCCTGTATCCCCATTGTTGTCTAATGTGTCCCCTTACGACACATTCTGTGACAGCCCTGCAATTTAGTCGTTTTGCGATGCTTTGGCTTTGGCTTTTACTTTGGCTCTGGTTCGGTTTCTGTTTCTGTTTCTTTCACTTTACTTGGCTGTGCGCCGTCGCCCACCATTATTATTATCATAACTAACTAGGAGGAGGAATACACAGTCCTACAAACAACAAAAACACACTCCAAAACACACACATTCGCACACACATTTTACGAATAAATACGAGGACGAGGACGAGGTCCAGGACGAGTACGAGGGTGGACTCCTTCGGCTGCGGCGCGTGCAATTGGTCTCACAGGATTCATTTGTTTGTCTCCGTCTCCGTTTCGTGTCTCCTTTACTTGGTCCTGTTCCTGCTCTGCCACTGGCACTGGCTCCTGCTCCTTCTCCATACCCTTCTTGGGACCCGTTGGGCGCCATTGCAGAGCACGGTGTACTTGGAACCATGCTCATTGCGCCGTGTTTATACACTGGAAATAATATATTGTTTGAACTTTTTTTCTCAAAAATTATAAACTTAAAAAAATATTAAATTTTTGCCTATTTATTAATTAAAACTAATATTTATTAGCTAACAAATTAGTTAAATATCATCTAATAATATCATCTAATTATAGTAACTCCCCCTCTTTTTTATTTGTGCTTTTGTTTTTATTTCTCCACCCCCTTCTGGAACTCGGTCCCTGTCGCCTTTTGGCCTCTGTCCTCCTGACGGAGTGTTATTAGGGGTGTAAAATGGATTTTTTACTTTTATTATTATGATTTTATTGTATTTCCAGTTTCAGTTTGCTATTCATTTCTATTCTTCTCTCTTTCTCTTATCCTTTCTTTTTTGTTTTTTTTTTGGCATTGTCTTGTTTCTGGCTTCGTTATGTGCTCGCCATTCGCATTTGTTTCTCTTTTTTTCGCAAAAATTTGTGTGTGTAATTCGAAAGAGGCAGTGGCTGTCAGTTCCTCCAGTTCCAGTTCAGTATTAGTGGCCCGGTAGACGGCAGATGATGATGAGGCCACCCCTACTACCCCTACTATATACCACCACCATCAATACCTCTACTTACATACACCACCCAGAGCACCACCGAGAAGAGAAGAGGGTGGTGGTGGTGATGGTCCCACTCACTCTCTCACCCCCTTTGGGTCTAGAATTACATTTGAAGGGGTCGTTCCTGGTGGACGCTTTTTAATTCTTTTTTTTTTTTTTTTTTTTTTGAACAAAAATTGTGTAAATATTCGTAATGAATTTGCACTTGCAGACACACATCGGGGTGTTCTTTGGGTGTCTGGGATGTGGATGCAGTTCCAGGGTTGCCTAACTACGCCGAAATATAGTCCTTTATTGGATATAGGGTTAAAAATAATTATAGTTTTAATTTCAATTAGTTATTTTTGTCAAATGGGTCTTGTTTTCTTGACTTTCCACTCCATAAAGCCTAGAAACTATGACTCTGGGTGTCTGGGAAGGCTTCTATATGCACTTAAAGGGTTACCTAACTATGCCAAAATGTATTCCTTTAATGGCTATAGGGTTTATAATAAATATAGTTCTCCTGTCTTGTCAAATGGTTCTTGTTTTCTAGACTCTGCACTCTATGAAGTCTTAGAACCTATGTTTCTGGGTCTCTGGGATGGCTCTTGGCTCTTATATCCACTTCCAGGGTTGCCTAACTATGCCGAAATATAGTCCTTTAATAGCTATAAGGTTTATAACCTCTATAATGGTTATATTTTTCTAAACTACCCACTCTTTAATGCCTAGCCCATGTCTCTCCCGATAACCTGACCCAAATCATTATAATAATTACTGAAATACCTAACTGTTTTCAATTCTGAGATTAGGAAAGACATTTTTCTTTGTAACTGAGTACGACGTAATTATGGACTTTATCTTATCTGGTGTCTTGAGTAAAAAAAGTTAAAAATAAGTTGAATGAAAAGTGGTGATCAGGGGATCTGACTAATCTATTGAGTCATGGAACTCCTAACAACTGGATTTCTAATATAACTATTACATGAAAGCATGCAATATTATAATTATAATTACTACTTAATCTAAATTGTTACAATAATTATATTTCTTTTTATCCTTTCAGAAAATGGAGCGGCAGGGGAAGATGGAGCTGGCCGCCAAGGAGCGTGAATCGCAACGCCTGCAGCTCATCCCCAAGAAGTGGAACCGACGCGAGGAATACGAATTCCTGCGAGTCCTCACCGGCTACGGCGTCGACCTTCACCTCTCCACGCCCATGGGCGGCAACAATGCCAGCACCCTCACTCCCGACTGGACCAAGTTCAAGCAGATGGCCCATCTGGAGCGGAAGAGCGACGAAACCCTAACAGACTACTACAAGGTGTTTGTCACCATGTGCAAGCGCCAAGCGGGCCTGAAACTGGCCGAATCCGAGCGTGGACTGGAGGGCATTATCGAGGAGATCGAGAAGGAGCACGCCAAGCTGATACTGGATCGGTTGGAGCTCCTGTCAAAGCTTCGGGAAGTGGCCCGCAACCCCCAGCTGGAGGACCGGCTGAAGCTCTGCACCATGAACGCCGACACACCGGACTGGTGGGAGCCGGGTCGTCACGACAAGGAACTGATAACGGCTGTACTTAAGCACGGTCTCTACCGCTCCGAGACCTTCATCTTCAACGATCCCAACTTCAGTTTCGGGGAGTCGGAGAAGCGATTCATCCGCGAACTGGAGGCCCAGATCCAGCGCACCATCAAACTCGAGGCTTTTAACGCCGAGAAGGCCGAGAAACTGGCGGCAGCCGAGAAGGCAGCCGCCGCTGAGAAGGCCGCCGCAGATAAGGCCGTCAAGAACGAGGTGATAGACTTGGACGATGAACTGATGACCGACGAAAGTGTCATCAAGAAGGAGGGCACGCCCGTCAAGGAGGAAATCAAGGCGGAGGAGACTGCCGACAAGAAGGAAGCTGCCAGTCCAGAACCCAATACGTCCGAGGAGGAGGAACCCGCCAAGGTTGAGTCCGAAACGGAAGTCAAGGACGATGCTGTGAAGGCGGAAGATTCCGAAAAGGAAACTGAACCGGAAGCCAAGGCTGGAGAGAAGGAGAAGTCCCCAGCAGAGGCTGACAAAGATGCTTCCGAGACTGAAGAGTCCAAGGCTAGTGAAGAGAAGATGGAGGTCGAGGAGGCGTCCATCCCAGCCGAGAATGGCCAGGAGAAGGCTGAAATTACCGCTGAATCCTCTCCTGAAAAGACCCCCGAATCGGAGGAGAAGAAGTCCCCTGAAGACAAGGACAAGTCGGTTGAGGTTGAGGAAGAATCTGCCAAAATGGAAGTGGAGGAAGCGCCCAAAGCAGATTCGGAGGATAAATCTCCCGAGAAAGCAGAGTCCGACGCCAAGGAGTCTGAGGAGAAGACACTTCCAAAGCCCGAGGAGGAAAAGCCAGAAGAGTCCAAGGAGGAATCCAAGGAGAAGTCCGAGGACAGCGACAAGGAGGAGAAGAAGCCATCTGCTGAAGCTCCTGAAACCCCCGAGAAAGCTTCGCCTGCCACTGAAACCGAAGCGGCTGCTACGGCTGCCAAGAAGCCAGCTGGCGATCAAGAGATCCTCGACCTTGTGGCCGGTCCCACAGATCCCGATGACGACGAGGTCATGAAGGAGAAGGAGAAGGCCGTCGAGGAGGAGTGCAAGAAGCAGGCGGCCGAGCTGAAGGCCCGCTTCCCCGACCTGGAGGTCATCCAACCGGCGGCGGTGAAGCAACAGAAGCTGGAGAAGCCCAAGCTGGAGATGTGCATGATCCGTTGGTTCAAGGACTTCGCCCTGGAGCGCCGCATTGCGCACATTGTGGCCTGCGTGGAGTCCGGCAAGTGGCCGGTCGACAGCAAGTACAGTGCCTTCGCCAGCTGCAAGGGAGTCACCGATCTGAGCATCGCTCTCCACGAATCCATTCCGCACCTGAGCAGCCTGGAGCGCCGCTCCACCACACCCGATGTGATCACCATCACCACGGACCAGGGTGTGACCAAGCACCTCCAAGCTTCGCAGATGCAGCAGGTGGCCAGTTCGGCGGCCGCTTCCTCCGGCGCAACCGGCTTGTCCCAGTCCCTAAGCCAATCCAAGCCCGTGAGTGCTTCCACTCTACCGCTACTGGATGCGAACAACATCAATGCTGCGGTGGCGGCTGCTGTGGCGGCAGCTGCGGCAGGTGGTAATGCCACCTCGCTGTCCAGCCTGCTGCCTGGCATGTCGCTGAGTGCGGCCACGGGCGCCTCGGCTGGAGGAGTTGGTGGCCTTAATGTGCCCAGTGCCGGTTCCGGATTGGGCAAGAAGCGTAAGCGTCACATTGCCATCGACGTGGAGACGGAGAGGGCCAAGCTACACGCCCTCCTCAACAGCTCCACAAGTAAGTATTCCATTAAGATCAAGAAGAGTGTTCAAAATATCTCATTTTTCTTTACTTTCCTCCCTCCAGTGGCCCCTAAAGACTGGGAAAGCGAGATAGCTAACATGGAGGCCCTGACTGGTGGATCTTCTGGCCGGGGACGTGGAAGTGGCTCCTCATCAGCCCTATCCGGCATGCAACCGCCACCCGCTCACCAACACGCCTCACTCTCCCGGCAATCCTCTGGCCAGTTCAGCAAGCCAGCTGTGCCGGCCCTGAAAACGCCACCGCCCTCAATGGGCGCACCCATGGACTTGTCCTCAAGGTGGGTCTACCACGAATCCCTTTATAATGACTCCTTACTGACCACCTTCCACTCCAATCCCTGCAGCTTGCCCAAGATGAACATGACGGAGATGCTCAAGTCTGCTTCCAATGCCGTGGCCATCGACCTGAGCGAGGTGCAGGACTTCTCCATGCCCTCCAAGAAATCCAGCGTGCATGCGGCCCTCAGCTCAGCCTTCCCCTCGATGGGTAGCAAGAGCAAACTGGACGACACCCTCAACAAGCTAATGAAAAAGAATAATTGCGTAGGTTTCCCAGAGACTAGAAGACTTCTCCGGATATATTTTAAGAGTAATCTCTATTTTCAGACCATTGAAGAGCCTGTGATTGGCAAGGAGAAGAAGCGCAAGAAGCTGGACGAGATTGTGCTCGGGCTGTCAGCGGCCAAGGAGCAGAAGACCTTCCCGGATCCATCGTTGCCGTCTTCGAAGAAGCCGCAGATTCCGCCCAGCGTCTCGGTGACGCCGGCCAATCTGCAATCCTCGTCCAGCCAACAGCAATCGAACCAGAAACCCTTCACCATCACTGTGACCACAGTGCCCGGAAGTGAGTTTGAGTCTCTGCGCTTTTACTTTTACCACCCGCCCGAGGATTGGCAACCAACCATGGAATTCCCTACTAATCGACCGTATCTATCTATTACAGAGTCCAAGGGCGCATCGTCAAGCGGAGGATCCGGCGCCGGAGGAAGCTCATCGGCCAGCGGCGGCGGAGCAGCCGGCGGCAGCGGCCTGAGTGCCCTGCAGAACATGGCCATGGGCGGATTGTCGTCCAAGGACAGTCTGAATGCCCTTCTGGCCCAGACGATGGCCACCGATCCCCAGACGTTCCTCAAGCAACAACAAAAGATGATGCAGTTCCTGCCACCGGCCCAGAGGAAAGCCTACGAGAACATGCTGGCCGAAATGGAACAGGCCATGAAGCTGAGCTCCAAATACTCGGCCAACTCTCCGCACGACGTCAAGGTCAACAAGTGGCTGTCCGACATGACCAGTCCTTTGGGCGACCAGCTGAGCATTGATTACGTCGGAGGGGGAGGAGCAGGATCCAGCAGTGCCAACAGCCGGCGCTCCAATCGCCAGCAGAGCAGCTCCTCCCAGCAATCCCCCAGTGCCGCTCAGCTCCAGAAACAACAACAGCAACAACAACAGCAGCAACAGCAACAACAACAGCAGTCGATGGCTGGCCCCCAGAATCTCACTGGAGAGGAACCCGTTCCGGTGATCAACAAGCAGACGGGCAAGCGTCTCGGCGGCAACAAGGCTCCGCAGCTCAAGCGGCTGATGCAATGGTGAGTGTGGAATATCTACCTTATGCCAAGGATGCACTTTAATGTTTATATTCCCTCTTTTATTTTCAGGCTCACGGAGAATCCCAACTATGAAGTGGATCCCAAGTGGCTGGAGCAGATGCAGAACCCAATGTCTGCCCCTTCGCCGAAGCCCAGCTCAATGGATAGTTATGGTTCGTCGGCGGTTAAGTCGCACGGTGGCCGACCGTCGTCCAACTCCAGCAACGCCTCCTCCTCTTCGCACACGCAGCAACAACAGCCGAATCCCGCGCAGTCGCCGGCCGGCAACTCTGGCAGCTCCAAGAAGTCATCCCGTCAGCAGTCGGCTGCGGCTGCCGCCTTGGATCAGGCTGCTCTGCAATTCGGCTCTCTGGCCGGCCTGAATCCCAACCTGCTGGCCAACCTGCCCGGACTAGGAGCATTCGATCCAAAGAATCCACTGGCTGCCTTTGATCCGAAGAATCCGCTGCTCTCCATGCCATTTGGTGGAATGCCCGGAATGGCGAATATACCGGGGCTTGGAAACCTGAACAACATGAATCTGTTCGCCAGCTTGGCGGGCATGGGAGGATTGGGCAATCTGGCCGGTATGGACACCCAGTCGCTGGCAGCGCTGATGGCTGCTGCCGGACCATCGCTTGGAGGACTGACAGGCAGTTCCGGAGCGGCGGGATCCAGCAAGAACCAAGGCCAGTCTGGCGGCGGCTCCTCCAACTCGTCCTCATCGTCGGCGAGCAAAAAGAAGCAGCAGCAGCAACAGGCGCAACAGCAGGCCCAGAACGAAGCAGCTCAACTGGCAGCGGCCCTGAGCGCCAGCAGCGGAGGATCAGGTGGTGGCTCGTCGGGAGGCGCCGGAGGAAAGAACTCTGCGCCGTCGGCTTCTCAACTGGCGGCAGGATTCCCCTTCCTGTTCCCGAATCCATCGCTCCTTTACCCACCCATGGGACTGGGCGGCTTGAACCCGTACTCCCTGGGATCCAGTGGCCTCGGCTCCGCCTACGACCAGCTGGCCCAGCAGTACAACCTGCTGAACGGAGCCACTTCCTCCGCCTCCAACACGAGTTCCACGCAATCAAAATCGCATCAGTCGCAGTCCAAGTCCAGCCAGTCGAGGAACGCCTCGGCTGCTGCCAATTCGGCGGCCAGCCTGATGAACGCCATGGCCAGCATGGGTGGAGCCAGCACAGCGACCACCCAGTCCTCGTCCGCCTCAGGATCGGGTCGTGGCAGGCAGTCGAGCGGCAGGAGCCAGCCCCAAGTTACGCCCACGGCGGCGGACATGGCCCAGCTGAGCAGCTTGCTCATGCCGGGAGCAGATCCTCTTCTGCTGGAGTCCCTGAGCCGAATGAGCAATATGGATTTGGCGCAGGCCACCAGATTGATGAGCTCCTTGGGCATGCCACCGCTGCCGGGAACTTCCAGCTCGGCGTCCGGTGGTGGCGGCGGTGGAAGCACCTCCTCCAGCAGTGCCAGCAAGCGAAGCAGCAGCCAGTCTGCCAACGACCAGGCCAAGGAACACCAGAAGTGGCTCGAGAGTTTGGCCCGGGGAGCCCTGCCAACCGATCTTGCCGCTCTGCAGGCCTTCTCGCAGGGCAAAATGCCGTCCACATCGTCCTCGAATACGGCCACCTCGTCGTCGTCCTCCAGCAAGAGCGCCAAGTCCTCGGCTGCGGCGGCGGCGGCAGCAGCAGCGGCAGCTCAACTGCCTCAGATACCAGGCATGACCAGTGATTTCTCGCAGGCCTTCTTGGCCGAAATGGCTGCCCAAGCGATGGCGGCCGCTGGAGGATCACTGCCACTAAGCGGACCCGGCTCCCTGGCCAGTCTGGCCGGCCTAACAGGCGGATCGGCTGGAGGCTCGAGCGGTGGTGCCAGCGGCGGTGGAAGCTCCTCAGGGAACAGCAGTTCATCGAAGCGCCAGCGCGAACAGGATGCCTTCAAGCAACAGATGGACTACTACACCAAGACCTTGGGACTGGGATCGGGTATATCACTGATTCCCACATCGGCCGGCGGATCCTCATCCTCTTCGGTGGCAGCGGCCTATGCTGCCGCCTTGGACGCTGAACACCAGCAACAACAACAGCAGAAATCGAAGCGGTCGCGCAGCGAAATCCATCCAACAAAAGAGGAACTGGCGGCTGCCGCCCTGGCAGCAGGACTACCCCTGAACCTGGGAGCCAGCATGAGCAGCATCGAGAAGAGCTTGAGAGGCGGAAGCAGCTCCAGCAGCAGTTCCACGCCAGCACCCATGTCCGCGGAACAGGATAAGGTTACGCTAACGCCATTGAATGCCTCCGGATCGGGATCGGGTTCAGGATCTGCATCCGGATCGGGATCATCAGCGGCTGCAGCCGGCTTGGCGGCCAATCTGCCGAGTCAGACGACCATCACCATTGCTCCTCCGATCAGCAGTGGTGCCAGCACGAGCAGCGAGCGATCGGAGCGCTCCGAGTCGCGCATATCGCTAACCATCACCAATGCAGCGGACGCGGCGAAGCTGCCCCCACCGTACGAGGAGGCGGACGAGCTGATCATTCAGCCCATTCTCAAGAAGCCGGCGGCATCCGGAAATCCGGGTAGCAGCCACGGCGGCAGCGTTGAGGACTTGGACACGGCCGGAAACACTTCGGCGGCCAATCTGAGTGGCTCCTCCAGTTCCTCCGCTGCAGCGGCGGCGGCTGCGGCTGCTGCTGCCGCCGCCGAGGAGAACCGTCGCTCCTCCAACAGGCTAAAGCGTCCGAGATCTGGCAACGAACAGGGTAGTGTTTCCGCTGAAGGCCAGCCACCAGAGAAGCGGCGAGAGCTGAGATCCACGCGACATACACGCTCCTCGGCGGACGCCAATAGCCTGAATCTCTCGGCAGGAAGCGAATCCGGAGCGGAGGAGCGGAATGAATGAGTATTGCGCAGATCCGAGCGACAGCGCTAGCAGGATGACGCGGCTCCTCCGAAAGGCCGGAAGTTAGGATCTGGACCAGGAGGAGCCAATACTAAACAGGCGCCGCAACAACAAAAAGAGCAACATCAACAACAACAAAAAAAACAACAACAAGAAGATGAACCCAAGCAGAAGCAAAGAATCAAGAGAAGGAAGACGATGATGAGCAAACAGATGCAGACGAGGTCGAGACGAAAATTAAATGCTAGGCTAACTGTTACCACTAGATCCCTTAAGCTTAAAGTTGTGTAAATTATAAGAGCATATATAAACTATATATAGAGGTTAGGAGCGGACTCAGGGTAGGGTGGGATGTGGCGATTGGCGATCTTGTGGAGTGTGATGCCTTCGGCCACCAACAGACACTGCTGCAACCCGTCTGTTGGTCCAACGGCAGAAGCTCCTCTAATTCCAATCGAATTACTTATTTAAGCTCCAACTGCTGCACAACTGGAGCATGAGTAGGTATTCCATATTCCACCTTAAACTGACTGCTTAAAAATATTCATACAGTTACGGAACATGATTAAAAAGCGCTTATAATTTAATTGTAACGAGAGAAGCGAATGCTGCTGCATAAAGATTATCCGTTTAAATTATTGCAACCACACACACACACACACCCACACACACATAATTTATAAGCGACTATACACACAACACCACACAACAGGCACACATAATTATAGTTGAGATACAAAAATAAGAGACACAGATACTTGGGTTTCCTGCGCTGTCCTCACACACATGCAAAAGTCTCTATATATACGATACCTGTACATAATTTATGACCTATGACCTATGACCCCATATGAAAATGGCTCTCGCATTGCTTAAACATTTTAAATATCGTAAGACACAACCGTGTATTCTCATGGCCGAATCATTCAATCCACACACTCCACTTACATTAATCCCCCCAAACTCCCTCACTATTTTGTATTGTATACTGTACTCTCTACTCTTTGTGTGTAATTTTTCGATTATTTTAATTTTGTAATTAGTGAAAGGAATGGAAATAAGGACGAAGTGGATCGGATTCGGATTTGGAGAAATGGATAGAAGAGAAGCTTCGTTCGTGTGTAGATTTTAATTTTTTGTAATTGTAATTTGTATTCGTATGTTTTTTTAAACAAATCGCATCTTTGTGTAACCCAACAAAAAACATAAAACTAAAAAAAAATTATGATTAATGAGAAAATGAAAGAAAAATCAACAAAATCATCATCCCCCCCTTAAGCAGACGATCAGGCGCGCAACTAACGAATGAAAAAAAAAAACAAAAAAACGTTTATTGAAAAATAGAATTTTTTAATTAAATCAATTTTAATGTAATTGAATAACAAGGAGAATGTGAAACTTGCACGTTTGATGATAAGGTATATGATCGGTAATTAGCGCATAATGCATAATTACTCGAATGGGTAAATAAAAAACCAATTATGGATTTATTTTGTTCGCTCTTTGTACGAAACCGATGGATTCTGATGAAACGTAAACAAAAATGAATGAAACGCAAAAACGCAAACAACCAACATATATTGCATACTTAAATTTTAAGTAAAAATCGTAATTAAAATTATAATATAACAGCAGAACAACAAAAAGCAACAACAACCAGAAGAAGCAACTACAGCAACAAGTAACAACCAAGCATCAACTATTGATATTGATGATAAATAAACATAAAAAATAAATTTCAAAAATTAAAACCATATTTTTGTTATAACTGGGTGGTGGGGGTATTTTTATTTCCATCAGCCGGCTCTAGAAAGCGCATTGCTGGCCCCATTTGAAATCCGAATAATCTACAAATCAGTTCTTAATTTTTTCTTCTATTCTTTTCTTATTAATCACAATTTTTTTCGGTGTACTTCGTGACACGAGCCCACCTTCAGGCACTTACAAGGCAAGCAGTGGCGCCGATCGCCAGGGACGCCATTGGATGGCCCGGGCAGGTCCCACATCACCAAAGAATCGTGCATTACCTCCATCCCGACTAACAGATACATCGCCGCACTTCAACTCCAGATACCCAGACACAGATACAGATGCAGATTGTACATCGGCGTTGGCGCTGGCTCTGGGGCTGGCAATAAAGTGCCATTTAATAATAAGCGTTTTATAAACCATGCTTCCCTATTTAAAATATTGCTTAAATACCATTTTCAAATTTTTTCAAATTTTCCAAGGGGTACCCTCATGAAATTGCGGGCTTCCCCGATTTTCCGCTTTCCCCACTTTCCGATTAGCATAGCTCGGCTAATTCCTATACGATAAAATTATAAAGTACCATTTAGTGATCAGCGTTCTATAAACCAGGTTTCCTCATTTAAAATATTGCTTAAATACCATTTTCAAATTTTTTCAAATTTTCCAAGGGGTACCCTCATGAAATTGCGGGCTTCCCCGATTTTCCGCTTTCCCCACTTTCCGATTAGCATAGCTCGGCTAATTCCTATACGATAAAATTATAAAGTACCATTTAGTGATCAGCGTTCTATAAACCAGGTTTCCTCATTTAAAATATTGCTTAAATACCATTTTCAAATTTTTTCAAATTTTCCAAGGCCCCCATGAAATTGCGGGCTTCCCCCATTTTCCGCTTTCCCCACCTTCCGATTAGCGTAGCTCGGCTAATTCCTATCCGATCAGAAAATAAAGTACCATTTAGTGATCAGCGTTCTATAAACCAGGTTTCCTCATTTAAAATATTGCTTAAATACCATTTTCAAATTTTTTCAAATTTTCCAAGGGGTTCCCCCATGAAATTGCGGGCTTACCCGATTTTCCGCTTTCCCCACCTTCAGGTAGGCTTAGCTCGGCTAATTTATATCCGATCAGGAAATAAAGTACCATTTAATGAACAGCGTTCTTTAAAAAAGGTTTCCTCATTTAAAATATTGCTTAAATACCATTTTCAAATTTTTTCAAATTTTCCAGGGGGTTCCCCCATGAAATTGCGGGCTTACCCGATTTTCCGCTTTCCCCACCTTCAGGTAGGCTTAGCTCGGCTAATTCCTATCCGATCTGGAAATAAAGTACAATTTAATGATCAGCGTTTTATAAACCAGGTTTCCTCATTTAAAATATTGCTTAATTACTAAGGTCAAATTTTATCAAATTTTCCAAGGGGTACCCCCATGAAATTATCAAATTAAATATTTTTATAAGTTCCTGTTTTTTCGATCATGTATATCTTGGCCATTTCCCAATCGATCTAGAAGCAGGGCACCATTTTGAGATCAGGAGGTTAATATCCTTCGATCTCTACCAAAATATCCTTCATGTCCTTGAACAAACATTTTCCCGATAATGAATACAAAATACATTTGATTTTTTTTAATTCAAGGATAAAACGTCCTTTGATGCAAAAACTTTTGATACAGTTCGAAGGATCTTAAAGTCCTGACTCCGATATGGCATTCTTTTCCAAAATCGGTTATAGATTTCCGAGATATAAGCTAAGGAACTATTCGAAAATAAAATGTTTGGCCAAAAACATTTTTCCCACGGTGTTAACTTGGCCAATACCAATACTTTTTAGCCATGCAGGTGGAGACTCTTTTTCCGCATTTTTTGAGCCATCTCAATCCAGGATTGGATGCGAAATGGCCGAGATATTCACAAAAAACATTTTCAAAAATCGAAATCGACCTACTGGCCATTTCTGTTCGCCTAGTACTCCGAGCCTGGTAGCGCCCAAAAATTGAAAAATTTTTAGCCACAAAAGTCTGTGACGTCACGGATTGAACCTCTACATGTGACGTCACACTGGGGGGTGTCTTGGCTAAAGGATCCACATATGTTCTACACAGGATCCACATTTCGATCCGTTACATTTGAATTAAAATTCAAAAATAGATCCCGCCCTCGCCTGCCCGGGCTTTTTCAAATTTTCAAATTCAAAAATAGTTGCCCGGCCCCGCGAAATTTAAATATCAACCGGTAACTTTAAACGGTTAACCGGTTCAGCCAAGACCCAACCCCATATAGCCAAGATACCATTAAGTGGTGACGTCACGGATCGCAGCCTATTCCGTGACGTCACTGACTTTTGTGGCTGAAAATTTTTCAATTTTGGGCCGCCAACAGGCCTGGAGTACTAGGCGAACAGAAATGGCCAGTAGGTGGATTCTATTTTCTGAAACAGTTTTTTGTGAATATCTCGGCCATTTCGCTTCCAATCCAGGATCGTGATAGGTCATAAAAAGCGGAAAAATAAGGCGCGTCGAGTGGCCAACACAATCTGGTCTTAGCCAAGTTAACACCGGGGGGGAGTTAAAATTGGCCCAAAACTAATATTTGTATAAGTTCCTGTTTTTTTCGATTATGTATATCTCGGCTATTTCCCAACCGATCTGGAAGCGGGGTACCATTTTGAGATCAGGACTTTAATATCCTTCGATCTCCACCAAAATATCCTTCATGTCCTTGAACAAAAATTTTCCCGATAATGAATACGAAATACATTTGATTTTAATTGAATTCAAGGATACAACGTCCTTTGATGCAAAAACTTTTGATGCAGTTCGAAGGACCTTAAAGTCCTGACTCTGATATGCCATTCTTTTCCAAAATCGGTTATGGATTTCCCGAGATATAAGCTAAGGAACTAATCGAAAATAAAATTTTTGGCCAAAAACATTTTTTCCACGGTGTTAACTTGGCCAATACCAAAACTTTTTAGCCATGCAGGTGAAGACTCTTTTTCCGCATTTTTTGAGCCATCTTAATCCAGGATTGGATGCGAAATGGCCGAGATATTCACAAAAAACATTTTCAAAAATCGAAATCGACCTACTGGCCATTTCTGTTCGCCTAGTACTCCGAGCCTGGTAGCGCCCAAAAATTGAAAAATTTTCAGCCACAAAAGTCAGTGACGTCACGAATTGAACCTCTACATGTGACGTCACACTGGGGGGTGTCTTGGCTAAAGGATCCACATATGTTCCACACAGGATCCACATTTCGATCCGTTACATTTGAATTAAAATTCAAAAATAGATCCCGCCCGCGCCTGCCCGGGCTTTTTCAAATTTTCAAATTCAAAAATAGTTGCCCGGCCCCGCGAAATTTAAATATCAACCGGTAACTTTAAACGGTTAACCGGTTCAGCCAAGACCCAACCCCATATAGCCAAGATACCATTAAGTGGTGACGTCACGGATCGCAGCCTATTCCGTGACGTCACTGACTTTTGTGGCTGAAAATTTTTCAATTTTGGGCCGCCAACAGGCCTGGAGTACTAGGCGAACAGAAATGGCCAGAAGGTGGATTCTATTTTCTGAAACAGTTTTTTGTGAATATCTCGGCCATTTCGCTTCCAATCCAGGATCGTGATAGGTCATAAAAAGCGCAAAAATAAGGCTCGTCGAGTGGCCAACACAATCTGGTCTTAGCCAAGTTAACACCGGGGGGGAGTTAAAATTGGCCCGAAACAAATATTTTTATAAGTTCCTGTTTTTTTCGATTATGTATATCTCGGCTATTTCCCAACCGATCTGGAAGCGGGGTACCATTTTGAGATCAGGACTTTAATATCCTTCGATCTCTACCAAAATATCCTTCATGTATTTGAACAAACATTTTCCCGATAATGAATACAAAATACATTTGATTTTTTTTTAATTCAAGGATAAAACGTCCTTTGATGCAAAAACTTTTGATGCAGTTCGAAGGACCTTAAAGTCCTGACTCCGATATGGCATTTTTTTCCAAAATCGGTTATGGATTTCCCGAGATATAAGCTAAGGAACTAATCGAAAATAAAATGTTTGGCCAAAAACATTTTTCCCACGGTGTTAACTTGGCCAATACCAATACTTTTTAGCCATGCAGGTGGAGACTCTTTTTCCGCATTTTTTGAGCCATCTCAATCCAGGATTGGATGCGAAATGGCCGAGATATTCACAAAAAACATTTTCAAAAATCGAAATCGACCTACTGGCCATTTCTGTTCGCCTAGTACTCCGAGCCTGGTAGCGCCCAAAAATTGAAAAATTTTTAGCCACAAAAGTCTGTGACGTCACGGATTGAACCTCTACATGTGACGTCACACTGGGGGGTGTCTTGGCTAAAGGATCCACATATGTTCCACACAGGATCCACATTTCGATCCGTTACATTTGATTTCAAATTCAAAAATAGATCCCGCCCGCGCCTGCCCGGGCTTTTTCAAATTTTCAAATTCAAAAATAGTTGCCCGCCCCCGCGAAATTTAAATATCAACCGGTAACTTTAAAGTTTAAACAGTTAACAGGTTCAGCCAAGACCCAACCCCATATAGCCAAGATACCACCAAGTGGTGACGTCACGGATCGCAGCCTATTCCGTGACGTCACTGACTTTTGTGGCTGAAAATTTTTCAATTTTGGGCCGCCAACAGGCCTGGAGTACTAGGCGAACAGAAATGGCCAGAAGGTGGATTCTATTTTCTGAAACAGTTTTTTGTGAATATCTCGGCCATTTCGCTTCCAATCCAGGATCGTGATAGGTCATAAAAAGCGGAAAAATAAGGCGCGTCGAGTGGCCAACACAATCTGGTCTTAGCCAAGTTAACACCGGGGGGGAGTTAAAATTGGCCCAAAACTAATATTTGTATAAGTTCCTGTTTTTTCGATTATGTATATCTCGGCTATTTCCCAACCGATCTGGAAGCGGGGTACCATTTTGAGAGCAGGACTTTAATATCCTTCGATCTCTACCAAAATATCCTTCATGTCCTTGAACAAACATTTTCCCGATAATGAATACAATATACATTTGATTTTTTTTTAATTCAAGGATAAAACTTCCTTTGATGCAAAAACTTTTGATACAGTTCGAAGGATCTTAAAGTCCTGACTCCGATATGGCATTCTTTTCCAAAATCGGTTATGGATTTCCGAGATATAAGCTAAGGAACTATTCGAAAATAAAATGTTTGGCCAAAAACATTTTTCCCACGGTGTTAACTTGGCCAATACCAATACTTTTTAGCCATGCAGGTGGAGACTCTTTTTCCGCATTTTTTGAGCCATCTCATTCCAGGATTGGATGCGAAATGGCCGAGATATTCACAAAAAACATTTTCAAAAATCGAAATCGACCTACTGGCCATTTCTGTTCGCCTAGTACTCCGAGCCTGGTAGCGCCCAAAAATTGAAAAATTTTCAGCCACAAAAGTCTGTGACGTCACGGATTGAACCTCTACATGTGACGTCACACTGGGGGGTGTCTTGGCTAAAGGATCCACATATGTTCTACACAGGATCCACATTTCGATCCGTTACATTTGAATTAAAATTCAAAAATAGATCCCGCCCGCGCCTGCCCGGGCTTTTTCAAATTTTCAAATTCAAAAATAGTTGCCCGGCCCCGCGAAATTTAAATATCAACCGGTAACTTTAAACGGTTAACCGGTTCAGCCAAGACCCAACCCCATATAGCCAAGATACCATTAAGTGGTGACGTCACGGATCGCAGCCTATTCCGTGACGTCACTGACTTTTGTGGCTGAAAATTTTTCAATTTTGGGCCGCCAACAGGCCTGGAGTACTAGGCGAACAGAAATGGCCAGTAGGTGGATTCTATTTTCTGAAACAGTTTTTTGTGAATATCTCGGCCATTTCGCTTCCAATCCAGGATCGTGATAGGTCATAAAAAGCGCAAAAATAAGGCTCGTCGAGTGGCCAACACAATCTGGTCTTAGCCAAGTTAACACCGGGGGGGAGTTAAAATTGGCCCGAAACAAATATTTTTATAAGTTCCTGTTTTTTTCGATTATGTATATCTCGGCTATTTCCCAACCGATCTGGAAGCGGGGTACCATTTTGAGATCAGGACTTTAATATCCTTCGATCTCTACCAAAATATCCTTCATGTATTTGAACAAACATTTTCCCGATAATGAATACAAAATACATTTGATTTTTTTTTAATTCAAGGATAAAACGTCCTTTGATGCAAAAACTTTTGATGCAGTTCGAAGGACCTTAAAGTCCTGACTCCGATATGGCATTTTTTTCCAAAATCGGTTATGGATTTCCCGAGATATAAGCTAAGGAACTAATCGAAAATAAAATGTTTGGCCAAAAACATTTTTCCCACGGTGTTAACTTGGCCAATACCAATACTTTTTAGCCATGCAGGTGGAGACTCTTTTTCCGCATTTTTTGAGCCATCTCAATCCAGGATTGGATGCGAAATGGCCGAGATATTTACAAAAAACATTTTCAAAAATCGAAATCGACCTACTGGCCATTTCTGTTCGCCTAGTACTCCGAGCCTGGTAGCGCCCAAAAATTGAAAAATTTTTAGCCACAAAAGTCTGTGACGTCACGGATTGAACCTCTACATGTGACGTCACACTGGGGGGTGTCTTGGCTAAAGGATCCACATATGTTCCACACAGGATCCACATTTCGATCCGTTACATTTGAATTCAAATTCAAAAATAGATCCCGCCCTCGCCTGCCCGGGCTTTTTCAAATTTTCAAATTCAAAAATAGTTGCCCGGCCCCGCGAAATTTAAATATCAACCGGTTCAGCCGGTTAACCGGTTCAGCCAAGACACAACCCAGTCTAGCCAAGATACCACCAAGTGGTGACGTCACGGATCGCAGCCTATTCCGTGACGTCACTGACTTTTGTGGCTGAACATTTTTCAATTTTGGGCCGCCACCAGGCTTGGAGTACTAGGCGAACAGAAATGGCCAGTAGGTGGATTCTATTTTCTGAAACAGTTTTTTGTGAATATCTCGGCCATTTCGCTTCCAATCCAGGATCGTGATAGGTCATAAAAAGCGCAAAAATAAGGCTCGTCGAGTGGCCAACACAATCTGGTCTTAGCCAAGTTAACACCGGGGGGGAGTTAAAATTGGCCCGAAACAAATATTTTTATAAGTTCCTGTTTTTTTCGATTATGTATATCTCGGCTATTTCCCAACCGATCTGGAAGCGGGGTACCATTTTGAGATCAGGACTTTAATATCCTTCGATCTCCACCAAAATATCCTTCATGTCCTTGAACAAAAATTTTCCCGATAATGAATACGAAATACATTTGATTTTATTTGAATTCAAGGACAAAACGTCCTTTGATGGGAAAACTTTTGATGCAGTTCGAAGGACCTTAAAGTCCTGACTCCGATGTGGCATTCTTTTCCAAAATCGGTTATGGTTTTCCCGAGATATAAGCTAAGGAACTAATCGAAAATAAAATGTTTGGCCAAAAACATTTTTCCCACGGTGTTAACTTGGCCAATACCAATACTTTTTAGCCATGCAGGTGGAGACTCATTTTCCGCATTTTTTGAGCCATCTCAATCCAGGATTGGATGTGAAATGGCCGAGATATTCACAAAAAACATTTTCAAAAATCGAAATCGACCTACTGGCCATTTCTGTTCGCCTAGTACTCCGAGCCTGGTAGCGCCCAAAAATTGAAAAATGTTCAGCCACAAAAGTCTGTGACGTCACGGATTGAACCTCTACATGTGACGTCACACTGGGGGGTGTCTTGGCTAAAGGATCCACATATGTTCCACACAGGATCCACATTTCGATCCGTTACATTTGATTTCAAATTCAAAAATAGATCCCGCCCGCGCCTGCCCGGGCTTTTTCAAATTTTCAAATTCAAAAATAGTTGCCCGCCCCCGCGAAATTTAAATATCAACCGGTAACTTTAAACAGTTAACAGGTTCAGCCAAGACCCAACCCCATATAGCCAAGATACCACCAAGTGGTGACGTCACGGATCGCAGCCTATTCCGTGACGTCACTGACTTTTGTGGCTGAAAATTTTTCAATTTTGGGCCGCCAACAGGCCTGGAGTACTAGGCGAACAGAAATGGCCAGAAGGTGGATTCTATTTTCTGAAACAGTTTTTTGTGAATATCTCGGCCATTTCGCTTCCAATCCAGGATCGTGATAGGTCATAAAAAGCGGAAAAATAAGGCGCGTCGAGTGGCCAACACAATCTGGTCTTAGCCAAGTTAACACCGGGGGGGAGTTAAAATTGGCCCAAAACTAATATTTGTATAAGTTCCTGTTTTTTCGATTATGTATATCTCGGCTATTTCCCAACCGATCTGGAAGCGGGGTACCATTTTGAGAGCAGGACTTTAATATCCTTCGATCTCTACCAAAATATCCTTCATGTCCTTGAACAAACATTTTCCCGATAATGAATACAATATACATTTGATTTTTTTTTAATTCAAGGATAAAACTTCCTTTGATGCAAAAACTTTTGATGCACTTTGAAGGACCTTAAAGTCCTGACTCCGATATGGCATTAATTTCCAAAATCGGTTATGGATTTCTGTTATGGTTATGGAACTGCATCATTAGTTTTGCGATATCGAACAACTCATTTTCGACCCGATTTTTGAAAATATGAAAAGGTATGTATCATCGGCATCATCGATTTCGGCGAACTTTGGATGCATTTCGACTAACATCGAGGCGCTGATTCCGAAAATGTTCTGGCATTGCCGGATCGGTCCACAAATGGCCCAGATAAAAGCTCTGGAAAGCGCATTTCTTTTCCCATTGAAAATTTTCGAAAATCAGATTTTAGTTGGCCATGTTTTGATGCAGAGTTATGCTACTCCGTGCTCCGGCTTGCGAAGGTATGGCATTCGATTATCCGACAAATATTGGCACCACCAGCAGTCTTAGTTCACCTGGTTTTTAAATTAAGTAAAGGAATGTTTATTCCTAGGAACGAATACAATATTGGGTAATTACCTTATCAATTAGCAACGCGGGTGACTCGTGATCGCTTTATTGGCACACGCCCATAATAAAAATTTCCCATTAAACGCTGATTAAAAACAACTAGCGGTTTCGTGTGCATTCTGATGTTGTATTTAGATATTTTTTACTACGCATTTTTAATGAACTTGTATATCGATGTATATTCACAGTAATTGAGTACTTAGAAACTTAGAAAAAGACAACAAGTGCTGTGCGTGTGGAATTTGAGAAAACCAAAAAAAATGGAGGGGTACCTTGAATATTCCGAATTCCGAACAGGCACGATAGTTAAATCCTAATTAATTGGAAACTTTGTTTTGGTATGATAAGGAATATGAATGGGGTTGATATGCGGGAATGGGGTATTTTAGGGGAGACAGAACTTACAATAAATACAAAAACGTACAAATATGTATAATATACAATATATAAATCTGCAGTTAAAGCACTTAACTCGCTTCGCATCGATGCGTTAGTAAACTTTGAGTCTTAGAGTCTAAGAAAACACTGCCCATATAATTTTACAAGGACAATCAGAGGTCTTACATTAGACTAATGCTTTTAGTTGTACCTTTTTTTGTTTGAAACAGAAAAGGATTTTAAATATTTCAATAATTGTTAACTTTAAAGAATCCTCCTTCTATTAAATTAAATCCCAATTGTTTTTGGTAGAATCTCTAATTGTCCTTTTTTGTTATTAATAAAATCCTTAAAGGGCAGTGTAGTTTGCGCATGCTTTGCTAAGGGCTTTTGGCTTGCTTTCCTCCACTATTCCATGTGAATATATACTTTAGAGGAACTGCATGAATAACGATCGCTCACAAGCTTCCTCGAGAAGAGCTTGCTGCCGTTGCTTTTCCTCGGGAGTGAGTTCCTTCACCAGCTCGTCGAAGCCGTCGTCTGAGTAAGCCTGTTCCTCGTCCTCCAGGACACCGTCGACTTCCTCACCAGCAGCTGCGGGTAGTAGTGGCTCTCCTATAATGGATCGTATATCGTTTGGCAGCGTTTCCGAAGCCTTAAGTTGCAGGTAAATAGCTTCGGCAATCTCCAGAGTCTTTTGCACGTCTATATTTCCAGACAGCTCGTTAACGTGCTTCAAAATCTCAGTGAACTCAAACTGGCTTTCGATTATTATACTGGTCTCTTGGTCTAGAATGGCCACAGAGAACAGCAGGTGGAAGTTGGGGCACGGAAGGCGGGTCCACAGGCACTCCCACACCTTCAAAACGTCGTCGTTGTCTAGCTCCCGTTTGTACCAGACCAGGAGCCATCGGAAACAGAAGTACATATTATCAGAGTCGTGGGAACGCATGTAGTTGAACAAAGGAGCATTGGCGAACTCAATCAAGCGACGCAGCTGGGCGAACTGTGTCTTCATTCCTGCTTGGTCCATGTCGAAGTTTGTGAACACCAGTTCCATGAAGCCCACGAAGCACCAGAAGGCATCCACCTCGTTGACTTGAATCTCCAATATCGGAGCTAACAGATCCGACATGCCCTGGACATAGCCGAGGTCGAAGTTGTACATCACGTAGGTCATAAGGATGCCTTGAAGCAGGGCGATATTCGGATTATCCTCTCCGGCAAAGAATGGTAGCGAGCGATCCGTACGCTTTACATCCTTTTCGATTTGGCACTTGCGCTCCCGGTAACCACTAAAGTTAGATTCCTGGGCAGTTGTCATGGCTAGCCACTGGGCCTTCATGTTGTAATATTCGATGGACTTTTGCTTACGTCGTTCAATCCGCTCCACATGGGTATCGGACCACTTATAGTAATTGAGCAGGTACTTCCACACCTCGGACCGCAGGCTGTGCACGATGCCACCACGAAAAACGAGCTCCTTGATGCGGTCACTGTCAGAGATACGTCCGTCTGGCGTTTGGAACTCCAGCCACTGTGTTTCCGTTAGAGGAAGACCTAAAGAAAATAATAATATTATAAAAATGGAATACAATTAAAGGTAACTTATGCAATCACTAACCTCGCTCCACCCTTTGACGATCGGGCAAGTTGTTAACTATTTTCTCGTCCTGGGAATTCAGGTTCTCCAGTTCGCTATCCCCTGGGGATTTATCCGCACTGCCACCGCGACTCTGGCCGTTTGAAGAGCAAGCGCTGTTAGTGCTGCCGCTCAGCCCAATTATTTGGTAGTTATCTGGCGAGGTTTGTCGATCCCCAGAAATCAGAGCCCCCGGCCTGGATTTGGGCGATCGCTGGAACGGCGGCTGAACATAGTCAGGGATGTTACCCAAAAATCCAGCCAGCTTGTTGGGCAACCAGCTTTCTCGTGAGGATGGACTGGACTTGATCTCTCCAATATCCAATTCGGCAAACGTCTTCTTCAGTTTCTGGTTCTCGTTGGTCAGGAAGGTGTACTCCTCGCCGCCTCGATTACTTTCCGAACTTTCAATGAAGTGCTGGTCGCGCATGGCGCGAACGAAGAGCTCCGCATTGCCGTGCTGGAAGAAGAACTCGCAGTGTAGACCACCGGCTCCTTTGCGCATAAATCGTAATGTCTGACCGCGGTGGCGAACCTCCACAGAGGCCAGATCTTCAAGTGGGGTGCGCATTATACGGGAGCGGGCTGTGCCCCCGCCACTAGGTTCGATGGGTTTCGTATTGAATGCTCGACATTCGGAGGTTGTGCGAGTTCGGCCGGATATCCTGTCCACCAGCGCCCAGTCGCCCTGATCCTGACTATTGTCTGCTATTATAATTGAATCGTTTGGCTGCCATTCGAGGAACAATCTTCTTCGTGGTAAGGAGTACTCCACTAAGCTCAAGGCTCCACTGGTGTTTAGGTCCGAAATGTGCTCCGCACTAGCCTTCTTCAGAAGGACTCCGTCGTGCGTAAAAAGGGTCTAAATATAGAAATTACCAAAGAGAAGAACGTAATTAGTAAAATGAGTCAGAAAAAGAAACAAAGAAGGGGCTTACGTTGCCAATTCCTTGGGGCTGGAGTGGTTGGGCCGGCTGCTCCTCCTCCGCGGAAGAGGACACCTGCGACTCGCCCAGGACGTCCAATTGCACCACTTGGCATCGGTCATAGCGTACCGATTCGTTCATGGCCGCCGGTGCTTTATAAATTCCGTGTTTAGAAAATATTACGCTTTATTTCTGTGGTTTAGAGCTGGAAACAAAATCGATTTTATTATCGATACATCGATATCATTTATGAGCGTCGATTAAGCTTTTAATAAATAACTTTAAATTTACTTATTAAAAGACAATTTTGAATTTTTACCGAGAAACAAAGACACTTTTTTAATTTGATGTGTATTTATCAAAATATATGATTCAAACTTCAAATTCAAAAGATGAAAAATGAATGGGAAATAAACTAGTGTTGTAAAACTAACTGCTTGTCAGAAATTCAAAATTCTTTTTCCGTTACAGGGAATTTTTTGCATTTTAAAATAATTAAATTAAAACAGCTTTTATAAATTACTTTTATCAAAAGAAAACAAAACTAAAACTTTGTTTAATTCCAAGCTATAAATCAAGAGCGATTGTCATAGGAATAATCGTTAAAATAGTGGATTTTTTCATATGTTTTCAATTTACAAATCAGTTGCAACAGTTTATAAATTTACCCACTTCATGGCCACCGACTAACCCACTCCCACCAACTGCGACATACTCGGCCATCAATAAAAATCCCCTCGAGAGCGAAAGTAATTCGCTAAACGCCAAATATTCTCTTCGTAATTCCCATGTCGTAAGAACTGTGATCATTTTAAAATAAGCACACACATATAGAAGTTTGTATCTGTTTTGTAAATAGATTAAAATTGTTCGTACGTACTCGTGTGATAAAGTGTTGAGGTCTTCGTCTTCAGCCGAATCTTAACGATCGGAGGAAAAGCATCTTCGGTCAGTTTTGAAAACTTTTTCCGAGAGTTCAGTTTGCGATAGGAAGTCTAGGCAAGCAGTCACTGTTTTCGAAAAAGTTTTTAAATAGAACGAAACATAATCAGAATTCAGAAAATATTTACAGGTGGGTGTTTTGACATATTTGTGTAAATCCAAAAGCGGGCAAAAAGATTTTTGTCTTTTTTAATAGTTGTCGTTTGGGATTACAATGCGAGATTATATTTTCGAGTTTTTTTCAAAAACAAATCAATGTTATCTTAGGATTATATAATAAATGTTAACAAAACTAAATGAAAATATCAACAAATAGTCTTGATCTTTTCATGTAAGAGTTTTTTTTGTAAATAGTTTCCCTCAAAGAAAAAGGAAAAGTGAAAGTGTCATTTAAGGGTCACTTGGACGAAAATTAGCTGAGAGTCGTAAACAGACCTGGTCAGTGTCACTCTTAAATATTCGATTAAAAATACACTCGTATCTATATGTACAGTTTTTGTCAGTGGAAAAAACATGATTCTTCGTATTTATCAATGAATTTTCCAACAAATAGAGAGAGGGTTCGCCATACCCCGAAGAAAACATGAAAAACTTACTCAGACACCTGAGATGATTGTACGCATCGAGGGAGAAATTTTGAGACCCTTAACAGATATTTTCATATGGTGTGAGAATAGGATTCTCTCTAAAAAATCAGCTCGATATCTGACGCCCCCAATCTGAACGCTCTGCCTCTCTGTGCGACATAGCCAAAATATTTGTTTCATTAATTCGAAAAGAAAACACCAACAGAACCAAAAAACATGAAAATTCATCGACCAGAAATAGCGCCACCCACCGAAAGTTTTGAAATTAAATTGACTTACAGGGTATTTTTAAAACGATTGCCATTATTATGAAGAGCAGAGATGGGCCGTGACATGGCAGATGGTTTTGAAACTCATGTTCTTTTTATTTTCAGGACATTATGGAGAAATCAACTAGGCCAAAAAGGAATCGTCGTCACAGCAGGTGAGATAATGGATTTAGGTGGCCATTAAGGGGGAACTCTTGAAATTAAATTTTTTATTACCATTTCTGTAGACGTGCCTGGCCACCAGAAGATGAACTGCATCCTCCAACCCGTGCCGCCAAGCGTCTGTTTACACCGGACATCAAACGAATGTTAAAGGATTGGCTCATAAGGCGCCGGGAGAACCCGTATCCCAGTCGGGAAGAAAAGAAACAACTGGCAGCTGAGACTGGTCTAACCTACACCCAGATATGCAACTGGTTCGCCAACTGGCGGAGAAAATTAAAGAACTCGGAGCGAGAAAAAGCCAAGAAATCGTGGGGTCATCTAATCAAAAATTACAACCACAATGCCAGGGGAAATGTTGAGCAGTTTAGCATCTCATCGGAGGACAGTATTTGGGAGGAGGAGATGCGCTCGTGCCCGGCGGAGGACGAAGACAACGACTACGATGATGATGAGTTGTCGAGCCACAGCACTGGCAGTGATGGAAATGCCAACAATGCATCCACATCTGCGTATAAACCAAACTTTTATGTTGAATCTGCGGATCTGGGAGAAAGGATTCCTCTCCTGCCCACTGTGGCAGCGGGAAAAGCCAAGTATAAGCACCAGATGATGGAGAAGTACCTGCGCGATAGCTCTACAGTGGAGGATGAAGTCCCAAAGCCTGCTACCCAACTCAATAAATGGCTCGAAAGTGCAGCCAAGTTTACACCAGATCGGAATCATTACCACATTGAGTGGAATACGAATAGGTGAGTCGATAAAAGAAATGCAATTAGATCGATCAAATTCTATAGTATATTATCCTTATTTTAGGCAAAAAATGAATGGCACTAATGGACAGGATCGACATAACCAGAACCAAGTGATCTTCACCAGCGATGCAACGGCAGCGGCGGCTCTCGATGATCGCTGGATGCTGCACCATAAGGACGAACTCGATGCCGCTGAAGCTCTGGCCAACATGGCCTTCAACTGTAGACAACGCTGGCACCATCAAACCACCACGATCAGCTCCTGAGCACCACCGAAGAGTCGCTGCAACTGACGCCATCATTCCAGCAGAAGTTTCATGCCCCTTTGGAAAGTGCAATCTAGTCATAAAGTTTCGGAAAACCCGTCGAATAGTTAAAGAATTTGTAGCAGCTAGTTTAGTATGAAAGACATAAACATTTTCGCTTTTTTTTGTTATTTAACAAATGTTTTTTTATTACTACTCCTTGGTTTCTTCCTTGGACTCTTGCGTTGAATCCTTGGCTTCACCTTTAGCGTGAACATCTAGGACTTGGACAAAGCTGTTCTGGTGGGCCTGAAGCTGCTGGACAAGGTTGCCAGCGGCTTGGTTGAGGGTCTGGACGAGCTGTGCCTGAGCCGCCTGCAAACCTGGCATCTGAGCGTAGGCCATAAGTTCGTTTCTGCTTAGCAGTGTCTTCTCCACAATACCACCAAGCAGCACCATTTGAGGCACCCGACGTGTGATCTTCAGAAGAGTGGAAACACGCTGTTGGTCCGGTGAGAACACGATGCAGTGGTTGGAGTGAAAGAGTGGCATAATCGCCTCATAGCGAGTGTCCTTAACAGCCTCTCCGATGATCTTACGGCCGTAGGATTTGAGGTGCAGGTTCTGTTTGTGAAGGTCGACCCTCACTTTGAAGATTTCATCGGAGGTTATGGAGTTCAGGTGGAAGATGGCCACCAGCTGGGAGTGTTCCAGCCAGTTGCGCACTTCTCGTGCTATAATGTCGTTGTAGGGATTCTCAACTTGCTGTTGAAAACGTTCCGTTCTCGATTGGAAGCATGTTTTTGACTTGGGAGCCTCCGGGTATTTTGGTTGGGTTACGGCTATCACACGAGCACGTTCATAATGCGGCGCTTTGGGGCGTTGTATGTTGATTTTTCCCCTGAACCGTAAGAATTGCAGCGCAGGTGTACTGGTTTTTGTCAAGGGCAATGCTAAAAACAATAGATATCAATAAATAATCCTCCAAAATTGGAAGCAAGTGTCGTGGAAGTTACACAACAAATGCAACCGAAAACCGTGAATTAAAAACAAGTCAGTCGACTGAATCTTACTCTTCTGCACCAAGTTCGCCATCACTGAATGTTCTTGGATGGTACTTTTAAGCTTAAAACTATTTCAATAAGCTAATAAGGTGTTTTTTATATTAAAACCCAAATAAAAACACCTTGCGGCTAAATAAACCAGGGGTGTCGAAAATAACCCAGGTGGCAATATCGGTTCCATGGCCTTGCTGGATAATTGAAAATTTATCGATAAAAAAAGAGTGTTGTAAAGAAAAAATATGTAACGCTCGAATATTTGAATTAGGGAACCCAATTCTGTCAGACATTAAAATTTAAATTCAAAAGCTTTGCTAGTTTTGAATTAGACCCATTTCATCAAATGATTGAACCCAGAACGATTGCATAGGTATAGAATTTATTTAATTACAGTTATAACATTAACATCTATATATATTATGTATATATGTATGTATAAGTTGCATTTCGCTAATGGGATTCGACTTGATGGCTTTACGGGCCGGGAAATATAGATAGAGACAGTAGAAATCGGTATATGTGTACAACCATCAACTGTATTAGGGTTTTTCATTTTTTTTTTTGTTGGAGTAGAGGAAAAGTATTCGGAATTCAGAAATAAAAAAACCAAACAAATAATTGTAAGAAATAAGTGTAATTTAATCGGTTTCTTCAAAGTAACTTAGGAAATAACTAAAAAGTGTCTTAAAACATACAACTTATACATTAACATATGTTTAACAGCGCTTCATCTGTTTCAACTTGAAAAATGTGTTTGTTTACTTGCTGCTTTTCTTTTCTTCTTTTCTTCTTTGTTTTTTTTTTTTATTTTTTTTGTATTTTATTTTTTAATTTTCTCTTTTCTTTACTATTTTTTTTTTAAATTTCTCATCGGTTTCCGTTTCTGTGGGATCTCTGGCAGATCTGATCTTTCGTGTTCTCGTATTGTTAATTGTGTTATATAATGTACAGTTTCTCTTTAGTTTAGTTTTAAAACATACAACTAAATACGCGCTAAACACTAATTAAACTGTATTTACATTTCATATTTGTTAGAATCTAAATAATTTAAATATTTTACAGTTGTGTTTTTTTTCTTTTCTTTTCTTTACTTTACTTGTGTGTTTTTTGTTTATGTTTTTTTTTTATATTATTTTTATCAATTTCTTATTATTTTCTGTTGTCACATAATTTACAAGTGGGCGTGAGAACGTACATACGTTTAAGTTTAAGGAGTGTTTCAGAGAGAGGGTTACTATATAGGTTATTGTATCATATAGTGTGTGTTGGGGTATTTTAATGTTTAGGTTTTGTGTTTTAATGTATTTCATGTAGAAAAGGAGGTGTGTCAGCAATTATTCGTATAGAGCGGGCCCTGAAACTGCATCCAACATTTTACAAAGTTTCCTGGCGCCAAAATTCAACTTAGGGTTGCGGCTCGGAACGCCCTGAATTGGTCATAGTCCAGTGTTTTATGTTTTAATTATATAGCTTTAGTATTGTGGCAGTGGTGGTGTTTTTCTTTTAATGAAATAAAATAAAAAAAATAATAAAAATGGAGAGAAAAAATTAAAGAGAAAGAAACCTTTTCGTAGGACAACCAACTAAAAATTACCAACAACGTGGTCTCGAAATATATGACTACATCCGTTGCTGGAATTTTTTCGGAAAAGTTAATATTGAAGAAAAAAAAACTCTGGTGCAGAGCGGAAATTCCAACACGAATCGTGTCTAAGCTTTAAAATATTTGGCTTAACATATTTGATTATACTTAATTACGCGTCTAGATAATGTAATTTAAATGTAATGCATAATGTATACGTGTGTATGTTATCGTAGGAAAAGCCTCTGGGCGCATCTTTAAACCTAGTTGTGCTTGACAGCAGGGCGACGGATAGGACCAGACCGTGGTAAACCAGAATCATCTGCAGTTCATTGGGTCTATGCCAGGCCCCATTCTTGTTACTTAACATTTTGTTTTTTAACATTTTGTTTTTATTTTTTTTTTTTAAAGACAGGCATTCCATAGAGCCAAGGAACCGATTATGAAAAAAAAAAAACTAAAACTTGTTCGAAGGCAGAGGAGGAAACTTTGTAGAGTGTGGAGGAGCAGTAACCTTTTTTTTGAAGCGCCCACCGAAGTTGTCGAAAATGTTACTCGCCAATCAAAAACTTAAACGTGTTAGGGGATAGAGGATCGGATATTCATATTATGTGTATGGGTAGTAGTATGCATAGTACAGTAAACAGTTATTATTTTTTAAGCTTTCTTTTTTAACATTTCAATATTTTGTTGTTTGTTTTGTGTGTTGTGTGTGTGTGTGTGTATTGGGTTGTTCTCATTTTTTACGTGTTTTTTTTTTGTTTTTCTTTCATTTTAAATTAAGCAAAAATAAAACTTTCATTCTTGAGATCAAACTTAACGATACTTTGCAAGCTTGTTAAAGGGTTTCTTTGTTTTCCTTTTTTTTAATTTTTGTTTTTTTGTTTTTAAATTAGAAAAATTGTAAATAATTAATTTAGACGAATCTTAATCGTTTCGCTTTTGCTTTCAAAGTGCGGGGGATCTGATCTGAAGGTATTTTTTCGGTTTTGCTTTCGCTTTTTTGTTTGTTTTTGAGTTTGAATCTCAAAATCTTCTTATTTTTTCTTCTTTAATTTCTCTGCTGGCATCGGTTTGTTGTTTATTCAATAAAGTGTTTTTGCATTTTTCTGAGTTTTAAGTTCGTTTTGTTTTGCTTTGCTTTTTTAAACTTTTGCTTGTTTAATCGCTATTTAAAATTACTTAAAATACTAGAAGAGCGTAACTTGTTTTTGCTTCCTATTCAATCGTTTCTGTTCCTATTCCGTGTGGTTTTTAGATTGTTCTTTCCTGTTGGTTTATGCGAAAATCCGGTTGTAAGTGTCTCTTCTCAGTGGTGGATTAAGTCCGGGATTAGTGCTGTGCTTTACACAGTGGCGATGACGATCAGGAGATGTGCCAATTCGGCCACACGATTCTTAAGATCCGGGGCAGCTCGCTCCAGATTCTCGTTCGCAAAATCGCAGGCCGGGAAGATGTGCACCACATAGGCCGCCTGCTCGCTGCCCGGTATGGGTATGTTCACGATACCGGCGGCCATTTTCTGTTGCAGGTAGGTGATGAATCCGGTTTGAAGATTTCTCGAGTGCTGCAGCACGTCAGCATGGTCGCGGCCACAGGGCAGGGCCAGCAGCATGCAGTGCTCCTTGTCCACCTATTGCATAACAAAGCAATACAAGTTAGTTCCAGTTATCCTATTTAATACTTCAGCTTAATAAATACCTGCATCTTCTTGGCCACTCCCTCTAGCTGAGTCTGCTCCAGTCGCATTCTCTGCGCTATCCGGAGGAGTGGAGTGCTGGTATCCGCCAAACTGGGCAGAGAAGCTCGCGCCACATTCGGATTTCCATGGACAAAGTGCATCTGGACGGCGGCTTGGTCGGTTTTCAGGGCCAACAGACCCTGCCACATCACTGGGTAGCGTTGCAGCAGAGTGATGAGCGAATCACCAGCTGGTGGAGCGATTGCCGGCGGTGCCTGTTGGGAGGAGATTTCCAGGCCGGCGTGCAGGCCAGGTGGCAGATGCTCCTGTTGTTGTTTCACTAAAGAATCAAAGAACAACTTAGTCTTAATAGGTTCTTCTTCAATAAGTAGCTGTGATACTCACCAGCTGCTGCAATCATGGACATGCGCTCCATTTCACGCTCATCCAGCATCTCTATCGGCTTGGAAGGATGTAAGACACCATCGCGACCGATGAACGGGCTGGTGGAAACGGCGGGCATTGGCGGCGGCACCACCACACTGATGGAGGCAGCTGGCCGATGGGCTGGCGGTGGTTCCAGTTGTATGCCGCCACTGTCATAGTAGCCCGAGGCCCGCGTGGCCATGTCGCTGAAGTGTGCCGGAGGAATGCGTGCATTGTGGACATATACCTGAGCCATTTGCGGAGAATCTGAAGAAGAGGGGAAACAAAATGCATTAAAACCGGATACTTTATAGAAATTCTGTCAAACTTACCCGCTGCTGTGCGATCTTGTGGACTTTGCAGGCTATGCGGCACTGCAATGGTCCTTGGTGGCCCGCTGCCAGGACGCCTGAGCTCCAACGGCGGACTGCTGCTGATCATCTTGTCGTCGTAGTCTCCGCCTCGCATTAAGTGGTGCTGGTAGATCATGAACTCCCTAGAAGGAGGCACTCCTCGATACGTGGAATCGTTCTGCAATAAAATATTTAAAATATATTTTAGTTTAAAAGTACTCTTTAAATGAATAAATTTGTTAAGTGACTCCGACTAAGATAGGTTTGCAATTGGGTTACGCTACTTGAAAGCTCCGCAAGTAAAACTTGTGCATTACCGGTGTTATGGGCGATGCCTGCTGATGAGCTGGCGGCGGACTCTGGGTGCGCCGTCCACTGACATAGGCGCCCAGGTCATGCTGCGTCCATGAAGGCAATTTAAGGATTGGTAGATTAACGTTAATGGTTAGTAAATAGGCAACTTTATAGTGACAACCGAAGGCATGAACCAAATATAAGAAAAATATAAGAAAATACTTTGAAAACTTACCAAACTGGCATCGAAGGCCGGCATCACCGGAGGCATAACCAGTGGCGACACCCTAGGCTGACCTTGCGGACTGATGTTCGGTATGGCTGTACGCAAAACTGCAAGGAAATGGTCATTGATTAGTTCCTGATGTGGACTATAGCTTGTCATGTCCAACTTACCGGCTGCTGCTGCTGCAGAGTTCACTTGCTGCTGGGCGGATTTCAAGACGGCAGCCGAGACGGGCGGCGGACTACCCACATTTCCGGGCAGTATTTGACCAGTCTGCAGGCTGTGAACCACGGGATTGGGTTTTCCCGGAGGCGGAGATGGCGTTAGCTGGTGCTGTTGCGGTTGCAGATGCGCTGGAGGCTTCTGTTGCAACAACAATGCCGGATGCGAGGGCAATATCATGCCATGGGGTGGAATCTGAACCGGAGCACCCTTTGGTGGCTGGTTGGGTGGCTTGTACAGTTGCTGCTGCTGGACGACCGCTGCTGTCGAGGTGGGTGGCGCGTAGCCAAAGTTGGGCTTGGCCATTTGCAGATGGGCTCCTGCCTGCGATGTGGGTGGCGGTGTTGCTGCCACCGAGGCCTTCGAGCTCACCACATGCAATATCTGCTGAGGTGCTGCCGAAGTGGCCTGCTTGATCACCAGCGTCTGTGGCTGCTGTTGCTGCGGGTTTCCTGCAACTCCAGCTCCCTGTCCGGCTATCCTGGGGGAATGCGGCGAGTGGGCCGTGGGAGGAGGAACGTTCACCATCAAGTGCTGCTGCTGTTGCTGCTGCAGATGTCGTGCAATCATTTGTGGCTGCAACAGTTGCTGGTTGCCAGCTGCATCAGTCAGCAACATGTGCCCTGGAATCGGTTGTTGATTAGCTCCTGGCTGTTTCGTGGGTGTCATCTGCTGCTGTTGCTGCTGCTGCTGTTGTTGCTGCTGCTGTTGCTGAAGATTCTTCTCCCTGTTCAGTACATGGGCCTTGAGTGGCTGCGGTGGCCGGACATTGGTGTGCTGAGCATGTTGCAACACCGTGGGCAGCGGGTTCTGTTGGATTACAATCGGCTGCTTGGGTGGCACCACCATCTGCTGCGGTGGTTGCTGCTGCTGGATCACCATCGGGTTGGGATTGCCCTTCACCAGCACACTCACTGGCTTGTTCAGCTCCAGTTGCACCGGCTTGCCCAAGGAGGTAATCGGAGTGGTGGCCGGAGCAATGACTGTGGCATTGATTTGCAAGTTGGACTGCTGCAGACCCGGCTGATTCTGTTGGGAAGGATGCTGCAGCGGCAGGTGTTGTTGCTGCTGCTGGGGGTGGTGGTGCGGTGGTTGCTGCTGCTGGAAGCTGTTGGCCGGACCCAGTGGTCCCATGTCGCTGCTGCTGTTGGCTGAAGCAGCGGCCGTAGCTGCTGGGAGGTTGCCCTCCTTGCCCTGAGGCATGCCGGCTGTGATGACGCCCGTGACAGGATCCACCAGAGCCTTGCTAACCGCGTCGGCTGCTCCGCCGGTGATCTTCTGGGTGGCCGGAGCTGCTGTCTGGTGCATCGGCAGTCCCCCGCTGGGTATGGACGAGTTGATGGCCTGGTAGGACTCGATCTCCGCCGCAGCAATGGCCTTCTTCTTGGGATGCTGGGGTATGGTTGGCTTTGGAACCGGCATGGGCAGTGAAACTGGCACAGGAACCGGAACGGGCACCGGCACGGCTACTGAAACAGGCACCGGAACCGGAGTCGGAGCCGGAGTATCCACTTCCTTGCTCTCCAGCCGCGGCATATGTGCTGGCGGCTGCTGAGGTGGCTGCTGCACTGGCTCGGGCGTGGGTGGCAAATGGATAGGAGCAGCTGGAGCAGCCGGTGGCGTGGGATTGACAGCCACTGGTGGATCCTCCATCATAGACGGCATATCGGTAATGGTCTTCCTGTCCTTGAACCGCCGCGGGCGTCCCACGGAGTTCGGTGGCTGAACCACATCGACCTTCTTGGCCTGGGCGTTCCTGCCCGACCTCCTCGGTGGTGTCTGGGCGCCCTTGGGAAGCTGCTGGGCATTGCCGGTCGGTGTATTCGTATTCCGCACCACATCCTCGATTATGTCATCGACAGTGCTGCGATCCTCCTTCTCCTGGAGGCGGCGAGACTTGCGGGTGTTGCCCAACTCAGAACTGTCGCCCGAGGGATCCGCCGACTGGGACACGTCACTGCCAGCCTGCTCCGGTTCAGGAGCGCTGGTTTTGATCGAGGGCTGCGTCTTGTTGATGGTCAGGATGAGACGCGGGCGCTGGTCCTCGCCAGCTGCCATCACATTGGAGGCCGGTGCCTTGGCCTTTCCGGGCTCATCGCCCGCATCCTCGTGGAACTCGTAGATGTCCTGGCTGCTGCTGCTGCTGCCCATCTGCTCCTGCACCTGGGTGATGGCCTGGTTGATTGCCTTCTTCTCGGCAGCTGTCAGCACTGGAGTGGGATTCGGGTTGGGTGTGGCAACAGGTGGGGTGGCAACTGGTGGTGTGGCAGCCGCTGCTGCTGCCATTTCGAGTGCCTTTTGCTGGGCAGCCAGTTGTTGCTGTTGGAGCTGCTGCTGTTGCAAGAGCAGGTTCCTCGGCGGACGACCCTTTCGGCCGCGGGTCACTGGGGCCGTCACTGGCTTCCGCAATCGCGTCTGCACTCCATTGTCTCCTGGCTGCAGGTTCAGAGCCGCATCTGCCCCAGGGGCAGCCAGCGATGGTGTCGTTAGAGGAATGCCTCCTTGTTTCTTGACGCCACGAGGCTGTCGGCCGCGCTTGGCTGCTCCTCCTCGGCCCGGTGGCCTGCCCACGGTCGGCGTTGATAGCTTCACTGGCGGCAGCTGACGGGTTTCCGTTTCATCCTCGGTGTCATGGTCATTGGAGCTGTTTGTGTTCAGCAGGAGTGGCTTCTCCTGGTTGGCCATCTCCACCATGGCCGGATTGGCAACAGGAACACTCACAGGAACGGATGGTGGTGGTGCTGCTGGAGCCACATCCTTGACAACGGCTGGAGGCTCCAGCTTCTTGATGACACTGTCGATATTCACCTCCTTGGCGGACCAGTAGTCACTGTCCACCTCCTTGGAGTCCTGCTCGATGAGTTCATCCTGCTTGGGTTGCGAGATCTTGATGAGATTCTCCTCCGTCAGCAAGGACGCGGCACCTGCTCCGGCCGCCTTGGGTGAGATGACTGCCGAACTGGTGGTGGGAGTGGGCGTTCGGATAACCGAGACACTCTCGGATGTCTTCAAGGTAGCCATTGCCATTGCCGATGATTCCCCATGGCCAGGAGGAGCGGTTGGCTTCTCGTTGGCTTGGTTCGGCGGATAGTGAATGGCATTTGCGGGCGGCCCGGCTGCTGCTGGTGGCGGAGCAGTCACTTGGCTCGGTGGCGGCACAATGTGCTGCTGCACGATCAGCTTCGGAGTGCTCTGGATCACGTTCAGCAGGGTTGGATGCGGCATACTGGCTCCAGGTGAAGCCTGTTGCTGTTGCGGCGAGTGCTGGGGTGGCGGCTGCAACGGCTGCTGCGGGTGAGGCTGAGGCACAACCCTCGACAGGATTCCTGCCGGTTGTCCTGGCTTGGTGGGCGGACTATGCGGCAACTGTTGCGGCGGCTGCTGTGTCGGTCCGCCTCTGGGTGGTGCATGCGGACCAAGATGCTGCTGCTGCTGCTGCGGCGGTTGTTGCGCAAACATGGGAGCTTGTTGTACCAAATGAGGAGCTCCCTGCGGCGACGATTGCTGCTGCTGTTGTTGCTGTTGCTGCTGCTGCGGCGGGGCATGAATCTGTTGCTGCAACTTCTGGATGTGCATCTGCTGTTGCTGCTGCTGCTGGTTGAGATGCTGCTGCTGTGCCTGGTGCTGCTGGTTGAGCTGCTGCTGCTGTGCCTGGTGTTGCTGGTTCAGCTGCTGCTGCTGCGCCTGATGCTGCTGGCTCAACTGCTGCTGGGCCTGCGTCTGCTGCTGCTGCAGTTGATGTTGCTGCACCGGCATCAGTGGCTGCGGCTGACCATGCATTCGCTGCTGCTGCTGCTGGATCTGCTGGTACTTCTGCTGCTGCATTATCTGCTGGTGCATCAGCTGCTGAACGTGCTGCTGGTGCGCCGCCATCTTGGCCATCATCTGCGGCGAGTGCTGCTGCTGCTGCTGGGCCTGGTGGTGTTGCTGCTGCTGCTGCCCGCTGACGTGCAGATTCTTGTGCGGCGGCAGGCTGCCCAAAGGCGGCGAGCTGGCCACCTGCGACTGGGTCGCCTGCTGCGGCTGCACCGTCACCACCTTGCTGATGATGGTCGGGTGGTGGGGCACCGCCATGGGCGGCATCTTCTGCAGCGGCACCGGCATCAGTTGCGGCGATGTTTGCAGCTCAATCACAGACTTGGTCGAAGGCTGCTGCGGCAGCTGTTGTGGTGGCTGCTGGCTCCTCGGCTGGTAGCTGTTCGGCTTGCTGGTCGTGGGCGAGCTGTTGGTGGCCACCACCCGAGCAGTTGGACTGGCCAGTGGACTCATGTTGTTGCTACCCTGCGGACTAGTCATCAGCGCATGTTGCTGCGGCTGCTGGGGGTGGGGCTGCTGGTTAACCACAGGCTTTCCGGCGGGACTCAGTGGACCCACCAGGCGACCGGGCGCTCCACCACGTCCTGGCGACAGCAGAGGACTATGCGGTGATGGTGCTCGCATGCCCAGGACATAGGCTCCTGGAAGTGGTTGCTGCTGCGGCTGCTGGTGCGGCGACAGAACCATTTGTGGCACCGCAAAGTGAGGTATGTTGTCGGGAATGGAGATGGTCGGTGGCTGCATGATGAGCGACTGCGTCCGCAGTGGCTGTGGCTGCGTTGGTGGCGGTGCCTGCTTCGGTGTGGAAGCCTGGGGCATGATGTTCTGGCCGGGGGTGGTGGGACTTCCGAAGGACATGGAAGCGGACGCTGCTGGCGAGGCTGTGCAGGAGCTGCTGCTGGCTGAGCTAGAGCTAGAACTGGAGCTGGAGCAGTTGCCCATGACATTGGACAGATCCAGGTTGATGACGGGCGTGGAATGAGTGCCAGAAGTGGCAGCTGGCAGCACAGTCTGCACCGGTTGCACCAGAGGCTGCAACAGCTTGCTGATGGTCGGCGGTTCTATCTTAGCCGGGGAGGGGATGGACCCACCCACCGCATTAGCCACTGGCTTCTGCGGCTCCAGCGATGGCAGCTTGGTGATCACCGAGGGCTGTGGCTTTGTGCTCTCCTGGCTGGGCTTCAGAGGCTCCACCTTGGCCGGTGCATCCCTGGCGGATGAGCTGCTGGTGTTCTCCATGGACTTCTCCGGCGACGAGGAGCTCTGGGCGGTCTCATCGATCTTCAGACTGGGTCCACTACTGTCCGCCTCGTCGGGATTCTCCTCCGTGTCGGTGTCGATCTGCAGATCCCGCTCCGACTGCGGCGTGTCTGCCTTGATGTCCATCATGTCCTCATGCCGCAGACTCTGCACCGCCTTGTTCAGCTCGTCGGGATCCAGGACTCCGGCGGGTTGCTCCGGCTCCGGTTCCGGCTCGTTCTCTGGCTCTGGCTCCGGTTCGGGCGCTGCCTCTGGCTCTGGCTCAGGTTCGATCTCCTCCAGTATCGGCACCGGTTCCACAGCACCCTCAATCGCCTTGGCTGCCAGGGCAGCTTCCTCGTCCGGTTCGGCGAGGACCAGCGGGGGTGCCGGTGTGTCCACTTCACTCACCGAGTTCATCTCATCCATGCCGTCCAGCGAGTAGTCCGCCGTGGAGGAAGTGCCGAAGCTCTCGCCCAGCAAGGCGGACACTGCGCTCTCGGTCTCCTCCTGCGAGATCGTAACCCGGGACTTGGTGTCTTCCATCTTCTCCGGGGGCTTGACGGCTCCCGGCGGCGATGCCACTGGGATCTTGGGCTCATCCGCCAACGGATCCAGCAAGGTGGTGGAATTGAACTCCGCCGAGATGGACTGGACAGCCGACTCGCTGATCCTGTCATCCAGCTGGCCGTCGAATCCAGGTATGAAGATGTCCTTCTTCTTGTTCTGGGCAGTGGGTGATGAGGTTTCCACTCCGGCTGATTCGCTGGCCGCTGCCGCTGCTGTCGATGATGTGGGGGTGGTGGCCAGGGCCGAGGACGCACCCACGCCGGCACCACTGCTAACCGGAGTCTCCGCCGACTGGGTGGACAGCATGGAGGTGCTGTTGGCCGTGATGGTGGGCGTCTTGGGAATGGGACTGATCAGGCGCGGCTTGTCGCGCGAGGGCGTCGTCAGGTTATCATTGGAGGCCCTGTTCGTTGGCGTGACTGGAGTCTTTGGAGCTGGAACCTTAGGTGCCGGCACCAGGACATCCTCATCATCATCGCCGATCAGGCAGGGCAGGCTGGGCGATGGCTTGCACATCGGAGGTGACGAGGGACGCTGCTTGTTGGTGGTCTCCATCATCTGCTCCTCTGCGTGCTTGCTAGCTGCCTGGACATTGACTGTCAGCTTGCCGGGAGTAGGTGGAGCGGCGGATGAGTTGCAGGCCACAGCGGGCTGGGATTCGCGGCGATGTTGCTGCTTCTCCTCCTTGGATCGCTTCTTCTTCTTCTTCTTATCCCTGCTCTTGTGCTGTTCCTGCTGCTCGGATTTGCCAGATCCCTTGGGGATGATCTCCACGGAGTTGTTTTCCTCATTGTCGGAGAACCGGAACACGTCCGCCATGTCCGAGCGATAGGTGGTGGCCGTCGATGGAGTGGCCTCCTCGGGCGTCGGCTTGTCGAAGTCGATCATCAGTTGCGCCTCCAGAGCCCTGCCCGCCTCGTCCATGTCCACGCTGTTGTCGTCCTCCAGCTTGGCCTCGATCTTCGAGGAGAGCTGTTGCTGCTGCTGGAGTTGCTGTTGCTGTTCTCGCTGGGATTTCTCGCGTCGCTTCTTCTCACGCTTCTCCTTGCGGTGTCGCTCCCGCTCGGCGTGCGAGGATGAGCTGCTGCCGCCCGTCTGTCGGCTCTTCTCCACCGGGTGCTGCTGTTGCTGCAGCTCCTCCGGGACTGGCAGTGCCACCTCCTGACACTTGCTGCTGGGCGTCATGGGCTCCTGCTTGTAGGTCTGCAGGGCAGCAGAGACAGTAGGTCCCGCAATGGATACACAACTGGCCGAGATCTCCTTGTGATTGTCGCTCTGTTCATCCGGAAACTGGGACTCCTCCTCATCCGAAATGATGCCAAAGATGTACTCCATCTTGTCCTCGCCCCGCTTCGACTGCTGTGGTGGAATCGGTGGTGCCGAAGTGGGTGTGGCGGGCATGGGAGAAGCTGTCGGTAGGGCTCCTCCACTGGAGTTGTACAGCCTTGTGCCGGAGGAGGTGTCCAGGCTCTTGGACTTCTTCGACTTCTTCAGCCGGTGGCGCTCTTCTTTGGAGAGTTTCTCTGAAGTCACATCATTGGTGGTGGCGGAGTTGGTGGTGGAGTTGCTGCTGTTCGCAGTGGTGCTGTTGGCCTCGGTGAGGTTCCTCAGCTTCTCTCGCTTCTTCTCCTTCCGCTCCTTGTGCTTCCGCCGCTCGCTGGCCGAGATGTCCATGGACAGGGAAGTGTTCTCCGTCTTCAGATCATCGAAGGAATCGAATCGGCCCTTGCAGTCCCCGACATTGGACGACGTGGGTGTGTTCGTGTTGGTGGTGTGAACGTCAAAGATCGAAGGCGTTGAGGGCGTCACCACCAGAGGCGTCGGAGGAGCCGATGACTCCACTGTGGACGAGGACTTCAAGCGCTTCTTGCTCTTCTTGTGCTTCTTGCGCGTCTCCGGTGAGTATTCCTTGAGCTTCCCGGAGTCGGAGTAGGCATAGCTGGAGGAGTTGTAGAAGTCTCCGTACTCCTTCTTGATCTCCCGCTCCGCCTTCACCTTCCGCTCCTCCATCGACGAGTTGGAGTCGTGTCGGGACTTGAACTTCTGCTCGGTGTCGGACAGCTGCTCCTGCTTGATTTCCGCGGCCGGAACGGGTGTCGGTGTGGGAGTGGGCTCCTGCTTGATCACCACCTCCGGTGGAGGCTGTGACTGCGACTCCGAGTCGGAAGCTATCCGGGTGGAGTGCGAGTTCCTCTTGCCCATGAAGTTGTGCTTCAGGACCGTTCGCCGGATCTCATCCTCGGAACTGTCGTCGCCATCGCACAGCCTTCGCAGTTTCTGCATTTGGATGGCTCGGTTGGCCTCCGACATGGGACCGCCAGGCTGTTCTGGATCTCCCTGCTCGGCCTCGGAGTCGGAGAAGATGCGCCGCTGCATACGACCCTCGCCCTCTTCGTCCTCATCGTCGCTGCTGGAGAGACCTGGATAGCGGCCATGGAAGCTACTGCTGCCACTGTTCCGATGATGGCGATCCTCGAACTCGGTGTCGGAGTCTCCATCGTAGCTGGTGGAGCGCTTCTTCTTGGCCCGGGACTGCTTCAGTTGCGAGAACTTGGCCTTGATCTTCTTCTCCTCGGCCTGGCGCTGCATGTTCTTGCAGCTCCTGGCCTTCACCTTGTCGTACATGGACACGTTGGGACAATCATCGGGTATGTCAAAGATCGAGTGCTTCTTGGAGGCATCGTCCGTGTCGTCGGAGTCTGCGGAGCTCAGCATCATGAGCTTGATACGCGAGGACTTGGACGAGTGGTGACCCTCATCTGATCCCCGGGACGACTTGCGCTCCAGACTGCGCCGGTGGTGGTGGTGATGTGGCTTTCCACTGGACGTGTTCGTGGCCGCCGAGCTGAGTTCACCCGCCGAGCCACTGCCCGCCGCAGAAATCCTCCTGTGCGGTGGATGCTCCTCGTCCGTATTCGTGGACTCTGCCACCGAATGGCGTTTCTTCTCGCGGTGGTGATGGTGTTCCCGCTTACTCTTATGCCTGGAGGAACTGCTTCCATGGCTGCCATGGTGGCCACTAGAGTGCTCTCGGTCCTTCTCCCGTTTCGGCTGGGCCGGCTGCTCCTCTTCGCTGGTATTCAGTTGCGGCTTGGGATCCAGGGAAGCAACCACTTCGATCGAGGGCGCCGTCTCCATGGACGAGGTGACACTGCTCTTCTGGTGGTGCTTCTCCCGCCGGTGATGTTTCGAGGACGAGGACGACTTGGTGTTGGAGGAGCAATTGTTCTTCTCGTCCTTGGACGAGCTGCTGCTCTTGAGCTCCTTGTGTTCCTTCGAGTCCCGCCGGTCGTTCAGTCGCTGGTTGCTGTTCTGGGTGGCTGCGTTCTGCTGGGAGTTCTCCATCCGGATGCGCTTCACGTAGTCGTCGTGATGGTTCTGCTGGCTGGATGAACCGCCTCCGGCACCACCACTGTGGTTGCTATCCTGCGAGCTGAGACGTCGCTTGTGCATCCGCACTGGCGAGTTGCGCGAGGACTTCCGGGAGCGATCCTTGGAGGAGTTCTCTGCTGTTGTGGGAGTACTGGCCGCAGCTGGAGGAGCCACCGCATCCACGGAGTTCTCCTTGTTGTGCTGGCCGTCGGCGGAGGAGGAGCCGGAGGACTGCTGCTGGGAGGGATTGTTGTTGTGGGTGTAGAAGCTGCTGGCCTCGGAGCTGGCCTCCGACTTGCTCTTGTGGTAGGTGGAGAGCTCTCGCATTCTGGCCATGCGGGCTTCCTGCTGCTCTCGCTCCCGCTGCTCCTTCTCTCGGAGGAGTTCCTTTTCCCGCTGCTCCTTCTCGTGGAGCTCCTTCTCCCTTTGCTCTTTAGCTCGGACGAGTTCCTTCTCCCTCTGCTCCTTCTCGCGGAGCTCCTTCTCCCTTTGCTCCTTCTCCCTCTGCTCCTTCTCGCGTTGCTCTTTCTCGCGGAGCTCTTTGTCCCGCTGTTCCTTCTCCCGTTGCTCCCGCTCCTCCTTCTCCTTTTGTTCCTTCTCCTCTTGCACTTTCCGCTCCCTTTCCCGCTCCTTCTCTCTCTCACGTTCTTCTTTGGCCTTGCGTTCCTCCTTTTCCTTCTCCTCCAGCAGAGCTTTGCGCTCCTTCTCCTCCCTTTCCTGTTGCTTGCGAAGCTCCTTCTCGCGCTTCTCCCGCTCCAGGCGCTCCTTCTTCTCGCGCTCCTGTCGCTGCTCCTTCTCGGACTTCTCCGCCGGCTCCTCGGAGTCACTGGAGTCATCTTCGATGCGCGGAGTGGCTGACTTGGAGGACTGCGACGTGGCCGAGTTCTTGCGCTTGTCGGAGGAGGAGGAGGAGGAACTCTTCTCGGACTTCTTGTTCTTCTTCTCACCCTCCGACCGGTTGTTGTGCTTGCTGTGGCTGGACTTCTCCTGGCTCTTCTTGGAGCTCGAGGACTGGGACTGGGATGTGGATGCAGAGGCCGAGGCAGATGAGGAGGAGGCACTCTTCTTCTGCTGCTGCGGATGCTGCTCTTCCTCGCTGCTGACATTTGGCTTTTGTACATGGATGGCTGAGGAACTGTTACCGTTGGACGACAATGATGTGGCCGCTGGTCCGCTGGAGGACGAGCTGCTGCTGCTGTTGCTGCTGGTGGTGGTGGTGGTGCCCACATTGGTGCTCCCAGGCACTGACGCCGACTTTTGCAGCTGCGCCCGTGCCGGGGACTGCTGCTGAGGATTCGCATCTGGCACGCTCAAGCTCTTCGTGAGAGAACCACCACTGGCAGCCACTGGAGTGCTTGGCAATCTGGGATGCTTGGCCATTTCCGGGGGCGGTGGTGGCGCCGGCTGCACCGCTGGTGGTGGGGCTGCCGTATTGGGCAATGGCGGGTGACTGGGAAACGGATACTGCAGACCCTTGGTGGGGCCCGAGGGCGACGAAGACGGTGCACTGCACGCTGTCGCGGCTCCACTGAGTCCTCCTGGTGCCGACGGCTTGTTAAGCTGTCCGAGATTAACACTCCCGCCCACCGAGGGCGAGGGCGAGGGACTGTTGTAGGGAGACATCGATGCCTGGGGAGAGTTCATCGGCGAGAGGCTGCTCAGTCGCTGGAGCAATCCGCCCGTCTTGCTGCTCGCCCCGCTGCAGTTGCCAATGATGGGCGTCGTTTTGGTGGCCGCCAGATTGGGCAAAGCCGGTGAGGTATTTCCGCTGGGATGCCGGGACGCACCGGCACCGCACAGAGCCGAACCAATCAGACTGGAGGAACTCGAACCCAGGGCGAAATCAGAGCTGGCCGGATCGAACAACTGGTTCTTCTTCAGGCGTTGATAGTCATCGTCGAAGATGCTCTTCTTGGCCAGCACCGACTTCACAATATCCGACGGTTGCAGCTCGTCGATGTCGAGGAACTTGTGCCGGGAATTGCTCGTCGTGCTGGACGTGGTGCCGCTGGAGCTGTTACTGTTCCCGGAGCCGGAGCTGGTTTGGTGGGAGTTGAGGCTGCTGCTGCCCAGGTTCATGTGCATGGAGAGCTGCCACGACGGCGTAGCGCTCGAGGGAGTGTGTCCCGACGACGATCCATGCTCCCGACTGCTACCACCCGACCACCGTTCGTAGTTCTCCTCGAAGTTGCGCAGCCGTTCGTCCAACGACGGACTGCCTCCCGTATTGTGACCCGGAACATCCGAATCGCTGGAATTGGAACTCAGGGATCGGGGTCGCGCCGGACTCGCCATCAGGCCGGAGTTCGAGGAGGAGGAACCTCCCTGAGAGCCCGGCTGCTGTGACTGCTGCTGCGACTGCTGCTGGTTGCTGTGGTGGTGGTGGTGCTGGTGATGATGCTGGTGGTGGTGCGATGAGGACGACGACGAGGATCGCCAGTAGCGCGACGATGGGCTGGGCAGGAAAGCAGATCCCGAGCCCACGTTTAGACTAGAGTTGCTGAGGGAGCAGGTGGTTGACGACGACGATGACGCACCCACCGATGACGAACCGGAGCCCGAGACTCCCCCGGAGGATAGTCCCAGCCTGGACTGTTGCTGTTGTAGCTGCTGCTGCTGTTGCTGGAAGAAGAGTACTCCGAACTTGGGCAGCGGCAGCCACATCACTTCTCGTATCCGCTCGCGCGCCCTCTCTCGGGGCGGCGGCAGGCGTCGCGGCTCCGTCGGCAGCACCTCCGGCCGCTCATCGCAAAGCGGCGTACCTGGCCGGGATCCGTCCGCACTCTCGCCGCCACTGGCCTCGTGCGAGTGATGGGAATGTAGCTGGTGGCCCCTGCCCCTCGAGGCATGATGATGGTAGTCATCCGTCGGCAGACTACTGATACCACTCAGGCCCGATGACGATGAGCCCGACGATCCGCCCACGTTCGTGGTACTGCAGCTGGAGATGGATCCTGATGGCTGCATGGTGGTGGTGACCCTTCGGCGCTTCGCCGCCAATGAGGCATTCATCAGGTGCTGCTGGTCCATGCTGCTGGCGCCCACAAGTCCGTGGCGAAAGGCCGAGGAATTGGAGAGCGCCGTCAGGGCTCCCACATCGATGGACGGGCGCCGGCAGCTGAGCATCATGGATGTTGGAGCTGCCGACTGGTGGCCAGGGAACTTAATGCCGGCTGTCGAGCCACCAGTAGTCTCCGAGACCCGACGAATCTCGCTCTTGCGGTTGAGGGGATCGTGTATCACATCACAGTTGGACAAAGAAATGGGGCTGGGCTTGATGCTGCTGCCGGTACTACTGCTGCTATGTTCGCCAGTGGACTCCAGCTGCGAATAAGACAAGGATTAGTTCAGACATTCTAGAGATTCTGTCAAAGTAGTAGCGATTACTTACCCCGCTGGCATTGGAATGATGGTGGTGATGGTGGTAATCCATTTTGATGCGCTTCCGCGGACTGACCACGCCCTCATCACCACTGGACGGGCATTCCTCGAGTTGTTCTGGTAAATGGAAACGTTGATTGTGCACGTGGTGCAAATCTTTGGCAATCTTACCGCAACGCCTTCGACTGCTGTTGGTGCCCAGTGTACTTCCAGCGACTCCTCCACCTCCACCTCCGCCCGACTGACTGTTGTTCATCGTGACCTCGAGGGGATCTCCCAGGCGGGACACTATTGGAGAATCGGAACGTGCCTCCTCATCTTGTCCACCGGCGCTATTGTTCTGATCTTCAAAGCTGCGAAAGTTACGGGGCCGATTACCGCCTCCAGCTCCCCCTCCACCTCCGGTAGCATCGTTGAAGTCAAAGTCGACGGTGTGCCGTGTATTTCTCGCCATTCGCATCCGTTGCGCCAGGGCTGCCTGCGACATGGCCAGGGAACTGGCGGCGGATGATCCACCCATGGGTGGCAGCGCTGTTCCCGTCACTGTTGTAGCTCCGACCGACGAGGCGGAACTCAAGCTCGGAGCTGGCATAGCACTGCTGGCAGAGCTGGTGCTGCTGCTGGAAGTGCTACTCCCACATCCGATGGTGCTTTGGTTGGTTGAACTGCTGCTGGAGCTGTTGGCCCCACCGACACTGGCGGCTGTACCACTTCCGGGTGTGTTGCCCGGCGAGCTGCCGTCGTTGGAGTTAGTCTGATGCCGGCTGAAGGAAGAGGCCCGCGAGCGCGACTGCGACGTGGAGGAGGTCGGTTCGTAGCGATTGAAGCGCGACGAGGAACCTGTCCAGGGGAGAGATGGATAAGTAACAAGATTTATGGAGTAACCTCTGCAAGAATACTCACCAGCACCCTGCTGCTGTTGCGCCTGCTTCTCTTGCTTGTCGTAGAAGGCATCCTGGCACTCCCGGGATGCAAAGTCCACCTGCAACTTCCTGCCGCGCATAATCGTGCCCCGCATATCCTTGACAGCGGCCTGGGCATTCTGTACCTGGTCGTAGAGGACCAGCGCCAGCTGCCTGTTCCGATCAATGCTGACCTTGGTGACAGTGCCGAAGCGCGTGAACTGGGACTGAAGAAACGACTCGGACACCTTCTCGCCAACACCATCGATCCACACACAGTTGGTGGGCATGGACTTGCCGAAGCCCAGCTTGATCCGGTTGCTGCCCAGGTGCTCGCCGTCCATTTTGCGCATTGCCTTCACCACGGAGACAATGTCCGAATACTGACAGAAGGCGTATGCGTTCAGGCCCTGCTTCTTGATGTCGATCTCGATGATCTCGCCGAAGCCCTCAAAGTGCCCACGCAGTTCGCCGGCGGTGATGTCCTTCTCGAGGTTCCCAATGAACAGGGTTCTCGTTGACTTCGGATGGTATTCGTCCAGCTCCGCTTCGTACGGCCGGAACTCGTTATCCTCGACATCATAGCCCTGGTAGGGTTCCACCTCGATCTTGCAGCCAAAGAAGTGTTTGTCGTGCGACACTTCCAGTGCCTTCTCCACATCATCGGGCTTCTTGAAGCAGACCAGAGCATAGCGCTCCGAATTCTGTCCAACCACTTTGACCCACGTGACCTTGCCGTGCTTTTTGTACTCATGGAAGAGACCATCCTTGAGGGATGTGTCTGAGGAACGGGCGGGCAGGTTGCGGACTCGTATCGCCAGTGGCCGGTTGTCCTCGGAATGCACCACAGGATTGGCTGTCAGGCAGGATATGCTCGAGCTGGAGCTGCTCGAGGAGGATGAACTCGAGCCGCAGCCCCCGCCGCTGCCGCCGCCACTGACTGCATTGCTGGCGACACCAGCACTGCCACTGGGATTTGAAGAGTTGCCTGCAGATGGAGGATAGGAGTTAGTAGAGTCTCTTAAGGAGATAATGATTGGATACTCACTGGTCACGGCCACTGACTGAAGGTTGCGACCGCTTCGACCGTCCGACGATGTCGTCGCCATCGCACAATTGCCCGTGGACTGGACGGGACTGGACGCGTGCGAGTGGGACGAGGAGTGGGAGGAGGCCGACGAGGAGCTGTGCGAGCTGCTGTAACTGCTCGGCGATCTCGAGTGCGAGCGACTGGAGGAGGTGGTGCTGCGTCCGTGCAGGTGATGTCGCGTCCGGACCGGATGCGTCGGCATACCATTACCGTCCACGGCCGCCGCCAAGGTAGCGGCCACATTTAAAATGTCACCACTGCCGGTTGACGCCGGGTTAGCTCCTCCTGGCGCTGCTCCTGCTCCCGCACCCGCTCCAGTTCCAGCTGCTGATCCTGCTCCTACTCCTGCCGCTCCACTAGCTCCAGATGCTATCGTGGGCATGGTTGGAGTTGCCGTGGTTATTGTATTATTTAAACTATTACTACTAAAACTATTGTTTGTGATTGTACTTGTCGTCGTCATTGGAACGTTGCTCGCTCCACCTGGCGATTCCGAACCAGAGCGTGCTCCTCCACTACTCGTTCCTGTTCCTAAGCCTGTGCCTGTGCCTGTGCCCGTTCCTGCTGCTCCTTTTAACAGCTTATTGTGTTTACTGTTGTGCAGGAGGATCTTACGCGAGGCGGCGGTGGCCAGCGAATCATCCGCAGGAGCACTGCCCGCATACGCAACGCTCCGGTGTACGGATTGGGATTGGGCGGGTGATGAGCAGGTTGTCCCTCCTCCTCCTCCTACACCTCCTCCTGCTATCCCACCGCTTGGACTGCTGCTGTTGCTGCTGTAGTGCGGGTGGTGTTGAGGATTCTGTAGATGCGGAGGTGGTTGCTGATGCGGATGCTGCTGCTGTTGCGGAGGCGGATGATGTTGATGCTGCTGCTGTTGCTGCTGCTGCTGCTGGTTGATCGGTGAGCTGCTCATTGGGAAGCCACCGGCTGCTGAGGCGCCGGCATTGCCACTGCCACCAGGACTTTTCAATTGGGCCGTCGTTGCAGCAGCGGCGGCTTCGTACCATGACTGTGGTGGTGCCACCCGTGCCGTCTGCTGATTCTGGTGGATATTGTGGCTACTGCTCCGGTCGCCTAGCGCTTGCGGTGCCCCCAAACCGCCCCCGCCTCCTATACCACCACCACCGCCACCAACTACACCACCAGCTCCTGCTGCCGCTGCTGCTGATGCTGCTGTCGTCGTCGTCGTCGTCGTCGTGTTGCTGTTGTTGATGATGCTATTGCTGCTGTGACCACTGGCAGAACCATTCCTGTACAGGCGATCTCGATTACGTGATCTCTCAGTGGATCCTCCTGGACTGGCGGCGTTGGAATTTGTATTTGTATTGGAGTTTGTGTGGGCGTGGGCGTGGGCGTTGGCGTGGGAGTGGGGTATGGAGGCGTTCGACTGATATTGACTGACTAAGCGGCTGTTGGTGCGGTCGTAGTAGTTCCTTTCGTAGCTGTTTGTCGGTGGTTCCTCTGTAGACCTGTAACAAGGATAATGATATTCTGATTAGTTACGACCGTCTAAAGGACTTGAGACTTAAAATTAAACTAAAATAGTTAAGATTATGGCTTAAAAATGGGCATCAGGACATGTCTAAGGGACATGGCTCTCAGTTTTCCACTTTTTTTAGACACTATTTTGGACATAACTCCATCTCCTGACTGACCCACCTCCGCATAATATTATTTCTCAGTTTTCTCTAGGAAAATCGTTGTCGTTTTTTTTTTTTTAGATTTTTGAGACAGGACCCGGGGGGCGGGCGAACCTGGGCTTGGTGGGTGGCCTCTCATCGAGGACCTCTCCACCGGATTATAGCCTTGTGGCTTCTGTCTTCGCTCTGGTCATCCACTGGAGAAGAGATCTATCTCACTGACCAAATAAATAAACGGCGCCAAATTCTCAAATTCTCCTCTTTTTAGCCAATTCTTTCTCTTATTCTGTTTACGCGGCAACACCAACACACAAACAAATAAATAAACTCTCACACACACAACGCACGCACACAAAAAAAAAGAAAAATGCCGGGAGCCACGTTATTTTTGCCTTTGACTTTTTATCTTTTGCTTATTTCTTTGCCGGCTGCGATCAACCGGTTTTCCACCTTTATATTCGTAATTTTTATTCGCTTTTTGCACGGCACAGGGCACAATATTTAATTTTTTTTTGGTGTGGCTTTGGCCCGCGTTCTTTCTGCGTTTCGTTTTTGTTTAAATAATTCCTTCTTTCCGCTTGTTCCGCTCATTCGCGTGTAGTGCTGCAGAAGTTGACAAACCAGAGGTTCTGAACTTGGGTGGTTTAAGTCTGAGCTAAACACTACTAGTGCCGTCTCTGACAGAGTTTCATCTCTAACAACGTAACGAAGAAATGACGTTACGTTATTAAAAATATATTTTAGATTTTATTAATTAACATGTTTTTGAATTATTATAAACATTTTTTATAGTACTGATATATAACGGGCAATTTTTTTTATTTGCACATGTTTTAATTTTTTTTAACTTGGTAGTAGGAAAATTTTTATTCCATTTTGAAAACCCTTTGTAAGTTTTTTTTTTTTATTATTTTTTAATTATTTTAAAATATATATTATCCAGAATTATCAACTAATAATATCAAACTTTGAATGAGTTTTTGTTTAAAAAACTATTTAAATTTTTTAACACTTTAAATCATTTCTGAAAGATGACATTTTCAAAAAATATTTAAAATTGGATATCTAAGTATTTTTAGAAATGATGGTCCATTAAATTGATTCCTGTCTTTAAAAATAACTTTCTAAATGTCTTTCTAGATATCCTGTTTAATTGTATACTTTATATTTGTTTCAAAATATGAAATATTAAAATTTTTAATAAATTTCACATACCCATATTAAATAAAAAGATGAAGAAATATTTATTTCTGATTGTTGACCCACTGAGAGATGCAATTCGTAATATATTTCCGGCTCGACTGACTGGTTCGATCGGAAGACTATTTTCAAAATTTACTTATAGGCCGGCTGGTCGGGCCAAATGTTGTTTTTCTTGCCACTCCATGAGTGGAACAGGGACAAGAATAGGAAGCGAAAACCCCAGGTAGAAAAATATACCATTTAAGCATTTACTTTTCTACCTGAACTCCGCTGTTAACCAAAAAGAAAAAAAATAACCAACCATTAAAGTCGCAAAAACCAACCCCCAGATATAAATTAACGCGCAAAAGGCTCGCGAAGAACTCATTCCATTCGAAAAACTTCGACTTTGGTGGAAGTGGAAGTGGAGGAACTCTCTGAGAACCCCGAGGGGTTCAGGTTCAGTTCTATATTTCTACTTTTCCTAAGGGAAACCGAAAAAAAAAACAAAAACAGCAACGAGCAAAACGCTTACTGTTGAAAAGAAAGAAAAACAGGCGCGACCTTTGCTAAAATGTTTGTATTTCTTTTCATTCCCAATGTTCATTCTATTGTTAGGGTTTAGGCGACTGAGAACTGAGAACTGAGTACTGAGATCACAAGATGTGTTTTTTGTTCGCAATAGGTCGCTTTTACATAAAAATGCAAAAATTCCTAAAGAAAAAAGGGAGCAAAAGGGCACAGGGCATAGGGGCTTGGAAGGTATAGAATTTACAAAATTTTTACATATTTTTACATTCTTAAAGAGGAGTCTTGAAGCCGAGTTAGCAAATGAGATATAATTTAACTTTAAAGATATACTATTTAATATTTAAATTACTTATATTTCATTTTAAATTGAAAAATTAATAGTTTATTATAATAGAATATGTCTCTATAGACAGAATACCTATTTTATAAGAAGGTTCTTCACTGCTCGACTTACAAATGAGGCTTATGAACGCGTTCAATGGCACTGGGTACTGAGTACTGAGTACTGACTACTGGAGGTCTCTGACTCTCCGAGTACTTTTTGAAACCTCAGAACCGAACAAACAAAACACAGATCCGTCGATCGTATTCGCTGTAGGCTAATCTACTCCGTAGATAAGCAACGAACGACCTCGTCCTCGTCCTCAGTCCGCAGCCCCTTTTTCAGAACTGGGATTTAGGATCAAAGATCGGGGGATGTGAGTCATATGGAATAGCTTCTGGTCTGGTAGAGAAAATGCATCTGTTTTGGATATTTTAGGGGAAGAATCTAAGGGATGATAAACCAGTAATATAATATATATCTTGTTCAGCAGATGTAGATATATTTCTGATAAGTAATATAAGAGTTTCAATTAAATAAAGGACTCTCATTTAATCCAAAACCTCATACTGACTACTGGCTTGTAAGTTCTTCCCTCCAACAATGGCAGTTCTTGCCACCCATATCTCCATATCCATATCCATATAATGCCAGCGTGTACTGATGAATTGAAGCCATTCTAGTTTGGCCTGATCCCCACCCTTTTCTATTTGCCATCCATCCATCCATCCATCCATCGCTCAATTTCCTTCCATGTCTCGGAGATTTTTTTTAAAGCCGCATTAAGCGCTTTAAGCTAGCAGCACTTAAAATATGGCCATATAGAACAGAGACCAGAGACCAGAAACAGAAACAGAAACAGCCAACAATCAAGCAGTTTCCCCATATATAGTATAGAGTATGTATGTGGCAAGTATATACTGAATGTGGCTGCCACATAACAGCTATATATATATACGACTGCAGCATTATTCAGTCGCTCTGCCGCTGCCTCAGTTGGCTGCAAGCTCTGACCTGAGCAGCAGAGCACTTGGCAGACCAAGTGGCAATGTTGCATGTAGCATGACTCAAAGCGGGTGGCACTTAACAGGGGAAGCTTTATTTCCATTTCAATTTTATACTTTTTTTTTTTTAGAAAAATAATAGACTTTTTTAAAGAAGGATTCTGGTTTTGAGAAGATCCTGGAATATAGATCCCCTACCTATAGATCCTTTTTGAGGCAAATGCAATCCAGGATATATTATGTGGGTGTAGGTGTGTGCAAGAGAGAGATGGCCAGACGACAGTGGGAGAAAGAGGCAACTTTGTCCGCCATGCGCAGTCGAGGTGCCTCGGAAAAATCAATTCAGCTAAAAGTGCGCCCGGTTCAGGGAATTGCAGGGCCACACACACCAACACACACACACCAGCACACACACAACCAGAACAAACACCCACACACAACCCATTACTGGGCAACATTTGTTGCGCCATCCATTGCAGATTGTTGGCCCAGAAGAGGGGGAGAGCTTGTCCGGGGGAGCAAGTCCGGGGAGTGGCTGGTGACCAGTTCAAGTAATGGCATGGCTTGGGATGGCCACCCATCCACCAACTGCCACCCAGAAAGTCCCAAAAGGTGGGCGGACATTTTTGGGCGTCTGTAAATTGCATTACTGCCATGTTTCCACCACTGGCTTATGTAATACATGGCCAGAAGCCGCAGTAAATGGCCAAGAAGCACCATAACAAATACAATAAATATTAACTTTTATGAAAAGTAATTTCTCTAACAATTTTATTTGAAACTTTTATGAAAAAGGGATCATAATTGAAGGGGTTTAGAAAAGCTGAAAGTTTAGAACAAGAACTACAAGGAACTCGATGGATTGAAAAGGATTATGAGAGCTACTTTAGAGAGAGAGGATCCTAGCCATACATCTTCTATAGCTTAACTTCTATAGTTTCCTTTCAGTGTATCCTGCGGCTGGCCAGGCTAAAGGCTTCCCTTTTCTTTTGTCCCGGCAAAAGTTTCGCTCCGAACGTCCTTGTTTGAGGTTATTTCTGTGTATATTTCTGGCTGGGTCTCGCCTCCACATAGACCTGATACATATATATCCCAGAGTGGGTGGTGGGTGGTGGTGGTAAGGGGAGATTCTGGAGAGGAAACCACGTATATAGCCAGCAGGATATTCCCGCATGTAACACACACACACAGTTACTGAGACAGGGACAAGTGCCTTTTACATATAGCCAGAGTTGAAATTCCTGAAATCCTTTTTTAGCCTTTCATTCAATCATTGCTGGGCGGTGGCCCTGTCCTGCCCAGTCCTGCCCTGTCCTGGCCTATCCTGCCATATCGTCCTGGCATTTCTCCACACCGAACACTGCAGTCAAAGTAATTTGAGGAAGAGGAGTCAGGGAACATGCCCTGACTGTGTCTCCTTCAGGGCGTGAAATTTATCAACATCAGGGAGTTGGCAGCAGAAGCAGTAACAGAAACAGGAGCTGTAGCAGGAGCAGAAACAGGAGATGTAGCAGGAGCCATTGGAATCAGCAGCAGCCCCCTTGGAGCCAGGCAAAAAGTTGAAGGACACGGGAATGACAGGACACACAGGACGTAAACATGGTATTCTCGCAAAGGAATTAGATAAAACTTTTAACAAAAGAGAGACAGGACACCCGATGGGCCCAGCCCAGCCCAGCCTAGCCAAAAAATGGAAGATAAAGGACCTACCAGAGGTTCTTAAACTTTTCTTTTTTTTTTTTTGGAAACGCTCCAGGTTGAAGGTTGAAATGGCTGGCATTTCTTTGGAAATGTTTTAAATGTCTGATTTTAGGGATAAGAGCCAAGAATAAAAAAAAAAGAAAAACTCATTAAAAAGAAACTTTTCAGGAATGAGTTTGGATAATATTTTAAAAGCCATCAACTATAAAGTAATTTTTAAGAATAAATCTATAAAGAATTGGACTTAAAAATAAGGATTTTTATTGCTAATTTATTTTTTCTACAATTCTCTAGGGTCTAGATCCCATCTAAAAAAATTCTAGAACCCCCAAAAGATTTACTTTCAAGCTCTGATTTATTTTATTCCTAATGTCCTCTCGAGGGACTTCTTTTCTCATTGTTATTCCTCAAAATCCTATATTTTATGCAACATAATGGGATGGCCATTTAAAGCTGCGCCAGACAATAGAGTTCTAGTTGCCACACTGCAGTTGCATGGCTTTAAAAATTATATAAGCTTTCCGAAAGAGCCACGCCCCCTCGGTGAACTGCAGAAGTGGGTGGTTGTGGGCCAGCGCCCAGGGCTCAAAGGAGAATACAGAATGCAAAGCGGGTTAAAATAAGGAAACAGCTAATGGGGTTTAATGATCACTTAAGGAAATAGTTGGCTTTTATTAGAGAGACTAAGATATAAATATTTTTTAAATATTTTCAAAGTAATATCAAGGAAGTTCCTTAAAAAAAATATAATAAAATTTAATAATAAATATAATAAATAAATTTTTTGTAATAAAATTATAACATATATTTTGATATTAATTTTCCTCAGTGTACAAATATTGCAGTCAACGCATCTCTCTTGCATCCTGGCTGGCTTATTATTAACTTCAACTGGCGACCTCAATTAAAGTGCCGTCCTGTCACTGCATGCAGCTACCCCTATATATGTGTGTGTGTGTGTGTGGCGTCTCTGCGACAAAGTCAGAGGGCAAAGTTGAATAAAAGCTGTGTGGCAAGGCGACAAGACAAGAAGAGTAGCGGGGGAGGTAGAGGAGCCAGCAGCAGGCGGAAATACACAGAGAGGTGGAGAAAAATGACGCAGCGCTGCTTTCCTAGGCCAAAGTGACGCAACCGGAAGCGCTCAGCCAAAAAGGAAAGAAAAAAAAAAAAAAAACAAAAAAAAAAGTAACAAAAAAGGAAAACAAAAACCCCAAAAGTGGGCGGCTGTGGGTGGTGTTCTACCACAGAGTGAAAGAAGAAGCAGAACTGAAGAGAGAACTACTGTCCCAGGCCCAGGTTCAGACCCAGGCCCAGGCCGGCTCAAAGTATTGAATGAAACTTATGCAAGAAACAACAACAATAAGAAGAGGGAGGCACTAAGAGGGAGGCACTGAGAGAAAGGCATTGAGAGCAAGGCACTGAGAGACAGGGCACTGAGAGACAGACACTGAGAAACAGGGTGTGGAGACCAGGAGACTTAGGGACTGAGAGGAGAATCTTCAGGAAGGTGCTTCAGCACCAATGTAAGAGAGAGCGCCTGCGCGCTCTAAATTCCGTTACACGTACATAATGTAAAGGGAAAATTGCCGCTAGATATATTACATACGCAAAATACATACAAACATACATACATATATGTATGTATATATCATATGGCATATATGTATAGCCAGGACATTGGTTGTCTTTCATATCCTGGCTGGGAGCTAGCCCACCCACAGCCGCAGGACCATAAAACCAGCAGCAACAATAACAATCAAAACAACAACAACATAAATTGCAGCACCAGCAGAGGTAGCAGCAGCCAAAAGGAAATGACAAAAATAGCAAAAGTATACAGAGGAAAAAGGATAGAGGATAGAGCAAAATCAACTAAAAATGTTCAGGAGCCTGAACTAACAATTCAAAAAGGGGGGCGGCGGTCGCTGGCTGAGGGATTGGGGAGGGAGGGGTGGCTATGTCCTTATATCCCTAACCTTTGGGAGTGGGGATCCTAGATGCTGGCTGGGATGGCTGGGCTGGTTTTGTCTGAAAACGAGGTCGTGGAAATGGAAAATGAAAGCAGTTCGAAGAGACACTGGCGACGCCATGTTGGTTTTTCCTACACAGGAAGTCCTCCTGCTACCCACCTCCCTCTTTCTCTCTAATGCTATCTCTGTCCAATGCCGGCAATATAAACTCTCATCGTTTCTTGTTGTTTTAAGTGCAGTGTTATTATTATTTGTTGGTTTTTTTCTTCTTTTTCTGCCATGTGCAGCTGCTAATGAAGAAGCTTTTTGGCCAAGAGCACCAGCACCAGCAGCAGCAGCAAGAAAAAAAAAACAAAACTAACAATAACAAAATGCTGGAGGAGCAGTAGCAAACTACAACAACAATGTACACTTTTGGGAGTGGCTTTAAAATACAGTTATACAGCAAAAACAATGGCAACATCAGGCAGCAGCTGCAGAGCCTCAACTATCCAGGACAAAAACCATTTTCATTGCCTACTTTTGAGAGCTCGTGCAAGTTATCACCTACACGAGAGGAAAATAATTTAATTTAAATTGATAATAAAATTAAATAAGAGGTTTTAACCTTTTAAATAGATTTTAGATTGTGCCCTATTCCATTAGACAAGAAATAAAATAAATATTGTATTATTAAGGACCAATTTATTAAGGTTAAAGATCAATATATCTTTCAGTATGACTTGTTATATCATGTGATTTGAAAAAAATGATGTAAAAATTAGTTTCGTGTTTGAAACTTGATTGTTTTCACCAATTACTCTCCCAAATAGACCATTTTAGCCACAAATTAACCTTAATATCCCTTAATTTCTTGCTCTGTATAGCAACAACAAGAAGAAATGGCAATGAAGGACAAAGGATTGAATCCTGAAGCCACTCCCTGAGCAGGCAGTAATGCAAGTAATTAAATTTCAACAAATATATGCATGTTGGGCATAAGTTTGAATGCACATTCCTTATGAACAGATACCATGTATGTGTATCCAAGTTGAGGCTTAATGCAAAATGAATGGGACAAAGGTAAGTTGGAAATTGTTGCGACTGCATAATTCACTCGAAATGCAGAACGGCAAATGGAATTAATGCATTCTGAATGGGAAGCCATAAAGCCCTTAAGGGCGAAAATAAAAAAATGAAGAACCTCAAGGGAAAATTAAACCAATTTAAGCCTGAATAGGAATCCCAGATTTCCATAAATACATAAAACATGTGAGGACATACTTTGGGTAAAATTTTAATTAAATATTAATCCACGTCCATTATGCACTCATGATTTATTTTGTATTCGATTCTAAGCTCTTCTCCCTCGGATTATGGGATTAAATTTCCGTAATCCATTTTCCCCCAGGGCTGCTAGAGAGTCTGCCAGTTGCAAGTGACTAATTTTGCAATTTCTGAACCAATTAGCATCATTTAAATTAGCTTAAATGCAGACACGAGAGGACTATACTTTCGTTTCAATTAAAACCAGGACTCGACCGCGTGGCCCGTTTAATCTCATTTACAGAACACACACACAGACAGACACACAGACAGAGACAGGATACAACTGACAGTTTACTGCCACGATTTGTGTCGTGTCCTGTTTAGTCCTAATTTGTTTTGCTGCATTTTAAATGAATTCAATTTGGCTAAGAGCTGGTGCGATGATGGCGGCAAACTCGCTAACTTTGTTTGCCAAACCCAATCAAGTGAAAACAGGCGAGGCACAGATGCACAGATGCAGATACAGATACAGAGATACATTTACACACACACACACACTCGCACTCAGATAGATAGATACATAATCACCTCTTTTTTTTAGGAGGAGGCAGTCGGCAGTGAACAGAAAACGCTGACAATTTAATTAGAATTGATTTTCCGATCAATATTTTCCAGGGAAATTCACAGTTGCAATTGACGCCTGTATCTCTGTATCTGTATATCTGCTGCACTTTTGATTATATAACTCATATATATATATATGTGTATATATATTTGCAGCAGAACTGGGGAATGTGAAATTTAATTGCATTGGCTTCCCCCCTTCTGATACATACTACTGCCATGCCAACTGAAATTTAATGAGCAATATATACAGATATATATATATTTTTTGGGGGGTAAGTCATGGCATTCCCTATACTCTATACCCCTCCAGACCATCTCTAGGGCAATGAAGCATTGCCACATGAAGATTGATTATGGCTCAAGTTGTTATTTTTATTTTTATTTTGCACTTCTTTCTTTTAATGCATTTTGCAATTTATTTCAATGCATCCCATTGGAAAGAGTGTGAGAGAGAAAAGGATTCTGGGACACACCCAAATGAAAAAGAACAGAACTGGAAGGAAGGATGCCGATGCAGCAGTAACCACAGAGTCATGGCATCCTTGTAATGGCAGGGCGATAAATAAAAACCGGAGCCCTGGAGTGGGTATTGTGGCAGGTTGAGGAGGGTCCTGAAGTCCTTTAGTCCTGAGTGCAGCATATCTTAAGCAAACGAATCACAAGGGTCTTACCCCTTTTATAACCCAACATCCCTCCAGGCTGTGGCAAATGGATTCTCGAAATGCAATCATTATTAATGATGAGCTTAGGATATGGTGTGGAAGAGACAGTCAGGACTAGAGGACTAAATTGATATATTTCAGGAGGTTATAGTGATTCTCTTAAAGCAATTCTTCTTCAGTTACTTAACTAACATATCCTTACAACACTATAAGTATTTAAAGTTCCTTCTTTAAGTAATCATAACTCTTCCATCCATCCTCTGGGCAGAAAGCTTTTAGCCCAAACCGCATTGTTCAATTGCTGTCCAAACACATTCGACAAACTGCAATTGCAAATTGCCTTCGAGGCACATATGCGGGGATTCATATTCTCCTATGGAACCATGTGGTCAGGAGATGTAGTTGGGGGAGGTGGAGTAAGAACAATTACTCTTCCAGGCCGCAACACTGCGGTTATCTTGTTTGCTTCTCAATCCAAAAACCCTCTCTCTTCATTTCCTAATGGAAATGGAATAGAAAACCCAAATATCTATGCTTGGGTCATCAAAATAAAAACCCTTTCATCAAAAAAACTAAAAAGGGCGTGGTCCCATTTTATTGAAAATATTCCATATTTGTTTTTAGTTTAATTGAATTTTTCGCAATATATTTCTCTATCACGTGTGCATATTCATTTTAATTGGAACGATAAAACAAATAACAAATAAATTGAAAAAAGAAACCGAAACCAGAGGCGCTGGGGCGTATGCGCAATATTACGCATACGCATCGTTGGCCCTTTTTTGTCCTTCAAAGTGCAAATGGACGGGGGCGAAAAGAGGTAGAAACAAATACCACTGTTGGTCATAGTGGAAAATGGCATTTTTTTCTTCAATATAAACTGGCACAGGCAACTGTCCATTCACATGTCCATTTTGAGGCATAATTTAAGCTGACATTTTGCGCGCAAAAAAGTTTTCCAATTTCTGGAAACCAAGCATTGAAAAGGTAAGGGAAACTAACTAATCACAATCTTATACACTGAGAGAAGTTGTCTAATAATTATTTATTATTTTATATTCAGTGTCTAATATTTTTTTAAAGTGTTAATGCAATTTTTAAATTCAGTTTTGTTTCTATTTTTGTTGGGCATTTTAATTAGCCCCCCCCTGGATAATACAGATATTACATAAACCTGGTACCGCCCACCTGTGTTTCGGTTTTTGTGAGGGGGCGTGGCAGACGGCAGACACCAGGCAGCTGCTATTTGTATCTCTTAGTTGCAAAAATCAAAGCAAAAATTCAAGAAAAAAAATAATAACAATTTTGTGCACTTTTTGGCTCGCCTGTCAATTATTCAAATATTTCGCGCAAAGTTTCATTGGTTCATTGGCTCATTTACTCATTCATTCATTCACTCATTCATTTACTCACTCATTCATTCAGTCATTGTCGAGGTAGCCTAGCGTTTGTATCTGAAATTGGATTTGAAATTTGAAATTTGCATTGGATTTGCGTTGGTTGCCTAGTTTCCTCCTCATGGGTATGGGGTTTCTGTTTTGTTAACTCGCAAATTTGCATACGCATTTGTTTTCCGTCACTGTTTGTATTTTGTATTTATATTTGTGTTTTGTATCTGTATCTTTGTTTGAGTTTCGAAGACCCGGCTGCGTTGCCGGGTGAAATTTTTAATGGATTTTATTTCGGTGGGCGCAGTTTTCTTTTGGTAGTTGCAGTTGCCAGTTGCAGTGCTTGTATTGCGTAAAGCTTTAAATGGGCTGGAAGACAAGACTCTAGACACTCATCCATCTTCCCAGCAGCACTGCCTCCCTATTCCCATCACTATCTAAGCCACAATATCTCGGCCAAGTTGACAGCAGCTGTCAGATGGAGTGACGTAGGCCACTGCGACAGACTTCAAAAATTAAATTGGACAACAAGAAAAAAGGTTTTTGGGGAGGTTGGGGAGCATTGGACGTAAATTGAATTTCTGAACCGACAACGCCCACTCGACTCAAATAAGATGCAAGTCCAAAGTCCATATTTCAGGTTTCCACCTCAAATAAATAGCTTTCTGGGCGGGCTTTTCGATATAATCGTTTTGGAAATTAATTAAAGCCAAGTTAGTGATTTAGACGTCACTGATTGAGTTGTTTAATCAAGTCTCGAGTTCATCAACTCAACAACTCCCAATAAAACTAATTAAAACAAAAACTCTTTCATTCCAATAAACACAATTAAAAGTTTCTCCCCGGGCTCGGTTCAGAGTAATTTTCCAAATTAAAATTTGTCAACATCAAAAAAAACAGAGATGGGGTGGGAGTCTCCAAAAAGAATAACAAAAGACAGAAAAGTTGGCTTCTTTAATTACGCTCGATGTTATAAAAACATATGGCACTTCATCTTAATTCTTGATCTGGCGATGGCGATGGTGACACCCCCCTCTGGCAGGAAACTGCAGCTGCTTTTGGAAGGAAAAACTTTTTTTGTTCTTCAACTTTCACAGAGACTAATGAGTGGCAAGGCAGAGGTGTTGTGGGTCGGGCATTGGGGATTCTGTTGCAAGGATGAGTCATGAGACGGCTCTCTGACGCGTCTAATTAATGCACTGATATTAATCATGTCGCGAAATTCGAGGCTCTTGCCTCTTGCCGTTCTCGTAATTCTATACGAACAATGGAGTGGATGCAACACCAACATGACACCATGCTGCCACTTGCTCCTCCCTCCCTCCCTCACTTGGCTTAATTATCATTCAAGGAGGGGTTACTGGGGGATGCCCAGAGGGAGAAAAACCCCGAGGGAACAAAAAAAAAAAAAGACTTCTCATAATGCAAACAAAGAGCCGACATATAGATTGAGTAATCTCCCAACCGCAGCCCCCACTAAGCCCCTGTTGCGACCCACGCCCCTGGGCTTTAATACACGTAACTAGCGCCCATGCTAATAAGCTGGGCGTGGCACTAGCCCCGGAGGAGCTTAAGGGACGCCCTCGCTTCGTTAGCTGTCAAAAAAAAAAAACAAAAAAAATTGGTTGGCAGGGCATTCAGATGGAAAAAATTTAGGGAAAATGGAAGAAAAAAGAGTTGCAGAAGGGATTTAAATTTTATGGCATTAAAATATTAAAATTTGACACTAAAAAAAATGTATAAATAAAATAAAATAAGATTTTTATTCCTTTAAAAAAGGTTTAAAATTTCCTCTAAAAATCCTTTTTAGTTCTTGCCTTTTCAATAACCACTGTAGCACCACAAAAAAAAAAGAAAAGGGATTAAGGAATGCAAAAGGTTGGCGGTTTCGAATAGCTGACTGGCAATCTAACACGGTGGCACAGCAAATTGGCTTACACCATTCACTTTGGCCGGGGGATTAGCAGGATAAAGCTTAAACAGGAAAGGAGAGAGGAGCAAAGACGACATCCTGGCCATTACCAGGACCAAGACCAATGCCTTGATTGGCCTGACACATGCCCCCGGGGAGACACAGAGCCCGAACAAGGACACAGGACACGACTGCTTCGGCTGCTCTCAGGTGCCAGGCATCCAGTGGCTTGGTCAATGAGGCGTATGATTAATGTCCCACCTCCCTGCATCCTGATTTCTTCGAAGTTTATGCTTAGTTAGGAATGCCACTCAATCAACTACAGATCTTATATATATTTTCAGACACATTTCTAATCTCGAGCTATTGTTAGACTCTTATTACTTAATAATTCCCTCATTAGGGGACAGTTTTTATCGGTTTTCCCCCGTCTTACATCACAAAAGTGTAATTAAAATTTATAGTTCTCTGGTTTATTTTTCTTTATTTGCCACGTTTTGTTTTTCAGTCTCTATTTGTTTATTTTTGTTGATTTTTGCCTTATGAGTCGGCTTTTGAGTTAGCTCACGTTCTATTTGATTATCGTGCCAGGAATTCTAGCTCTGACTCTGACTCTAAAATTGATTTAATATTAATACATTAATATTATTTTTTAGATAGTGAAATGCAGGTGTCTTGACCTCCGAGTTCGAGTTGACCTTTCGCCTCTTCCATCTACCGTTAGGCATAAATTTTCATAATCAAAAACAGCCACCGAACCCCGATTCATCTTAAGTGTCTTCCAAAAGTCTATTGACCCAACTGGAAACGGTTTTAAAACCTTTTTTTCTTTATTTTTTTTTATCACAATTTTTGTTTATTTTTTTTTTTGGATTTTTGTAGCCTCGAGCCGAGCCAGAAACCTTAAGTCGTCACTCCAAAAACCTTGAACAGCTCTATTAAAATATTTTTTGCGCATTTTCATTTTTTTTTCTCTCCATGTATTTTTTTTTTTTTGGTTAATTTATTTAAACTGTGGCCAACACATATGGCTAGCTGGCTAGTTGTGAGTGTGGATTTAAGAAATCCGATATTGTTTGCTCAGATTTATTGACACTCCAAGTGGTGTGGCTCTTTTTTTCGGGGTTTGGTCATTGTATTATTTTCGTGTTTGATTTCCTTGTTAGAACTGGTTTTTTTGGAAATCTATTAAATACCTAAGTGGGTCACCCACCATTCGATCGGCAACAGAGTGTTAATATCTGATCTAAGTAGCTGACTTTTGAGGGGCACTGTGGAGCTTCTTCTTTCAGCTGATCAAGTCAAGTGCATGGCAGTCCATGGAATTGAGCTAAATTGAAGGCAATTGGTACTCAGAGCTCTCCTCTTAAGCTCTCTCTAGAGGACTAATTCCATACTGAACTATAGTTTTTAAAGCTTCGAAAATGTCATAACACCAAGCCTCTTCTCAACCCAACCACGTGTCTCTATTTGTTTATTTCCACAGACATTCAATAGGCTTTTGTTTATTTTATTTTTCTAGATATTCACAAGTTGACTAATGTCCAACACAAAAAAAAAGGGGAGACAAAAAAAGCAACTAATAATTTATAACTAATGCTAGTCGGAAAGGTCAACTTGATTAGCGAGTCGCGAGGGCTTTTGGGCTGACCAACTGACTGACCGACTGCTGGATGGAAAAAAAAAAATATATTGTTTATTTATTAGATGAGTGATTTGGGGAACTTACATCACTATCATCGTCACTCAATGGCTGCCTCAATAATCCAGGACTTGAGGCAGGCAGTGTCGCTTCAAGGATACGCACCTGGAAGTAAAGAAAAAATAAAATCAAATTAAATATATTATTTAATTGAGAATAAATAAGATATATACTCTAGTCTCTAAACACAGAAAAGTGCAAAAGTTCAAAAGCGTTTAGAACCAGTTGCCAAGAAATTTGCAAAAACAGACATTTAAAAAAAAAAAAATAAAAACATTGAGGCAACAGATAAAAATAAATTATATGTATTTGCTTGTCATTATTTTTAGGAAAAAAAAAATAGGAAAGAAAATAAGATGTCTAATGTCTAGATTGTCGACCTTTAAGATTATGCTTTTCTTTTAATCATTACATTACAATTCATGCAAGTCTTTTAACTTTTGATTAATGACTTTTTTTTGGTAAATGTGCTTAACAAAGTATTGCAATTGAAGCCATGATTAATGATACTTTGTACTTCCATTACATAAAATGACAGAAAGCCAGAAAAGGAATAATATCAGGTGATTTCTATTTTTGTTAGCTTCTGCACTGATTTTCCTCATTATTTTGCAATTCTTTGGCTTGGCTTTCATCTTTTTTCTTTTTTTTTTTTTGGAAAAAGTATCTGCGAAAGATTGAAAGTATCTTTTGGGCAGATTTATTTATTTTTTTTTGACTGCAGACACAGACCCGAGAAACTTTAATGATGATGACGCAGATTTTGTTGCCAAAAATAACAAGAGGAGGTAGAGGTGGCTGGTGGTGGTTTTTGGCCAAAAAAGAAAACAGTCAGAGCCCGGCTATGATGTATTGTCTGTTTTTGTTATTATATAAATAGTATATAGTACTATATAGTATATATATATAGTATATAGTACTATATAGTATATATATATAGTATATAGTACTATATAGTATATATATATAGTATATAGTACTATATAGTATATATATATAATATATAAAAAGATATATGTATCTTTGCCATGACCAGACATCAACTTCAATATTTGGCCTCCCTTTCGCTCGGGCTTTGGGCCTTTATCTGTCTCGACTTTTGCTGCCATTTCTTTTTGACTTTTTGCTCGTAATCTCTTCTCTTCATGCGCTTTAATTTGTTTTCTTTTCATTTCTCGCATTTGCTTTATTTCGCGCTTCCATTTCTTGTTATTTGCCAAAAGTTTATTGATCTCTCGGGCTGACATTGGAGAGCGGGCCACACAAATGCAAAGAAGAAAAGACTGAAAAGAGACAGCAGGCGAAGAAAGCGCGAGTGAGTGAGAGGGGGTGGTCATAAAAAAAATACAAAACTTTTCCATGTGGGAACTTTGAACTGGAAATCTTTAAGAATTTTCATCTTTTTGTTTCATTTTTAAACAAAACCCCACAACACACATGCATAGGCCCATTAAAAAATAAACAGAAATCGTGTCAAATATTCCAAGGGCAGAAATAAATGCTAAAAATATCAAAAAGAGTACAATAAACAAAAAAAAATGTTGTTTTAAAAAAGAATATTTTTCACGCAATCGTTCGAGCCTGTGAAAGATTGCATATGGCATAAGAAAAGCCGGTGGAAGGTGATGGTTGGGGAGAGGGTTTGAGGGGGCTGGGTATTAAACAGCCAATTTAAGTCAAATTGGAAAATTTATGACCGGGTAAACAAAAGGCCGCCAAAAGAAAATGGTAATGCTTTGTGGTCAGCTGTTGGTGTCAGTTGGAAAATTAAAGACAAGAAAAATACAAAAAAAAAAATATATATATAAAAAAAAACATAAAAAAAATTAAACAAAAATTCAAAACATTTCAAAATAATTCAAATCCTTCTATATTAATTTTTTTGCTTGTCTAATCCACCAAAGCCTACGTCATACATGGCGTATACGTAATGTTAGGTTCCTATAATAAGCATACGCCATGTATGACGTAGGCTTTGGATAGATTCTGTTAATATCATTCCACAGTATAGATTCTACTAGATTCTAGATTCTAATTTTCTTCCTTCAAAGAATTTAATAAATATTTTTAAAACAACATTACTATTTTTTTTTTAAGAAAAACCCTATAATTCTACCTAAAATAAATTACAAAAAAAATAGTCAAAAACAAAGGAAATAACAATTTTTTTTTGTAGCAAGCAATTTAAAATCAACAAGAGCATCGAGGCATCCTTTGGGGCTCATAACAATAACAGTTAACGGCACAAGCGAGCCAACAAACAAATAAACAAATAAAATAAACACACAAAACAGCGACAAAATGCAAATGAAGTTCGTTTCAAAAGTTCCAAAGAGGCGAAAAAAAAAGAAAAGAAAGGGGGGCGCCAAAACAAACTAATGGGGAGAAATCATAAAAAACAAAAATAAACCACAAACAAATCAAAAACAAAATTTTTTAAGTGCACGCAGACTGCTCAGCGGCAGAGGAGAAGCAGCGACGTTGGCAGTGCCGGGGCCGGGGCCGGGCCCGGTGGCGACAAAAGCAGTAGCCGCCACTTTGCTTTGCTTGCCACCCGCAAAAAAAAAAAAATATTGAAGAAAAAAAAAATAATAATAAAAAAGAAACTTCCATTGGAGACCCGCAAAAAAGTCATTGACACGAAAAAAAAAATTAAAAATTGTGTAGAAAAAAAATTTAAAAAAAAAAAAAAAAAAAAAAACCTCAAGATGCAAGAGTTCAACTTTAAACTTGAGGCTCCTTTTTTTAAAGATTTTTAATGCAAGCTTTTGGACTGTTTTTTGCACTTTTTTAACCTTAGACATTGAAACCTTATTTTTTAGTTAAAGACAATTTCACTTTTTTACAAAACAAAGCCAACTACTTTACTTTTTCGTTAAATAATTCAATTATTTCTCTAAAAATGTTTAATTTTTTCATTTTTTTCGAATATTTCTTCTAACTTAACCCCTTATTTTTCTAATACTTCCTGTTACTTAACCTCCTTTTCTCACAAAGCCCTGCTTTTCTCAAAAAGCATGCCACAAATATGCTTATTTTCTTGGTTTCATTGAACTCTTTTTTTTTCTTTTTTTTTTTTTGTTTGTTTGGCCACGCCCCTTGGCACGAAATTCTAAACTGTTACGCCCACCTGCATAGCCAAGTTAGTGTTATTTTTTATTGTTGCAAGTATGTGTTGCCACAACTTTACAGTTTGGATGGCAGCAGTTTGGTGCAGCAGCTACCGTTGACAAAAGTTACGGTTTATTTTTGCCACAAAAAATGGCAAAGGAGGAGGTTACTGAAAAAAATAAGAATCGAAATTTCCTCATAGAATAGTATTAGTAAATAAGTATCTAAATTCTTACTTTTTTTTAAATGTAAAATAAGAATCGAAACTCTTACATTTTCTCTAACAATAAAAAAATAAATAAAAAATAAATAAAAATTAAATAAGAATTTTTTAATTCAAAACTATTTTTATTATAATTGTTTATAACTTTCCTATATTTTTAATATTTTTCAATATAATATTTATTTTTTTGTACTGAACTTTCTTCTAGAGAGCCCCCTAAAAAGCGCCTTTCCTTACTAACTTGGCTTAAAAAATTCTAAAACCTCGCCAGCCAAACTTTATCGGTTAAATCTTTTGTTTTTTTTTTTATTTGTTTTTTTTTTTTTTTTTTGTTTACTTATGCAATTTACACTGGCACGTATTTGGTTGTGGGGGTTTTGGGGTTTGGGGTTTTTGGGTGTGCATGTGCGTGTGTGTAAGACTGCGTGTGTGTATTTCAGCCATGTCGCGTGCAGTTAACAACTACAACAAAGCTAACAACAATGCCGAAAAAAAAACAACCTCAAAAAACTACAGCACGGGCCATAAGTGTATGTGCGTTCGTGTTGTTTTTGTTCTTCTTTTGTTTGCCGCCTTGTTTTTGTTGCATGTGCAGTGTAGTGTGTATTAGTGTATTGGTGGAATTGGGTTTAGTGTTCAATTCCAACACCCACGTTCTAGTTTGGGTTTGTTGGCCCCTTCTTCTGTTGACTGAAAAGCCGGCAACAGCTTTTTCTTCTTATTGCAGTTGGCAGTGCAGCAGTGGTTGCAGTTGCAGTTGCAGTGCAGCAGTTGTTGTTGTTCTGCTTCTTGGCAGCAATTTTTAGGTGCAACAAAAATAACAACAAAGACAACAAAACAAAATCAAATAAAGACCAAATGCAATCATGTTTAATTATGCATTCCACATTTGATTTGTTGTTCGACTCTCGTTGTTTGTCTAAGTTTGTTTTTTTGTTCTTTTTTTTCGTTTTTTTGTTTTGTTTTCTTTGTCAAAGTTTACAGTTAAAGAAACACAACCAAAAAACAACAAAAAACAATCCAAAGACAACGCCCTCTTAAAAAAAAACACTTGAAACTCAAACAGCAGCTGACAGCAAATAAAGGAAATTGAAAATCATTTTGTCTTTATCTCCAAAATATAATTGATTGATAAACCAATTTTCCAAGCCATAGAAATAAACGAGTTTCCCTTCCTTTTAAGCCCACTTAAAAAACAGATTTATAAATAAGTTTTAGGGTCTTTCAGGGTCTACTTCTATAGAAATTAACATAAAAAATAATATTGTACTGATTGTTATGAAAGATAAAACAATTATGGAAATTATTAAAGAAACTGGCTTTTAGAAAAATTTCTATCTAACAGAAGACTTTAAAAATATATTTTTAGAAATCAAGAAGTACTTGTCTATATCCTCTTCAGAAATATAATGAAAACCTCCTCATAATAAACTAATCTCTTTTTAATTACTCTTATCTCCATAAATATCTAATTCTTTTTTAACAAATTAATTTTAAGTGCTTTAATTAATCAAAGATACATAGATACAATCTTCCTACTGTTTCCAAAACTTCCCACATTTTTCAATTCATTGTCTATTTAATTTAATTGTTGATTGTTATTGAAATTTTGGTTGAGTGAACAATTAGTTCAATGCTCAACATCATGATGATCACCATTCTTATTATAATGATGATTATTATGATCATTAGTGGCAACATCATAATCATAAACACATCATGGTACATCTCTGATGAGGCCGTCATAACAATTTGTTTTTAATGCCAACCATAGCGATTATTATTAGTGTGCAAATAAATATTTGCAACACATCGAGTGCGTTGCACCCGCCGATTTGTGGCACGTTTGTCTACCGAGGCGCTACTGGAGAGAAAAAAAAAATAACAAAATAAAAAGGGGGAGTGACTCACGCAGCCACAACCACAAGTTGGGTGAAAGCCACCGCATCTCATAGATACAGATACAAAATCTGTAGCTATAGATGGCAATTACAGTTTCATTTCATCCGAAATTGTATAGGGTTGCCAAGTACACATAAACAGAGGATTGACAGAGGTCCCTATGTGTGATCCATGATCATAGTAATCAAAGTGACAAGTCAATGAACCTCTATTTTCTCACCAAAAAATTGAACCATCAATTACTCGGAATGACAATCGAAATGACCTCATCACCAGGCACCTCCACATCCATCAAGTCTGCAAGAAACTAAAGAATACTGCTGCACTTGGCCCAGAAGAGAATTGGCAAATGAATCAGCCATCAAGATTTATGTGAGAAGCGAAATGAATGAGCCAACTCAAGTGAACTCTTGAATCAACGCTTGTCTTCTCTCTTTTCAGCAAAAGTTACCCTTTTTGACTTCTTTTCAGAACCAGAGACTACTACTGAACAAAACAAGAAACAAACAAATAAATTGAATAAGTCACAAGTTATAGCCCCTCTGGCTCTGACTCTGGGCTCTATGGTGGAACCGGTTTCCACCTCCTTTGAAATGCAATCAGTGCAGCAGGTGGCCAGGCCACTGACTGGCTGGCCAGTTCAAGAAATGACAGTCCAAGAACACGCGATCCAAAATCTCAGTCCCCAGAGTGGGACAATGTTTAATGGCCAGCAACCCACTCCTCATATAAGGGGGTTCTCCAACTCCAACTCCAACTCCATCTCGATCTCATTTCTTGTTTCTTCGCTCTCGATCTACGAAATCCGGTTATGCAAATGGTTTCTTTGGGCCCAGCTGAATATCATGAATATCATTCCCAGTGCAACAGAGCGCATCTCCAAAAGAAATACCTTACAAAAAAACATCCTTCTCCCCCCATTCGGACGACCAATTAACTTTAATTAAGAAAAAAAAATAAATGTTTTTTCTTGTTGTTAATTAAAACAGAAGCTTCTTCAGACTAGAAACTAGCTAGAATCCCTAATTAAACCCTACTAAAAATAGTATTTAAACAAAAAAATACAAAAATACAAGAAGTATTATAAAAATAACAATAAAATCTGATGAGGGGAAGGAGGAGATATATTCTCAAGTGTTTTTGGGCTTAGTTGAAGTGGTCCTCGGGTCGGGTCAGACCCAGAAAGAGGGTCTTATCTGCCATAAAAGGGTCGGAACATCCTCTCAATGATCTGAAACTAAGTGGATCAGAGGGAAATGAGGAATTTTAAAGCTGATGCTGCTGGCGCATAAATTATGTGCAGCAGCAGCCTCTTTCCCCAAAAAGCCACTCAAAGAGCAACCCAAAAAGTAGGTAGGTAGACAGAACCTTGAACAACAACAAAAAAAATTCCAAAAAAATATAAAAATAAATATCAAGACACAACAGCCATCAAGATAAATAAAAAAGAAACCTTGCCTCTGCAGGGATAAGGAAATGGGGAATCAAAAGACTGAAACTGGCACTGGAACCGGCACTGGCTCTGTCTCTGGCCCTCTTCAAGTGGCCCAAAAATCGTATAAACATTTTCAAGGTTACCGATTTGAGACTCTTCGTCTGTGTGGGAAGCAGCCAGCCTCCAAAAAAAAAAACCACCGATTCGAGAGTCTCCTTTCATAGATAATAAACAATATGAGCAACAGTAGCAAATAATAAAAAAAAAATCTACGAAAAACAATTCCTTAAGCCAGATCATGAAACAAATTTTAAATGGCTTATGGCTCATAGACGGGGCTCATAGAAAAAAAAAATATACGCATCTAGAGGTAATCGTTCGTGTGTGCCTGAGAAATACAAACAACATAAAATGTCGCCACTTAAGCTCTAAACTGGTTTAAATCGCCAGACGATGGCGACGAGGAGAGCAGATAACCAAAAAATAAAAACATTATTCAGTGGTTACCCTTATTTTCGAGGGATTAAAGGGGTTATAGATAGGCAGGATTATCTAAGGGGTTCTAAAATAGCAACCTTAAGTGGGAAATAAAAGTAGCTATACTTAGAAACTTGGAATTGAATCTGGAGATCTTAGTTTTCAATCTAATTTCACACAATCTAATTTATTTTCCTTTGCAGCCGTACACTATATGGCAGCGTCTTTTCTAAGTATTGTCTTAGTTTTAAAATAGCTACCTTAAATGGGGAATAAAAGTAGCTATACTTAGAAACTTGGAATTGAATCTGTAGTTCCTAATTTTTAGTTACAAATACAATCTAATTCCTTTTCCTTTGCAGCCGTACACTATATGGCAGCGTCCTTCTTAAAGTAAAGTAAAGTATTGTCTGGGTTATAAAATAGCTCTCTTAAATGCGAAATAAAAGTATTTTTGCTAAAAAACAGACTTCAATCTATATTTCTTCAACCTAATCTCACAAAATCTATTTCCTTCTCCTTGCTGCCGTACAATATATGGCAGCGTTCTTCTTAAAGTATTATATCTAGAAGTCTATAAAAGTTCTCTCGACTTCTCCAGTCTTTTAAATAAATTTATAATAATATGCCTACTCCCTTTATTGAAAATCTTAACTTATTTGAGTTTTAGAAAGCGTTAAAAAGCGTTATATTATTTGAATTTATTTGATTTTGAATGTTATACCCCCTTGGAAGGTATTCATGAGAAATATTAATCCTTTTAGGCCGTCTCATATGCTCTATTCTCGTTTAAAGCCAACATCATATCGCATCTCGACCAGACTAGCATTTTGCTTTCTTATTTTTGTATTTTTCATTTTTGTGCTCGCCGGGCAGTGAGTTGGCAGCACCTACGTGAACTGCCGCCAACCGGTTTGGAGTCCATTCGAGACTCAAAGGTAACTTGAATAACATTTTAACTCGCTTTTATATATTTTTTTTCTTATTTTTTTTTACTCTGTCTGTGCTGTCTTGTCTTTTCTTAACGCACAACAGGTACATTTGTTGTTGTTATTGTTGTTGTTGGTAGGTAGGTAAGAGGTTGGAATATATATATATATATCTTATATAGTATGGGGGTATACTTGTATGGAGTGCGTGTGTGTAGGGGGGGTCTGTGTTTATATGGAGATTTCCTCTGTCTGTTCTTCTGTCATTCTTTCCGCTTGTGTTTGCCTTGGTCTTTTGTAGCTCCACCAAATATATATATATATCCAGATATATATATATATAAATCTGTACTGTTGGCTATACAAATATGTATTAAAAAGAGTATATATATATAAGGCTTTGTATGGTTAGCATAAGCAAAGAACTCGGCTTCAAAGGCGTTTTCAGCATCTGCTTTGTCATTTGCTTGTCCGACTTGAATCCGTAAGTATATAGACACTATATACTGTATTCTGTATCTGTATATATATTTTTATGGGCATTATGATTTGTATTTGGCTCGTTTGTTATGCTGATTTGAGCCTTTTATGATCAGAAAGCAGCCTAACAGACACTATGTCTATGAAAGGAAAAGCCACACAAGAAAATTCTTAGTTATAAAAGGCAAAAAATTAATGCCATCTCTTGAGTTAATTAATCACAATTTAAAGAGTTTAAACAATTATTTATTTACATTTATAATATAGTCAGTAATCCGGTGCTAGGCACCATCTAGAACCAAAAAAAAAGGGGAAAAAATAAATGAATAGAAATAGAATGGATAAACAAAATAAAAAATACAATGGACCAACACAGATAACACACAAAAAAATTAACAAAAAATGATCAACAAAAATAAGCTGAAAAAATCCCCGAAAGCTTTTAAAAACTAATTGAGACAATCACCAAAAAGTTGGCTCAGTAATATTCCAGGGGTTACATTTGCTTTCATTTCGCCGGTGAACCCGAGTAGATATTTCTATTGAAATTAATTTCAAATCAATTGAAAAAAAATCAGAAATAAGAGAAGGGGATTTCAAGGGTTCTGGACAAAAGAATAAATTTAGAAAAAAATTCACACGTAGACTGGAATATATATTTTTTTTATTTTGCTCTAATCAGCCCTCGTTCAAGGTCACTGGAGAACCTTGACAAAGTTTCCTCCTCCTCTTATCAGTCGCCGAAGTACAACCCACAGCCAATAAACTAAGGAATTTTTGCCTAGACAAGCTTTTTTCGAGTGGCTGTGATATAATATATCGGGTGTTATTTTTTTTTAAAGATATATGTATATAGTATGGTCTGGTATAGTGGCCGGATATTATTACGCAGCTCAAAAATATTTACGTTTTTCATTATTATTATTATGAATTTTTTTGTGCCAAAGCACTAAATAAATCCTCTGATTCGTCCCCCTTTTTTCTAGACTTGGGTCTAGGGGTCGTACGAGTTTTGTTACTCACTCTCGTATAATTCTTTATCAGCCAGAGACGCTTATCTAATCGTCGCAGGGGAAACGCATTTATTAATCAAATATATGTACAAAAAAAGTAGACCTATATATATGTCCATTTAGGGTTTATTTTTTTAATCTTTCTTCAACCAAGGCAGCCAAGTTGGTTCTTAAAAAATTCTAGTTGCCAGTTGACTTTAGTTGTCAGAAAATATTATGAATATTTTTATTAGTTAATGTTTCTAAATTCATTTTCTTTATCAACAAAATAAAGTGCACATGTTTCTCCATTAAAGGTTCGAATAGTTTGATGAAAATGTTCCAATTTGGAGTGTTCCCCGATAAGATATGATAGAGCCTGCCATCGACAATCGATTCCCCAGCATGTGAGGTATTAAATAACAAACGTAAATCCCTCTAAAAGTGAATTGAGACCCAAAAACGAACCTCAGAGATACGGACGAAACGTATCACTTAGTCATATAACAGTACCAAGGGGCCTTATCAGAGATAAGTTTTGTTTTTGTTTTCGTTTTTCGTCTTTTAATCAGAATGGCACACATAGCGTATTGTGTTGTGGGTTGTGTGTTGTGTGTGTCGGGGAGGCAACAATTTACAGCCCATGGAGGCCCAGGCAACGAGGCTATGAGTCTATGAGTCTATGAGGCTATGAGTCTATGAGCCAACTCCGACCAGGTGATGATAACCTGGCCCTGCAATTAGACAACAACAATCAGAGAAGATAACAGCTAAAAGGCCTAGAAAATAAAACATAACGTGGTAGATATGACATGGTCGATAAAACATGGAAAATAAAAAAATAAAATATGATACTTCAGAACAGATTTCTTCACCATATGGTCTCTACAATGACTCAAAAAAAAAATACTATAGTATCTTTAAAAGGAATACCCTTTTTAAACAAAAAATAAAACAATCTATCTCAATAATCTATAATCTATATTGATTTATAATTCCATTTCATTAAGTAAGCACCCAAAAACCATTCAGCAATTGACGTCAAAAGGAGAAATCGCCTGGAAAAGCGCAAAAAATAAATATAACTAGAATAGAATCCATTGTATGATATGGAAATTAACGCATATACGGCGAAAAAAATATCTCACAACCACCAATGCAGTACAAGAAATCCCATACACTGATTTCAATAATATATATACTATACTATATACTATATACCATATAGACAGAGGCCCAAAGTGAATCAATAAAAACATTTTAGATGCGCACATGGCACGGCATGGAACTAGAAAATGGGGGGAGGAGGCCTCTACCTCCACCACCTCTACCCACAATTTGGGTTAATGAGTCTTTGAATAATTGAATCGTTTTGCTTTATAAAATTGAATTTTTGTTTTTACCTTCTAGCGATCAAGTGAACGATATCTATCGGCTATCGGCTGGGTAAATGGCCAAAATAAACACATAAACCCCAAAAAGATATAGTATCTACAAGAACTGAGATGGAAGGTGATTTTTCAAATTTAAAATATATAGTTTTTTTGATCAAAAATGTATAGTTTCTATTAGCAAGATATAATCCATCTTAAGTCCAAACAAACCAGACATTAAAATCTATATAAAATAAGCCATCTGCACACACATTAAAATTGTTTTGAAATCCCTTTCTGGCAGCGCTCATAAATGATTTTTCGGGCCAATGATTTTACTGAAAATTTGGCCAAAATAAAGAAATAAAATCATTCTTCTAACTCGACTGCATTTTGGCAATTTTTAAAATCAACAAAAATGCCCCAAAATTGCATTTTCCAATCGGGGGCTAGGGAGTGAAGGGTAAAATCCCATAAACAAGAGAGAGAAAAATTATTGAAAAATTCATGTGGCCCATTGCATGAAAAACTGGCGTACGTGTGAGCCAGATACAGATACAAAATCTGTTTCTCATATTTACCAATTGTAATAATTCATTTATTTTATTTTTGGCAGAATTACGAAATCAAACGTACCTGCAAGAAAAAAAAGAGAAAAGAAATAGGGATTAGTTTTAAAGCTTATTATAATATTTATAGCTTATATAATATTATTATTATTACAAAAATATTGTCAAAAAATGTATATTCTTATCTAGTTTAGTTATTAGTTTAAAATACAAACAAAATATGTACTCTGGAGAAGATAAATCTCAAAACCCCAGCAACCCCCTTAGTTCCAAAGCCTCTAAATGGCTAGGCATTGTCTCTGTGGGTCTACAAGTCTGTATATATTTCATATATTATGCAAAGAAACGAGTAGAAATACTAAATAAAGACGAGTTAAAGGCAAGCCTTTCAAGCGAAGGCAAACCACAAGAAAGCAGCAGACGATGGCAGAAAAAAAAGGGCAAGGTTGGTAACATTTTCAATACAAAAAAGTATTAAATTACACAAGAGGATCTCAGAGACAGGCTCTCTTTCATGGCAGGATGAACTAATAAACCACCATCAGTCAGAGGGATATAGGGATATACTCTTAATACATATATATACGTCAAGTATACGACATGGTGGCCACAGACAGAGACAGAGTCAGAGACAGAGTCAGAGACAAGAGAGGAAAACAATTAAGCGACCTCATTTGCAGCAAAACTAAAACAACCACACAACGACATTTAGAGGCAGTTGCAGCCACTTTGACTGACAGCTGCACTTAAAGAGCACAAGAAAAACGAGGAAAAACACAGAAATGCTTGAATACTGAGACTGAGACGAAGACTCTGTATAACTGAAGGCAGAAGCATGAAAAAAAAAACCCCCCCAAAGATATAAAAATGCATCAGCAGAAGCAGAAGAAAACGTTGACAGTTCACGAACTCAAGACTCAGACGACGAACGACCGACGAGCTGAGCTGAGCTCATTCTTCAGAGCTTTAACTTTGAGATACAGATACAAAGATACTTGTACGCCAGCTGCAGAGCAGCAAACAGCAAGCAGCAAACAGCAACAGCAAATAGCAATAATAATAATGGAAACTAGTTGCAACTAGTGCAACATCCAAACGAGTTTCACTAAAAAATGAGGCAAAAAAAAAAAATAAAGAAATAAGAGACTGAAGTGGGTGTTCTTCAATGCTTGAGACTGTGTGGGTGAATTCTCAACTTTTTATATTTTTTTTGCTATTTTTTTAGCAAAAAAAAAAAAAGGAGAAACCCAAACCGGAGCTTGGACGAGTGTGAGAATTCTGCCGACTTTAAGATCTTTGGCCTAGGCCATACTACAGCTGCGCGTACTTGTATCTGAATATCTGATGGATACACTTCTGCCGCCCGCATCTACAGACTGATGGATGTGTGGCAGCTTTATGGTCTCTGCTGATTACGCCGAGCGATTAAGTGCCACTCGGATTAAAAAGGAAAAATATATCAAAGTGGGAGGGAGGGAGAAGAAACCCCCATTATAATAAATCCGTGATGGCATTTTCCTCTACAAATATTCCACAGAAAAATGAAAATAAATTAAGAAAAATAATGATGAATAAATATTCATTGGTTATAGGGCTTATATTAAGTGGATAATTTGTTTTTTTTTTTTATTTGTTTTAATTGTCGGTGGGGGGACTTTGTTCTCTGTATAGAGTATTGCATCAACATTTCATTTCATAATACCACTTGTCTTAATTACCACCCATTATTTCCATATATTATTTTTTTATCCAATACTTTATAGTCTATAGCCCATTTAAAATCCTATTTTGGTTGGGAATGAAACTTTCGTCACGTCTTTAGTGATTTGACAAACAAATATGGACTTCATTCGATGGATAATAATTGCAACGCGTTTTGAACATAACTTTGAGATCAGAACTGAACTCAACTCGACTGACTGACAAGTGCCTGTCAGATTATACAATTTGTCGGACATTAATCAGAAAAATGTCTGGCAATTTAAAAGCGATTCCGCCAGATATGTTTATTCACAAATAAATACAAATATATTTTGTCTCGGTGGGGAGGTAGAGTTATAGTTCCAAAGAGCTAGAGCTTGGACTGTGGGTTGGTTTCTGTTCGAATGTGGTGTCTAGACGGCCATAAAAAAAATATATACAAATATGAGAATTTTATTTAAATGTGCAGGGGCACAAAAATATGCAAAAAAAAAAAAAATAAGGGGGGGTCTTATGGCTGAAGCTAAAAGCGAAGAGAAGACGACAATTTCCGGGTGTCTAAATCGGTCGTTCTCAGTCCCGTCACACTCGCTTGAAGTTGAGTGAAATGACGTGTAACGGTTTAGCCAGAAGCTATATATTTTCTATTTTTTTTTGGTAGGGTAGATCGGTGACTATATAGCCCTATACCATATGGTCTCTAGCAGTCAAGGTATATTAGTTACATGATTGATTGTAATGTGATATTAGTAATTTTTCTTTAAAATTTAAGGGATATGTCTGTCTGACTCTCTTTTCGGGAGGCAATTAACCGAGAAATCAAATGTGAAATTTAATGCTGCAACATGCTGCATAACTTAACATAAATCAAATGGTGGTGAAGACCCTACAAAAGGGTTGCAAGCAGGCTGCCACAACACAACAAACCGTTTCATTCATTGAATACAGTTCTGGAGCTCTAAAAAAAAAAAACAAAAAAAAAAAAGGAGGGAAAAGTATTTTATGCTTGTGTTTTGCATATTTGCATTCAAGTATGTATAATGCACAGCTGCCTGGTGTTCCCATTTCCCGCTTCCCGGCACAAAACCCAAACCCAATCCCGGTCCCTTCTCCTTTCCGCGCGGATTTCCGCTTCTGTAGAATAGCATATTTTGAATGTCAAAGTTATTTGTTGTAGGGCTGTGCTATGCCCTGCATAACAATCAGAAAAAAAGGGTTCTATGACTCTGCATCCTGGGCGGGAAAAGCAAGAAGAACAGGTTTAGTTTTTATTTTTTTTTCGCACAACAAAGCCACCAGACTCGCTGGGTTGTAAGCCAAAGCTCAAGGTCCAAAGACCGCTAAACAGTGGAGGCTTTGTCTTTGTCATCCTGACTGCAGGAAGCTACCAACACCACACCATTCAGAAACAACAAATTCATATTCATACTCTGGTCTCTGGTCTCTGGTCTCTGGTCTCTAGTCTCTCACTCCAAAAACCAGACCAGTGCTAGTAGCTGGACAATTTCTGCTATTATCTTTACAAGTACCATAGCCTGGCTCTTTCTTTGTTCTAGCCAGACAACAGATATGGTAGATATATGTATATAATGCATATATATAGTCGCATTTAGAGGGAAAGAGTGGATGGCCTATGACTGAGCGAGCATGAAAGCGAAAGGCCGAATGAGACACATGTGCTTGTCTGCGAAACTGCAACTGAACTTTGGACTGGAAATTATAAAAAAAAAAAAAAATAATAAAAAAGAAGGGGAAGCGACAAATAAATTATAAACCAGGCAGGCAGAACAGTTCAGTCTGTTCAGCAACCAGAACATATATGAGATATAGGCTAAAAAAAACAGAAATCTGCTAAAACCCCCAAAATATTAAACAAAAGGGTTTATAGAACCTCTATATTAGCTCTAAATAAATTACTTACTAGATAGTAGAGCCAGAAAGAAAATATTTATAAGAAAACTAGTCCAACTAGGCCTGAAATCACCTAAACAAGTGCAAAATATTTTGGCATTTTTTCAGGTCGCGTGACGTGTTTTTCTTGCCTGCCTGATGGAGTTATCTATTTTGCGAGTCAGGCCAAAGGGTCTGGGTCTCTGGCACTGGTCTGGTGAAGGAAGAGAGCAATGACCTCAGTATTTTATTTGTCTGAAGACTAGAAGACTGAAAAATGCAATGAAAGGCGGCCCTCTCATTGGCCAAACTAGAGACCGAGCCAAGTCAGTCATGCGGGTCGTAACGCCCTCTCAGAAACTAATCAAAAACAATTAGCAGGAAAGCGCTAGAAATGGATTTAAAAGATACACTGAAACTATATACCTTACAGATACTTTATGGATTTTAATATACATAGTTCTATGACTAATAAGTCAGAAAAAGTATATCTATTTTTTATTTATTTAATTATTTCTGAGAATTTTATTATGATTATTATTATAGCCTCTGGCAGGGCCCTGCTCTTCTGTCTATAAATAATTAGTCAACAGATTTATATCGTGGCGGATGTTGGAGTGGGGAAGAGCCATTGTCATGTGGGTGGAAAAAAAAAACGATAAAAAATTGTATTTGTGATGGAGGGTGGTGGTGGGCCTGGAAAAAAAATCAAAGTAATTTACGGAATAATTACTGAAATTATTGTCAATTATTGCAATTGCAATTGTGGGCTGTATATCCCACCACCACCAGCCACCCCCTACCTACCTAGCCCCATTCGAATTTCGGTTTTAATTTATCATCCAAACCATTGTCGCACGGGGCGTATGCGTGATGTTATTGCTATGGCTTTAGTGCTCTTCTTGTTGTTTTTGTCGTTAATTCAATTCTCTTTTTATGTATTTTTTTTAATATATACGGTGGAGAGTATATAACGATTATAAAGCATATATATCATATATCCTATATCCCATTCACGTAATAATTTCATGTATTTATTTTTTTCTTGTTTTTCTTTTTTTTCACTTGTCAGCTGTTTTAAATGGGCGGTGTGACGGAAAAAGGGGTGTGGCAGAATGTTTTCATGTTTAATAAATTTTTAATTATTATTTTTAATTGCTTCGCTAATTGGAAAACAAACAAAAACGAGAATTCCAAATGCAATGAAACATGCAAATTGCGTGAAAAGTACAATTTTTTTTGTGGAAAATAACAACAAAGGGGCCTGGGCATATGACGCCCAACAACAAATATATAAAATGGGAAATGAAAGCACGCCCATCAAATATGTAATATCTGGAATTGGAAATGCCAATAGGGAGTCTGTAATATTTTTTTATTATTTTTGTTTTGTTTTTTGTGGGGTTTACGTTTATCTTATGTAATGGAAATGGGAGATACATTGAGAAAATGTGATTTTTTTTTACGATTTATGATATAATACTTTTGTTTTAAGGCATATACTATAGGAAAACAGTGAGATTTTTAGGATACATGCATGATTTTGATAAAACGGAGAAAAAAAAAATATATTTTTCAATATTTTTTATAAATAATTTTTTTTTTAAATACTTTATAATATTTTTTAATTATTTATATTAAAAAAAACCGCAGATACTGTAAAAAAAAGTGCGTTTTTCAGAATTTTGTTTAATTATAAAAAAAACATTTAGAAAAAAGTGCGCTTTTCAGTATTTTTGATTCATAAAATTTTTATTTCTAGCCGTACTTTATAAAGAAACTTGAAAATACTATGGAAAAAAAGGAATTTTTTAGGATTTCTGATTTATAATATGTACTTTTGTTATTTCCATAAATACCTTATCAAGAAACTAATAATCCCCCCATTATTTATTCACAAAAGACATCTATCTAATATAGTAAGCTATCCGTTAGATACTTTTCTGATAAATCAAATTTTTTTGAATAAATAATAACCTTAGATCACCCCCTGAAAAAAAATCCCCTAGATTTATTTTTAATGCCTTTATAATTATTTTCAATTATTTATTCAATTTGAAATGTATTTTTAGCTTTCCAGCCTGGGAGTTTAGTCTCTGAATGAGAAAAACTTTTTGCCAATTTATTTTTAATGTCCATTAAATCCCCCCAAAAAAATAAATAAATAAAGAAGAAAAAGAAATCTCCTTTAAACTGAAGCTCGTTTAGTTAATTCCGCAACTTAAGCCGCAACTTCCACGAGTGCTCTTAACTTGACAAATAACAAATTACCCTCCGCTTTGATCTTGGCTCGTTTTCTTTATATTTCTTTGCTAGGGGAGAGAGTAGTAGTGGAGAGTGGAGAGTAGAAATAAAAATCTCTTTTGTTCCCATCGAAGGATGCTGCTGCTGCCGGGCAAAGTCTATTTATTTATTTATCAGATAGGAGGGGGTGGGGGTGGGTGGTAGCTAGGACTTCCTGCACACGCGATGTTCTTTCTCTTTCCCACAAACACTCTAACCCCTCCAAAGAAATCCAATTGATTAACGAATATATATATATATATATATTTTGTATTTTTTATTTTTTTTTTTTTTTTGCTGACCAGGCATGGACTTTGAAAAATATACATGTGTTTGTCTCCACGACTGCAGGCAGGGTGGCAGGGCGGCAGGAAGGCAGGGAGGGGTGTGCGAGTGTGAGCGTGAGTGTGCATGACTCATTTGCAATTAAACGACAAAGAGGAAGCGAGAGGGGCGGCCAAAAAAAGAGAGTTGGAGCGAGTGAGCCAGCAGATTCAAGTGCCGCAAAAATGCCAGCATAAAAATAAAGCAGTCGCTGAAAAAGAAAAAGAAGAAGAAAAAAGAGAGGAAGACGGCATGAAGAAGAAGAAAACCTACAAAAGCAGCGACCACAAAGGCAACGCAAAAAAAAGCTTACTTCGACGTCGACAGCGACGTCGACTGAGGCAGCGACAGCGACAGCGACTGATGTTTACACAACGTGCGGTATATTTGCAAGATACTCGTCCGCCAACAACAACAAATACCCGGTCGCTGCCGCTGCCGCTGCCTTTTCTGTTTTTTTTTTCCGACTCTAATTGAAAACAAGCAAACGGCAACTTGCACGAGTGTGTGTGTGAGGCAGAAAAAAAAAACAAGAAAAACAAGCACAACGAGCGTCTACAGCTGGCTCTGGGGTATTATTGTATCTGTTAGATGCGAAATTGCAAACCCACCAAAGGCAGCGCGACGTTGCCAAACTTCACATTAGCAGCAGCAGCGGCAGCACATTTTTTTTTTGCGCTCTGTCGCTTTGTAGCCGCGTAGCTATAGTTTTGTTTCCCCCTCTCTCTCTCTCTCTCTCTGGCACTCTCCCCTACCACTATAGTGTATCTGTGTGAATGCTGTGTATCTGTATCTTTGCAGTGTAGCGTAGCTCGTGTATCTTGTAGCTTGTTCTTGCCTTTTGTGTCTCCCTGCCGTTGAAGCCATACATACGATGAAAATTGCTGCAACAATGTCGCTTAATTTTCAGTTGCCAGTATTATTATGTATGCACCTGATCGTGCCTTTATGATAGCAGAGGGGACTCTGGAAAAAAAAAAAACAAAAATATACAAAATAAAGCAAGAAAACCGGTTAACAACGTCACCAGTCCAGCCGGGTATGGTATGGAGTGGCCTGGCCTGGTCTGGACCCATCATCATCATCTTCATCGCCATCGTTGCGATCATTAAACATAATCCCAAGTCCAGGTCCAGGTTCCAACTGGTTATCAATAAACACAAAAAAAAAAACAGGTAACAGAACACCACCAACTGAAGCCTAAAAGCGTTCCAATCCAAACCGAACTCGACCCATCATCATCCTTCTCCGCTTTCTATCCGTATCGTATGTGGTTATATAGTCGCTCCTACAGATGCGGTCTGGATTCTGTGGCTATATTTTAGGATCAATATCATGTTTTTGCTATAATTTATAGAAATAAAAGTAGCAGAACGTTGGGTAAGGGTTTCAAGCTCAAAAAAACTATCAAAGATATGAAAAATTGGCACTTTTTCTATAAAAAGGTAATTTTTTTAATCTTTACAAATTTTTAGACAGATTTTAAACTTATTTTTGTATTCTTTCACCTTTTTACTATCCAGGAAATAATTTAAAAAAAAAATCATAGGCACAAAGCTTCAGTATGAAACTCAAAGTTATGAAAAAAGGCATTCTTTTTTTCAAAAAAGTGACAATTTTCCATATTTACAAATTTCTAGACAAATTTTAAACCTTTTTTAGTATTCTTTAGCCTTTTTACTATCCAGAAAATCATTTTTTAAAAAAATCATACGCACAAAGCTTCAGTTATGAAAAAAAGACACCTTTTCTATAAAAAAAAAGTGGCAATTTTCCATCTTTAAAAATTTCTAGACAAATTTTAAACCTTTCTTAGTACTCTTTAGCCTTTTTACTATCCAGGAAATCATTTAAAAAAAAAATCATAGGCACAATTTCAGTTCTGGCTCTAAATTACAAGATTACCCACTTGTTTCTATGCATGGGGCTATCTCCCTCTCTCTCTTGACCGCTTCTGTGTGTAGGGTATTATGGCCATAATTTTCTGAGCCCGTTCGTCAGTCAGCTCTTTTGGAATAATAATCGATTTCTTGGTGCGCCTTCTTTTGTGTCGGCTGGGCCTGTGCCTGGGCCAGTGCCTCCTCCTCTGCCAGTGAGACTCACTCACAAACACAATCGCCTCTTGATGATAATCTTTTGTGTGTGTCTGTCGGTCTGTCCGGTTCTTTAGCACCTTTTGTCAACGTGTATATGAGAAGTGCGGCAACGTTGCTATCAGAGCCAGGCAGAAAAGAGATAGACGTTAGAAGAGCACCCTACCAACCTCTCCAAAGTCCGGACTTTGGAGATTCATCTTCTCTTACATCTCTCCACCACCACCACCACCTCAGTTCAGCTCAGCTCATGTGTGAAATTATTTGGGAATTTTCTAATTTCCCATACAAAAGCTGAGTTATCGCATCGCTGACAGGCGTCGCCAGCCTGCCCTGCCTCCTCGTTCGTCACGTTCTCCCTTATGATATCTTTATCCTCCTATTGCATGCCATTTTCTGCAACTTTGTTATTGTTTCTTATTTTTTGTTTTGTTGGTATTACGACACTGGCCGAAAAAAAAAAAATCAGAAAAAAACACAATGAAATGTGCACTGGCAGGCATAAAAAGTGTAAAACAATAGCATTGGAACAGCGGAATATGTTCGTCGAATATGAAAATAATTGCACAACTTGCATGAACCGCTACGAGCTACATACGAGCTACCAGCTACCAGCTACTACCAGCCCATTCAATAGCTCGGCGTGGCGTTCCTGAACGTACCACACGATATGGTTATATGGTCAGGAAATAGGGCCAGGCCAACTGACAGTGCCAATAGTTTTTGGAAAGCGCCTATAGAGCAGTCTAAGAGACATATTTAAATAAGAAAAAAATTTAAACACGAGTTCCTACTTTATATACATTTTTCTAGATTTTTTTTAGGTTAAATGCCAGAATTCTTAACGCATGAATAGCAATAAGAGTATATCTTGTAGATATTTTATAAAAATATTTATATATTTCTGTTAATATAACCCTTAAACATAAATCATATTAAAAGAATTACAACTTTTATTTCTAAATCTCACAAAGAAACCTTTTATAAAAATGAATTTCTTAACAATTTATTTTAAATAATAGATACTAAAATTCCCAACTAGTTTTAGAACAAAAGGTATGAAGAAAATGACCAAATCCAAATATTCCTTTATTTAAATAATGAATTTCAAGTTCTAGACCTACATGTTTCTATACTTTTGTAGCTAAATCTCACCAATAAACCTTTTAAAAAATGTATTTCTAAAGAAATTACTTAAAATTCTAGTTCTGGAACAAAAATTATGAAGCATAAGCCTCAAAAACTTTAATTTTCATTTAAATAAATAATGAATTTATAGTTCTATTTGTATTTTAATAAATTTCTACCTAAATCTCACACAGAAACCTGATATAAAAATGTATTTCTAAGAAAATTAATTTATATTCTAACTCTAGAACTAAAATTATGAATAAAAAACATCAAAAACCTCAGCCTTAACCTCAAAAACCAATTTTTTTCAATTAATAATGAATCTCTAGTTTCTAAATCTCACAAAGAAACTTTTCATAATAGTTAATATAATTCCCAATTAGTTCTAGAACAAAAGGCATACGGAAATAACCTCAAAACCCAAAAGTTCCTTTAAATAAATAATGAATTTCTAGTTCTGGATCTATTTAAATATTCGAATTTTTTTTTTAGCTAAATCTCACAAGGAAACCTTTTAAAAATATTACCCCCATGAGTCAAAAAACCACCATAGCCATCTGTTGTATTACCATAAAAATGAAAAAATAGGCAATATAATAAATAAAAAACAATTTCTAGATAAAATTCAAAGTCAGTTAAATGAGACATCCCATCCAACCCGCCAACCACCACCACCCACCCGGATCTAAAACGAAAATAAACAAAATAATAACAAAATATGAGTGTGGTTATGGTTTCTGTTTCTGTTTTTTATTTTTTTTTTAGGGGTTTCTGTTCCTGGTGTAAGAAAGCAGTCGCCGGAATGGATGGAACGGATGAGTAATACGAGAGACCTCCCCTTTGGCGCAACAGACCCCCCTGGAGATAGAACCGGGTCTCGAAAATAAAAAACAAAACACGCCACAAGGCATGACTAAACATTTAAATAATTATCAAGTACGAAAGTACAATGGTATGGTAATTATAGGGAATAGAAAAAAATTGAGTGGCTTTCGGTGTAAGCCACGTTTATTAAACGCTAGGATATTAATGACAAAATTGGTTTAAAAAAAAAATATAAAATATATAGCGACCTCTCTTCTATCTAATCTAGTTTTTTTTTTGTTGCGGCACAAAAGGGGGGGCCTTCAATGCCAAAAAAGAATAAACAACAGAGAGACAGAAAAACTAAAACAAAAACTACATTAACAAGAGCAACAAATATAGAAATGTAACATGACATTGAAACGAGTCAAAAGCACTAAAAAAAATATATATATGAGTGGAGGGGGTATAATGGCTAGAAAATCTGATATAGATCACTTTTAATGTTGTTTTTGTCTCTGTGACTTGTCTGCCATATCGTGTTAAAAAGCTAAACACGAAATTTAATTTAATAAAGTGATCCGATAGGGGGTTTGTTTTAGGGGGTGGTGTTATGGGTTCTCTAGGCCCAGAGAGGCCCCCTTAAATGTGGGCCATATTTTTGTTCTAAAATTATTTTCAAATCGACAGATCAAGGTCTCTAAAAGACAATTTTAATCATAAGGTTAAATATTTTATTAAAAAAGATATTAGATATTAAATTGTATTTAAATTCATTGTTTTTTATTATTATTACTCAGCTAAAAAAATAGCTCATAGACCGCACAGACCTCATAGAGAGTGCAAAGTACTTAAAAATCTATAAAAAAAAATGCGTAATTCAAGCCTGCCTTTTGCTTGAGATACGATTGTATCTATGAGTTGTTTGTCGGGTTTTTAGGGGGTCTCTCAGCTGACTTCTTTGGCTTCTAATGCCGATAACCGAGTAGGGGGTTCATTGTCAATGTCAGAAGACAACGTCTGGTTTTGAACCAAGTAGTAATTACCGCAAAAAAAAACAAAAAAATAATAAAAACTACTACTATTACTATTACTGCTGTTGTTTGACATTGATGCGGGTTTAATGCACCACAAAAAACATGTGTTGGTCTAGTCTCTCCACAGAAGACGGCTTCTTTAAACAAACAACCCAAAAAAAAAAAATAAATAAATAAATAAACCTAATGAAGCAATTAAAACATTTGACTTTTGCACTGAAACCAAAAATAGAGAAAAGGAAGGGGGTCAGCGGCAGAGAAAAAAAAAATAAAAGAAAAACAAGAGAGAGAGAGAGGGATTCTTACTATTTAGGCCCAAAAAAAGATACAAAAAGGCAGGCAAAGGCCCAAAAAAAGATACAAAAATTAGATGAAAAATATTACGTAATAAAGAAGAAAGAAAGAGGTATTCGAGAGGGGGTATCTGTAGAAGAGTATCTGTATCTTCTAAGCATCAGCATCATCAACAGCACCATTGCCACATGTTGTTTCTCTCTGTATCTGTATCTGTATCTGTATTTTTTCCCTTGATTCTTATTGCCTGTTGTTTGTACACGTAGACAGTTGGCTAACACACACATGGACACACTACACCCTACACATAGATACACCTCAGGTAAGATACTTAGATACAAAGATACACGACAAGTCAAGGTAAAAGAGTTACGCATTCTTTTTCGGGCATGGCCAGCCATTAGCTTTTCTATCTTACAGATTAGAAGAAAAAATACAAAATAAAAGGCTTGGAAATGCATCTGTAAGATACCTTTTTTTCTTCTTCTTCTTTGTAGTATCCCCCACTTGATGATAAGAACAACGGCCTCGGCCGCCAGTCGTGTGGGCAGAAGCAGCAAGTAGCTCTTGAAAGTGTGGCCTACGCTGGCTTGTATCTAACAGATACAATTTACATACTGCTCACCGCCCCCCTCCTGTCACCTCTTGGAGGTTGCTTTTTTCTGGTTTTTTAGCTTTTGAAATAGGCTATCGTGACTGAGGCATTTAGGCACCCACACTCTTACACACACACACGCATCTGGAAGATAGATTTTATCTGAGAGATACCTTTGGCAGAGACTGCTGGTCTGGGTCTGTGAGTTCTTCAAGAGTATTATTTTTTTTTCTGATTTTTTTTAAGGGTTTAACCATTATCAAAAAGGGTTTATTATACAAAAAACGGGGCGTTTTTATGGCAAAAAAAAGTTTTTAATTAAAATAAGGGGGTTTTCAATAAAAATAAGGGGGTTCTTAAAAGGGGGCCCTCAATTTAAAAATAGGGGGTTTATAGTGAAAAAAAGGGGTTTTAATAAAAGGAGGTTTTTAATATAAAAAGGGGTTAATAATACAAAAAATGTATTTTGAAAATAAAATTTGTATCTTTTTATGCTTTTATGGATTATGTTTTATTATTTTGTTGTATTTTCTGCCTTTTTATGTCTTATATTTTATTATTTATTTATAATATTAGAATGTTTACAACATTTTATACTTTATTTTATAGAACAGAGGTTCAAAAATTAGAGACTTTGAAAACCTTAAAATTTTAGAAACTAAAGAACAACTAGTTTATAACACTAGTTCTATAATATATGTAATATTATTTCGTACAAAATCTTACCTTAAATATTAAAACATTTAAATAAGTAAATGTTATGGTATATAGTTTAGTTTAGAAAATAATGGTATATAATATTATATGGCTTAATTTAGTGATGTATTTTACATTTTAAGCTTCTCTTAGAGCTAGAACCCCCCTTTTGCATAGACTCTCCTCGCATTCTCACCTTTTCAATATCTGATTATTATTATTATTGTTGTTTATAATGTTGTTATTGTTATTAGTGCTGCTGTTGATCTGATACTGTTGCAGATGTTGTTGTTGTTGCAGTTGCTGATGCTGCTGCAGATGCAGATGCTGCTGATGCTGCTGCTGCTGATGTTGAAGATGGTTTTGATGAGAGGGCACTGAAGTTTCGGTTAATTTTCCAAAACAAATGTTGCGGCTAGTGTCGCGTACCATTTTTCGAGAACGGAACACTCACAGCAGAATCTTCTTCTTCTTCTAATTGGGTGGAGCATTGCTTTGTTGCATGCCACACAGACCGTAGAGGGGGAGGGGCGGCATTATTTTAAATGGGCGCCCTCCTTCCCATTAAACATTATACACTCTTTATTTTTTATATTTTTCTCTCTTAATTTTGTTTTTAGTTTGTTTTAAGATTTATTAATTATTTTTTTGTAATAATTTTTTTTTTTTAAATCAATTATTTGATGGCTTTTGCTTCTTCTTCACTCGCACATGGTAGCACTAAATAGGGAATTTTTGGATAGAAAATGGGTATTACGATTAGACTTTGAAGCTTTTTCTTCTTCTTCTTTGGGGGCTTCTTGGCTTTTTAACACTTTTTAAAATTTTTTTTTTAATTTCTTCTCACTCGCACATACACTTTTTTTTTATTTTTTTTTTTTTAGTAATGTGGCTGTAAAGATACAGATACATTTTATAGATGGGGTATTTAGGGGGTTGTGGGGGTGTAGGAGATAATTTCAATTTATTTTAATATACATGGAGGGGTGGTGGGGGGTTTCTCTTTTTTTTTTTCTTGATTTTTGCACTTGATTTCTTTAGATTTCTTTTGGGAGGACTGGACTGGACTCACTTATGCCAATTTGCCTTAATTTAGCAACTAAAAATAGTCTTTTTTCATTCTTTATTTTTCATTTAATTCAACTAGAGCAATTTAAATTTATTGAAATTTCAATGGGGCTTCTTCACCCCCTCCTCATGTACTATAAGGACTATATAAAGATAAACTTCTTGCAGAGAGGGCCATTTCCTCTACAACAACAACAATAACAATACAAATGCGGGAAGGTGGAAAATGTGAGCAGAGACGTAGCAGCGCCGACAGCAGAAGCAGCAGCAGCACGTTATTATAAAAAAACCCCCTTCTATAGCCCATCCCCTCTCCCCGGCCTTGAGAGTACAGCAGCATGTTAAAATTCCATGCATTAAAGAACCAAAAACCCGAAAGCAGCATGGAACTATACTACAGAGCATGTGAAATGTGGCAACAACGCTGCGGTATTGCCATCTCTTTTTCGCTTATAGCTCACCCCGGTTTTTGGCCAAAGTGAAAATCGGCAACAACGCTTTGTTTGCTTATAATTGACGTTTGCACTGCCGCCGCTCTGCTGACTGTCTGACGTGGTTGTTAGAGCGAGACAGCCAGCCGTTGTTGCTGCTTCAGCGCACACACAGTACATAAGGGGTGTCTATATATATATATATATACGAGAGTGTGTTTGTATGCTATGTACCCCCCTTCAAGTATATAAAGAATTTATAGCTAGTACTTTTTTTATTGTTTTTTTTTTTGTTCTGTTTTTGTTTCTCTCCCCCCCTCTCGTACATGGAAAACGAGTATCTCTCGGGTTGTGTATTTTTAAAATGGTTATGTAGTTATGTAGTCATGTAGCGCTGCTTTGCACGTTCTTCCATAAATCGTGTAGTTTTGTAGCGTTTGCCGTCCCAGGCATAATGGGGGGGTGCAGAGGGGGAGGGGGAGAGGTTAATCGCCCCAACCTACGCCCCTGCTTCTACGTATTTTCTTTTGGGGCGCAGCAGGAAATCACCAATCTCTCTCTCTCTCTCTCTCTCTGTCAGTGCTATGGCCTGCGACACAATGGTGTGATGTATGTCTGTCCTGCTCTAACCCCCAATGATCGCGTGAAAGTTTCTCAGCTGCAGAGCCCGGCAGGCAGAGCAGTTAGCTGCGCTGCTGCTCCCCTAAAAACTTGGGGCCGTAGCTCTGCGCGATTTCAGTCGCTTTGTAGAACTGGTGGGGAACTCGCAGAAAATCGCTAGGAAATGGAGAAAAAACACAAAAAGACACCCAAAAGAATAGAAAAAACAATGAATATCTTAGAAATCATTACCCTGATTCTGTTTTGCTGCCAAAAAAGATACAAAGATACTTTTTGAAAACTGGCTTTGTGCGTCGATCGCCATTGTGGTTTGTTTTTTCGCAAAAACAAATTAAAAAGTTTTTGAATTTAGTTTTTCTTAGTTTTTACTTTGTTTTGTTTTCATTTTTGGGGGAAAAACCCCATTAAAGTTATTATTATAGGCGATATTAACTAGAATTCATGAATAATTCCTGAAAACCAGTTTTTTTTTTCAGTTTGTATGTATTTGTAGCCTAGCTACGTGACCACACACAAATATATAAGAAGAAGAAGAAGCAGCTACGACCGCATTTGCCAAAGAGAGATGGGGAACATGAAGCTCCAAGGGGGGGAATAAAGAGAGATGGATGCCACCACATGCCGCGCCAACTTTGTAGTTTTTCTCTCTCCCCATCACACACACACATATATACTCTCTCTATATACTCTATATGCGCACGCAAAGCAAACGGGTTACTGCATCTCGCTATCTTGCTCGCACGACAGCTGAATCGATTTTTCAAGCGACACGACAATTTCTCTCCACCACTCTTCGCTAATCGGTCATCTCGCTCCAACCACCATTACAGCGGCTAATGTTCTTTCTTTCGCTCTAGTTGGCTGGCATTATTTTGCGTTGTTCGTTTTTGTAGTTTGGAGCCCCACACTCACACACACATGTATATATATATATATATATATTTATATATAGTCGCCATGTTACTTTTTCGTACGTTGGGGGAGCTGTCAGCCTGGATTTTTTTCGCTACAAATTTCCAACGCTGCAGCACGTCGCCCGTTTCACAAGCTGTAGTCTGCTTGTGTGTGTGTGCATGTTTGTGCCTGTATGTATGTATGTGCTTTGAATTTCTGATGAAATTCTTTGCTTTCGAGTAATTGCTGCTGCTGCCCCACCGCTGTCGTCCGTCCTCAGTCGACGGCGACGTTCGCTGTCTCAGTCGCTGCCACTGCCTCTGCTAGCGTCGCTGCTCTCAGCTCATTTTTGTGCCATTTTTCTTTGTGCCTCCCAAATGGTGGAGATCGAAGAAGAATTCTTCCCCCGTAGCTAGAGTCTTCTAAATTTTTAACTAATTTTTAGTTGTTAAATTTTTGGCAAATTATTATTCATTTTTTTTGTATCATTTGTTTGATTTTTTTTTAAATTAAAATTTTCACTTTCCACACTTTCAAGACACTAATTTTTTAAAAATTCACTTATTTTTTTTTTGTTGTTTTTATGATTTATCCATTTTTTTTAGTTGATATTTCAGCGATTTTCTTCCTTTCTTACCATTTGCGTTGATGACTGCAAAGAAATAAGGGAAAAATAATTAATTTTATTTTTTAATAATACTTTTTTTTATAGCAATTGTTACTAAGAAGCAATAATTTCTGAATCTTCTAGGAATTGAAATCCCATATATGGTATTATATGGGGGGGATCTCTGATTCTGTTACTTTTTTTTATGAAAGTGGGAATTCAAGGAAGCCCAACTGGAAGTAATCGTGTTGAAACATGATCGGAATAGCTATTTGCATTTGCTTTTTTTTAGATAAATAATTTAAGAGAAAAAAAAATATATTACTAAGAAAAATACGATTTAAAATGTTTAGAGAATCTAAAATAAATCGAAATAAAAAAACTAAAAAAATTTCTTTTTTTCTGGAAGACCCTTGGAAGACCCCTGGAAGTTTCCTTGATTTTTTTCTCTCTCACTCCCTCTTAAGCAGAGGGAACTCTACAAAGGAAAAACTCTACAACCTGCTTGGAGAATTACTTACACCATTGGAGTGGATTTCCTTGGCCGATCATCGGGGATCCTTTTATTTTTTGCAGCTTTTTTTTGTTGTATTTGTTGTAAGTTATAAACCCGTTTTGGACTGTATTCGAAATTTGCGCATTTTACTGGAGACTGGATGTAGCCTTTTAGCTTTTGGTAGTTGCTAATTTTTTATTTTATTTTTTTTTTTCGAAAACCTCCAAAAAAGGCAGCAACGCGCCCGTTTAAGTTCTGGCTCTTTTTTGGTTTTTTAAATATTTTTTTTGGTGTTCGCTTTCTAACCGACCGAACCGACAAAATACAATATACCCGATACCGAGTCCAAATTTAACCGATTACTTTTTCGATTTAAGATTTCTTTTTATTTTGTTTGTATTTTTATTTGAATTTAATTTGGGAGCTGGTGGGGGGGACCTTGAGATGATTTTGGTTTTGAATTTGAATTTTTGTTGCTGCGGTTTCCCTGCGAATTTCATTCGACAGAAAAGGCATCACACAAAAATTAATTGAAAAACAATAAAAAAATTTAATTTTTATTATTTATTTGTTGGCTTTGCTGCTTTGCTCGATTTCCATTTGCTTTTGCGATTGCCTTTGTTTTTGTTTGTAAATTTTTTTATTTTTTTTATTGTATTTGATTTGTATTACTTTTGTTGGCGTTGTTGTTGTTGTTGTTATTGCGGTGTTGGTGTAATTAATGCATTTTCACACAAACTCACAAAAACTCGCGCACAGATACACAGATACACCAACGCTCTCACACACACACACGCTTAGATGGAGGAGGGGGAGACGGGAGGGGCCACTTGCCGTATTTATATTTATTTTTTTTAGATAAGAATTTTTATTTTGCTGTGTGTTTTGGCGGCGTTTTATTTAATTGCCCGCCGCTACTGTTTTACTTTCTGTTGTTTTTTTTTTTTGTTTTTTTTGCTCGCCTGGACGCGCGCGGTCCGTTGCGACTTCACTCCGTTTGGCTTTTTTTTTCAGTGTGACCATGGTGCCAAGGAACAAATTGGCCACTGTCCGCCGTTGCCTTTAGGGTTGTCGCCAACGCTCTATTCGACATGGTCACTGGAACGACGTATAGTCACACTGCAGAGCTAAGCGGTTCGAAATACAGCCCGGTTTACCCGGTTCGAAGCGGGCAAAATCATCGAGTTTGAATTTAAATAAATAAATATTGAATGAAAAAAAATAGAAAAAAATTCATATCGTATGTTAGTCATAGTTTTTTTAGCAGTTGACTAAATTAATCATTGACAAATAAAATTTTTTTTAAATTTTTGTTAATAAATAAATTTATTAGTTTATTTATAATATTTATTTGTTTATTTTAAAACAATGATATATTTTAAAGTAAGGGAGTTTTTGTCTCATCTGGAACGCGATGATATGGAGGATATAGAAGTCCATAGGATCTCAAAAAATAAATAAAAATAAATAAATACAAAAACAAGTAAAATATAATTAAGCATTAAGATAAAAACAGGATTATTATTTTTCAGTTTTTAAGTTAAAATAAGAAAATAAGTAAAAATACGAGAAGGCTTGTCTGGTGGAAACAAGACAATTTCCTTTTAAAATTTTTCAAATTAAAATAAGGAAATAAGTAAAAATAAAAGAAGTATTGCTTCATGAGCCGATGGATCAGGAGGAATAAGAAGTCCAAAGAGTATAAATAAAAGAAAAAATTTAAAAAAATATATATATAAATAGAAGAAGACTATATTGAAATATTAACTAATAAAACTAAAAGCTCCGGTTGAGGCCAAACTTCAAATACTGAATGGAAAAACCCACTGTTTCAATAATTGTATAAAATTTTAAAATTTTTTAAATTAAAATAAGTAAAAATAAAAGAAGCATTGCTTCGTGAGCCGATGGATCAGGAGGAATAAGAAGTCCAAAGGATATGAATACAAATAAAAAATAAAAAAAATATATGTAAATGGAAGAATATATTGATTTATTAACCAATAAAACTAAAAGCTCCGACAGAGACCAAAGCCAGGATAGAAAACACACTATTCACAAAAACGAAAATTGTAATTTAGAAAACCCACTGTTTCAATAATTGTCTAAAATGTTAAAATTTTTCAAATTAAAATAAGGAAATAAGTAAAAATAAAAGAAGTATTGCTTCATGAACCGATGGATCAGGAGGAATACGAAGTCCAAGGGATATGAATACAAATAAAAAATAAAAAAAATATATGTAAATGGAAGAATATATTGATTTATTAACCAATAAAACTAAAAGCTCCGACAGAGACCAAAGCCAGGATAGAAAACACACTATTCACAAAAACGAAAATTGCAATTTAGAAAACCCACTGTTTCAATAATTGTATAAAATTTTAAAATTTTTCAAATTAAAATAGGGAAATAAGTAAAAATAAAAGAAGCATTGCTTCGTGAGCCGATGGATCAGGAGGAATACGAAGTCCAAAGGATACAAATAAGAAGAAAAAATAAAAAATTATATATAAATAGAAGAAGAATATATTGAAACATTAACAAATAAAACTAAAAGCTCCGATAGAGACCAAAGCCAGCATAGAAAACCCACTGTTTCTGTAATTGTATAAAATTTTAATATTTTTTAAATTAAAATGAGGAAATAAGTAAACATCCTCCGTGATGTGTTCGGTGATGAGGAACCAGGTATTGAAGACACATATTTAAAGAAAAATAAAAAAAAATAGTTTAAAATAATGTAAAAAACTTTCAGCAATTTAATGTTTACTATTTTATAAAAATTTAAATTATTAAAAAAATAAAAGAAGATATCAAATTGGTAATAGGAAAAACCGGAACCAGAGGATGTGAAAGCCAGAAATAAAATAAAAGTTTAATTAATAAAAAAAAAATATAAAAATAAATGAGTCTGCTGGAGCTCCAGGCGCCAACTGATTGAAAAGCAATGCGGGAGCCCCTTAAATACCCAATAATCGACTGCAAAGCCTACTATGTTTGGAATAAAATCATTTGTTTTGTAAGGATTGCCAATGCAAGGAAAAAACCTTTGATATGAAAAATGATTAAATAAAATAACTTAAATCTCAATACTTTAATAGATTTATTCGCTTATGGTTTTAAAAACTAAATTTCTTAATTTCCAAGTTATATTACCATATTTTTTAGGAAGGTTGGCAGCCCTGGCCACCAGCAGGCGTTAGTACCATTCCGCATGTTTTGTTTTGTTTCTGACACGACACACGATAAATATAAGGACAATATATTTCATAAAAAGTTACAGAAAAAACTACTTTAACCATGAGTAGTTTAAAGTCCGATTTGGATGAATACTTACTGCTGCAGAGTGACCAGAAGAAGAGCTTCAATGTGAAGCTGCCACAGCTGAAGGTCCCCAGTCTGGGACTATTTTCCAAAAACGCAGAACCGGAGGCCAATAGCTGGCTTAAGGATACACAGGACTCCTGTTGTCCCAAATTGGTAACACTACATAACATTAGGCTTCTTGATCTTTATATTTATTTATAACATATTTTTATTTCCATTTTTTCAGTCCCGCCTGCAGAGAATCGTTGGTTTTGTGGCCTGTTTAGGAATGGGAGGACTCTGCATATCCCTATCGACTTTGTACATTCCTGTTCTCATTTTGAAAGCCCGAAAGTTTGCCCTGCTCTATACCCTAGGCAGTCTATTCTTTATCCTAAGCTTTTGCTTTCTGTCCGGATTCGGAGCCTTTCTGCGACAGATGTTCTCGAAACCGAGACTCCTGACTTCCATATCGTACAGTTCCTGCCTGTTGTTAACCCTGTATTGTGCCTTGGTGGCCAAAAGCACTGCATTCACGGTACTATTTGCTGTGGCACAAATTATAGCATTACTTTTCATGGTACTCGGCATGGTACCGGGTGGCGCTACCGGCCTCAAGTTCTTTGGACAGCTTTTCAAGACCAGCGTTTCGGCCTCAACAAGTGCGCTGCCTGTGTAGGCCCTCGAAGAGAAATCCAAAACAAAACGAATCATTCAACCACCGCAGCAACGAAATATAACTTATTTAACTCATTGATCCAAAATAAAACTTATTTGTGATATAACGCCTCTCAAAAGTAACCATATTGTTTCAATTATTGTCTGAACTGACTCATCATCTCTTATCAAAAATTGCAATTATAAATGCGAAGAGTGACGCGATTCTGCCACGACGGAAGATTCTCTTCGAAAAGGTAGAAAAAACAATAGTCAGTCTATTGGTCTTAATAGAAAAAAGTTACAGACACTTTATTGGTAAAGGAGGATGATTTAAACTTATTTATTTGTATCTTGATCATAAAACTAATCTTCGATTTCGTCTCCATCATGTCATTCCACCGGAGTCTCCAGCAGTGGGCCTATCCTCTGATTTGCCTTCTCCATTGGTCAGTCCTCAATCTCGCCAAGATACAAGGTTTTATCGCTTGATCCAGATAAAATTAAAGGTTCTTTTGGACTGAAATCAACATCGTTAACACTGCCATTATGGCCTGGCAGCTTGTATAGAATCCGCCTCGTGTTCACATCCCAAATGTAGACATGGCGGTCGGCCGAACCACAGGATATTTTGTCACTACCCGGTGACCAGGCGCAGCGAAGCAGATTCTTCTCAAAGTTGTGCTGATGGCCCTGGAAGACTTTAACGCACCGCTCGCCAGGAGCATAGGGTCGCACATCCCACACTCTTAACGTGTTGTCCATCGCATTGGTAAGGACGAAATCTCCTTCCGGCGACAACGCCATGCCTGTTACAGTGTCTGCGTGTCCTCGCAAGTGATGCAGAACCGACTGTTTTCGAATGTCCCAAATTTTCAGTTCATTGTCGATTCCTCCGGTTATTACTTGATCTCCTGTATCACTGAAACAAACTGCAGTAACCTGAAAAGGGGATTCCAGGGTGTGAGCAGCGTGTTTCTTCCTGGCATCCCAGATCTTAATGGTTCGATCATCACTGCCTGAGCACAGCAGCTGCTGGCCTCTTCGCGATCCCTGAACACTGTTCACAAAGTTCCCATGGCCCTTGAAGCGTCGCTGCCGTTGACCCGTAACTATGTCCCAAATAGCTAGGGTTTTGTCCGTCGAGCAGGAGAATATATGCGAACCGTCCGGCGTGAAATGGGCTTCCATTACAGCGCCACTGTGGCCGGATAGAGCCATTATATTCTCACAGTCACCGTAAACCTGCCAGATATCTGCAAAAAACAATAATGAATGCAAGGATACACAAATAAATCCAAAAATTTCACTTACGGATCTGCCTATCAAATCCGGATGATAGCAACATCTCTCCTTCCGGATGAAATTCTGTGGTAAAGATCTCCCCCTCATGCCCCTCCAGTTGCATTATGGGTGCCTGAAGGTTCGAAGTACGTCTAACACCCTGAAAAATAGTATAAACATTATAATATTAAAATTTCTTCAATATTTTCTCGGTTCTTCTTCTTGCTACCACGCTTACCGATTCCAGGAGCGCTTTGTCCCGATTTGTGTAGGCTATCAGATCGCTTTTGCTGCGTTTTGATTCCTGGGCCAGGACCACGCTGTTATTGGGTCGTTTGGTACCCATTTTAGTAGATTTTTATGCAGAAATTATAAATTTTCAGCCGGAACAAGAAACTGTGCCTCACAACAAACACAATAGATGCCAACTCGTTTTATGTTTTAGCAGTTTGATGTTTACCAACACTTAATATGTGCAGTTAGTAAATAATTGCATAAAAATATTAAAAAGTGGATAAATTTTATTAATAGTCTTTTCAAATTTCCTTTTTTTATTTATATATTTTATAAAAAATTTTATTTGACATATAATTCCCCCTTGCCCCTGCTAACTAAGCTAGCAAGACGGCGCTGTCCACTTGCTTCACTAGTAAACTGAACAGCTGATTGAAAATGTTAATTTTAATTTTCTTTATTTTTTACACAATTTGCGGCTATACAATATGCTTTTACTCAATAAAGATTCCACCCCATTTAATAGGCATCCACACGAGGGGAATCAGCGTAGAACTCGTTGCCCTTGCGCTCTCCCTTGAGCCACTGCTTGTAGCGTTCATTTCGCATGGCCTAAAAGTGCATTTAAGATCAGAAATAAACGATGGAAATCATTAATAGACATCAATAAACTTACATGGAATCGCAAGAGCTGTTTTTGCATGCCAACGCACTCCTGGAAATCGGAAATTAGGTCGGCACATTCACGCTTACCGCGCTCCAGGCCGTAGGCCTCAAAGCATTCCATCATTTTCATTTCGAATTGTCCGCATTTGTCGTAGGTTTGATGGTTGATCAAACAGCCGGTTAAATCGGTCAAGGGGAGGCGCAAAAATGGAGACAGCGACATTTTTGCTAAAAGAAAAGGAAAACAGGAAAATAAGTTTAAAATCCGAGATGGAAAGATTTTTTTGTCACTTCTCACTGTGACGTAACCATAAACAATGGCCGTACAGACTAATTCACAGAGTTTATCACCACTCCATTAGTTTTAATGCAGTTTAATAATATAATTGTTTACTCTGATCTGTTTTTGGTTTAGTTACACACCTTAACTTGCTAAAGATTTGCAATGAAAACAATTATTTTGTATTTTCTGTGTGCCAGCCGAGTAGTGTTGGCTAATGCCTCGAACCAATGACAGCTGGCAGTGTTGGCCAACTCACGAACCGCTCAACACGTTTTGTTTACAAAAATTTGTTTATTTTTTTAAAAAGCCATGAAAAATCAAGAATTGGTAGATTTTCTAAGATCCTGCGGCGTTTGCGAAGTTTGCCAGCTGCGCTACTTGAAGGCGAGAGGCTCCGAGTATAAGGATATAAATGAAACACTGCGAAATGTAAGTTCTTATTTACAGTAAAATTATATAGAAGGAATTTTAAAAGCTGGCTCTCTATTTTGTTAGTTGGATATAAAAGTGAATGAAACTGATGAAAATGGAGAGGTTACTCCTTCATCAGATGATCAGCCTGCTAAAAAACCCCGCCTTGCCATTTGCTCCACATGTTTGGGTTTATTTTCGGATGAATTTCAAAAGGAGCTCCTGGAAGGAATCCTCAACTCTGATTTTGGTAAATACGATTGCCAGACAATTGTTTTAGCCATTAGTTTGCCCATGATCCTGCAGCTGAGGCAGCTGGCCATGTGGTATGCCCTGCAGAGGAAATTCGGGCCGATAATAGACTCCAATAATCCCCCGGATGTCCCAATCAAAGAGGCCGTAAAGCTTATTTTGCACCCAATAATATGTGAAAAATTGGGTAAAAAGTACGACGCTGATGGGCTAATGATTAGTGTGGATCTCAGGCACAAACTGGAGGAGGAGGAGGTTGAGAAACTGGTGAAGCTTAACAAGGAAGCCTTTCCCTATAAGGCTGCCCACCAGAAACGCATCGAAATCTCGCGAGGATTGCTGGAAAAGCAATATCAACCTGCGAAAGTCAAGGCGGATACTTTTGAGAAGTATTTCCAGATACCCTCTCCAATTGTTGAGGAACCCCTGGAGCTAAAAAACATTGAACTTCAAGGTCCTCTAGTCTGCGTGGCTGGAAGATATCGAAAAGTAAACCGCGAAATCTCGCACACACCTTGGGTCCTCAACGGTCAGAGAGTGATGGAGGACAGCATCGAGGAGATAATCATTCGGAATATTGGACCCCACTTCACGGAGAAGCCGGAGAAAATCATCTTTATGTCAAGTGGTAGGGAAGATGTAGATGTTCGTTGCTTGGGCAAGGGAAGGCCCTTTTGTCTTGAGATTCCCAATTCCATCAGGAGTTCACTGTCCCAAGAACAAGCCTACAAAATGGAGCAGGCTGTGGACGAATCAGGAAAAGTTTCTATAGTAAATCTGCAAGTAGTAGCAAGGGAGGAGCTGTCGCATATAAAAACAGGCGAGGAGCAAAAGAAAAAATTCTACCGTGCCCTTTGTGCTCTGAAGGAACCTGTAACAGTGGAGATTTTGGAAAATCTTCAGATATCTGAAAGTTTTGATATCCAACAGAAAACACCCATACGAGTCCTTCATCGTCGTCCTTTGCACACGCGACCCAGGACAATTTATAGTGTTAAAGCCCGTGTCCAACGTGGCAATCCACAAGCATTGATTGTTGATATTGTTACTCAAGCTGGGACCTATATAAAGGAGCTGGTTCATGGGGAATTCGGAAGGACCACACCCTCATTATCCTCGATCATAGGCCAGGCCATGGATATTCAAGCTTTAGATGTGGTCGGAATTGACTTGGAATGGCCTCCGGAAGTAGATAATTCATTGTCTGCATTAAAAAAATAACGTGATGACTTTTTTTGGACGACTTTTATACTTTAAAAGATATAAGATTAAAGTTCCATTGTTTATATTATAAACATTTCTTTGAATTTTGTATTTATTTGTATAATTTTCACATTTTTATTGATTTTGTGGATTTGAAAAATCATTTTTGTGCGCGTGTTTGAAAAGGACTTTCAAAAAAGATCACATTTCAATCCTTAAAGGCACAGATATCGATCTATCGATATTTTTAAGTCGATTATTTTTCAAACAGATTTCGACCTTGGTTTTAAAAGTTTTTTTTGGCTCTATCGAATTCTTATATTTTGATTAGCAAACAATTTCAATATAGATATGTGTTTTCTTAAAAATGTTTTTAATTCAAAAATTAAATAAAACTTAAAGTTAAAAATACAAAAAAGCGATTTACTACACTTAAAATATAGAAGCAGTTGGCAGCTCTCGCCCAAAATTCTCTTATCAGCTGGGAGGCAGCGAAGAAGAAGAACGTGCGCGAAAAAGAAAAAAATAAAACCCGAGTGCTGGGAGCTTAATGAATAAAAAGTAAATTGCTACTTTTCCAGCTAACTACGTGCGTACAAATAAACGCAAATCGAATAGGTGGGAATCAGGCAACGACTGGAGTTTCAAATTAAAGTTAAATCAATTGCATTCTTATCAATTGGAATATCCGCGTCCTATAAATAAATAATAATAAATGATGAATTGAAATGTGCGCAAAAAAGTGAAAGTGCATAGACAATAGTACCGCCCACGCCCAATTTTTCCATTCCAGCCTCCCTCAATTCTCCTCAGTTGTGCGGTTGTGTGTGTGTGTCTGTGGGTGTGCGAGTGTTTGGCTTTTTTTTTGGGTAGTAGAGCGTCCGGCGACCTTCACACAACCTTCAGCTGCAGCAACACGTTGTGTGGAAATGTAATCAATAGAAAAGCGGCGCCCAGCAGCCGTTGAAACAAACACAAGCCCCAAAGAGAGGGGAAAAAAACAAAATCGAAGAATAATCAGCAACCGGCTGCCAATGGCAACACAACAACAAAAAATCAACAAGAGTTCTCTCTCAAAAAAATAATAATAAAAAAAAAAAAAAACAAAAAAAACAAACTGCATTTTGTTTTCGCTCTCACGCAAGTTTAGCTTCTCTTCTCTGCCGGTGCACAGTGGGGCTTTTTTGCTAAAAAGCTTTGGAAATAATATAATTGAGCAGAAATAGTTTATTTAAATTAACACAAAGTATATAAAATATTTAATCATTTTTGGAGTTTAAAACAAAATAAATATTTTTTAGTTATTTTTGGTAAATTGTTCCACTGTGCAGCGACGCAGTCAGCTTGCTAGCCCCCTTTGGCGAATTTCAAAATTCATTCGAGCTTCGAAATCTGAGCGGAAAAGTTTGAATAGTGCAAACCGAAGTGATCCCAGCAGTAGAGAGGGTGTGATAATAGATCCCTCCTCGCGTTATCAAAAAAAGAAAAAAATAAATAAAAATAAACTATTAACCGAATCGTGTTCCACTAATTGATAACAGAGTCCAGCATAAAATTTATATTTTATTCGAATATGCTAATTTGAAATTTCATAAGCAATTCCGAAATATATTTACATAGCTTTAGGTTTTAGTTTTTTGCGTTTTAGTTTTTTTAACATTAGTGATTGTGAAATAAAAAACACTATTAAACAAATTTTTATTAAAAACATAAAAATCATAAAATAAAAACAATTTATAATTTTAGTGATATTTTTTACGATTGTTAATAAAAACATAAAATTTATCATTTTCAAGTTTATTTAAAAAAACTTCTAATTGTTTTATTGCATTCTGATGCTAAAATATTTCAACACTCGCTCAAAAACCCAACGCGATCTTACGTCATTTGAGCTAAAAAAACAATTTACAATAACCTCCCAACAATTGCAAACAATTTTCAGCTTTTTGCAGATATCACACACACCCCAGCACACACACACACAGATATTAAAGTTCAACGGCATTACAAACAAATTAATTAATTTGTTTATTTGGCACATTAATTGCTCGCATACGAGTCGCGTGTGAATAGATATTTGATAAAAAAAAATATAAAAAAATAACTGTAAGAAAGACTATACCTATATAGACATATAGCTAAGTAATCCACCCAGATCGGCGACAAAATGAACGACCGTGAATTTGGCGCGGGCGGCCAGTTTATGGATCGCGGACGGATGAATCAGAATGGCGTTGTCCAGCCATTGCTAACCGGTGGGTATCTTAATTCTAAATCCAATAAAATACTTTCCTTTTAACTAATATATGTTTTTATTATCCTAATGTGGGAGATCTGACAGTTATAATGGTCATCCTGGGTCCAACCTCCATACGTAGATCCATTAAAATAAACGCTGTAAAAACTAAAACGGGGATAGTAAGGCGATTCTTCCAAGCCAGTTCCGTGAGAAACAAAAACATTTTGCAATCCATTTGAAAGTCTGGTCCTTAAAATATAAAACTTGATGTTAAAAATTATAAAAATCGTAAAAATTCATATAATATCTTACCTTTTGTCCTTATAGCGGGTATAATATAGTGAGCTTGTTATCCAAGAAGTCCTTTTTAAAAAATATTCTCCGTTTGTATAATTTTTAAAATCATGAAAATATTAATAGTACTTTCAAATCATGACTTGCTACAATAAATTTTGTTTCTATTTTAATAATCTTATAGTTTTCTGCAAATTATTTACAATCACATCCAAATAAGCTCTTAAACTCGCTGACATTTTAGCTTCAGAGACAATTTGGCGCGCCATAAGAAGTTCTATTTGTTGATCTGGTTTTTTTTCTATTCGAGTATAGTGTACATATACGGCATATTTTTAGTCACAACAGACACGGGCACAAATAAACACAAAAAAAAAAAAAAGAAAAATACAACCGATCTTTGGGTCTTTGCACTTTTAGATAAGAATTTGCATTTCATTTACGGGCCTGCCTTTTATGTGCCTGGTACTTGCTGATTGCCGGAATATAGAGCTCCTTTTTAAATTGCCCCCATCAGCCATGGACTTTCCAGGTTATCTTATCTGACCCGATTTCTAGAGTTCTGTTTCTTTTTCTATATAATATAATATATATATATCTATATAATATAACCTCTTCTATATAATCTATATAATATAAACTCTTCTGGTTCACCCTTAAAAATTATACATTTAAATGCTTATTAATCATTACAACTTATTATTTTTCAGATTTATATCAAATAACAATGGCATATGCATATTGGAAATCGGACAAGACCGATGACACAGCGGTATTCGATCTATTCTTTCGCAACAATCCATTCCACGGTGAATTCACAATTTTTGCCGGCCTCGAGGAGTGCCTCAAATTCCTGGATAGCTTCCATTATTCCCAAAGCGGTAAAGTTCTTTATTAACTTTCATATTTATTACAGTAGCTAATCTATATATATTGTATTGCAGATATTGAATATCTAAAACAAACGCTGCCCGAAGGCATTGAAAATGAGTTTTTCGAGTACCTGGGTAATCTGACGGCGCGGGATGTCACCTTGTTTGCCATTGATGAGGGCACAGTAGCTTTTCCACGGTGTGTTTGAATGATACTTTATGACGCTAACGATAAGGTTTTAGCTATTTCTGACTATTATTACTATTAGATAAAGCATAAAAGCAAATAATGACAAAAATATTCATGGATCATCGTTATATTTACTCATTTAAAATTACTCTTAAAGTGACTCTTTTATTTTTAAACAATTTTTTTGAGATAATTTTGAAACAGTCATCTCATGTGTCTTATCTATCTTTATGGTTGTTTATGTTGCCTAGCAAATATTTAAGAATTTTATCTAAGAATAGCTGGTATGAGCTGTAGACTTTGTAGCAAACACCATACAATTTAATCCTAATAAGATATTTTTTATTTCTATTTTAGAGTTCCCATTATTAAAATTGAGGGCCCACTGATCATAGTCCAGTTGCTGGAGACGACTCTTCTCACCTTGGTTAACTATGCCAGGTATTCATGTCTCTTATAAATCTTAAATTTAACAAATAACTCTTTTATTTCTTAACTTAAAAATCAGCTTAATGGCAACGAATGCAGCCAGATATCGCATGGTTGCTGGAAAACATGTCAAACTATTGGAATTTGGACTGCGTCGAGCCCAGGGCCCAGACGGTGGCCTATCCGCATCGAAGTATTCGTACACAGGTACATTTGTTACATTTATGGCAGCAGCCATAAAAAATGAAACTTTCACACGCCCCACAAGCTATTTGCCGCCAGGCTGTAAAAAACCCGTGACAACTAAGGTCAACCGTGTGCGAGCAATAAAGCATTTTTTCGGCATTGCCGAATTGCATGCAGACAGCTCATTATCAATTAAAAAAATAATGCAGGAATGGGGAAGTAAGCAAAATCAGTCATAGTCACCTCTATAGTAGGAGTATTCTTGGGGTAGGCTAGTTATTCTAGAAATAGGATTAAAATCAGTATCTCTACATATATCTATCCTGTTTAGTATTATAAGAATAGTTTGTAATAATATTAGATTGTTTAAGGATTTATTGTTAAAATTTCTTTGTCATTTACACAGTATTTAAATGGTTTATCAACCTTTATAGTTAGTACTCCCTGTAGATCACTTGATGGGGTTAAGGAATGAAGGGAATGTGAAGACTTTTCATATTGTTTTGTGCCTGAATTTTTATGATGTGCATGCATGCAAAGCACGTGTCACTGTCAGCCAGAGCTGAGGCTTCTCCGGTTCTGATTTCCGAGTTCTATCCAATTGCCCCCTAAGGCCCCCCCCTATCAAGGTTTCTTCAACCCACTCCCCTCGAACAAAAAATCAAGGAAACTATGAGTAATTCCCCGACTTCATCAAGGCATCCGCCTTACCTCGCTCCGACAAAGTTCAAGAACTCTTGTTTATGTGTTAAACTAAATGCGCCCTGAAGCTAGTAGAAAAAGTCCCTAAAGTGGGTGGTACACGCAACGCAACGCCCTCGCCTCGCCCGGCGGCAGTACTCGAAGGTTGGGTTGGGGGCGGTGCTGCCTCGAGGGTGTCCATGTATATGGGAAATCGGTGCCAGGCGGTGCCTATCGACTCCAAATCCCAATCCTGGCATAACGCTGCTGCGGTGCCTTTCAATTGGCGCTCACACATCGTAACTTTTTGGGGTTCCGTTTTGTTTGGCAAGCTCAACGCTCAAAGTTTTTAATGCGTTCCGAAAATGTTGGGGTAGTGTGGGTATATCCTTTTATATGGGATATATCCCCCTATATAATCGATAGAAGGATTCGCGTGAGGGTGACTCATGGCGTCAAGGTTCCTGTCAAGGATTCTTACTTTTTTAAAGCTTCATTGATTTATTATCTATGATCCTGCCATTTAATTTTATTAAAATTTGTATCTCCTAGGTGGTTTTGATGGCACCTCCAATGTCCTGGCTGGCAAGCTCTTCAATATCCCTGTCAAGGGCACCCATGCCCATGCCTATATCACCAGTTTCAGCAGCGTGGGAGAACTCAAGACCCGTCTCATCAAGCACAAGCAAACTGGTATGATAAATATATAAAATATTAATTTAAATAATATAATAAAAATTAAATATTAAATAGGAATCATGGAGGATCTATTGGAGAGAGCTATCCATCATCGGCAAATGCTATCGCACGTCCTGGATGTGTCCACCGAGGAGTCGAGTGAGGGCGAATTGGCGGCCATGGTGTCCTATGCCATTGCCTTCCCTGACGGATTCATGGCACTTGTCGATACGTACGATGTTAAGAGGTATTTCGCTTTTAGGCAGATTCTCTCGGAACGGTTTTTTGTGTTCGGTTTTAGTTTGAAATTATGTTGTTATCCCGTAACTCTATATATCTCTTTCCTGGTTACCCCATTTTTTACATTGTTATTTTGAGTATGGATTTCTTTTGGTCTATTTTGTATTTGTATTTGAGACTCTCGAGACGTGCACCACAGCCAGATAAATAATCAAATTCCAGAGTAACTATTACGAAAGTTCAAGAACATAAACTTTTCTTGAAATCTACTTTTCAGTTCACATCCTCCTGTCCCTTATCCAATCATACTTCCACGTGTGCCCTCCTCGTTTTTGGTTTTCCTTATTATTTTTTTTTTTTTTTGAGTTTTGAGTAATAATCCAAAGTATTATCCAACAGCCGAGAGACAGAACAAGCCCGCACAGAAACCAATCTAATCAATGATATCAAGTCTGAGAATAGTCCGCCAAAAATAAAGCCAAACGTAAATGGCCTTAAGAATGGTCAGAGAAAGAACGGTCAAGTGAATGAGCACAAGGCCAATGGGCAACAGAATGGTGTATCTCAAAACGGCACTAAAGATATGCCAAAAGATATAGATCTAAAAGATACAAAATCGAGAACAACGACAGCAACAGCCACTGAGACCACAACTACCACAGCCACGTCCAATGGGACGGCATACCTTCCAAAATATGTCGAGAAGTCATTCAGGTAAATTTCGTTATTAAAAAAAAAAAATGAATAAAAAACAAAGAGTAATAGAAAGCAAAGAAAAAAACAGAAATAGAAATGTGAGAAATGTTAAAATCTTTTCTTTAATATATAATACCCTTTCATTCCCATTAATTTTTACATCTTCATATTTTACTAACCTTTCCGCAGCTATTTTTTAACATCAAGTTATTATTTCCACATTATTTAATATTTAGCTTAAGCCTTGTTTTTTAACTTTTAAAAACTTTTAAAAAAGTTTTAAGTTTTTTAAGCCTGCATGAAATCATCGAAATATTAACCAAAATTATAGCTATTAAATTCAAAATTATAACCCTCATATACACGCATATATATGTTTATAATTAAGCTGATATATGTGTCTGTATGTCATCTGCTTTGGTGTTAAAAAAAAATTAGAAAATTTGGTCCACAAGTCATCTCATTAGGGTGAAAAATTCTGTGCAAAAATATCAGCCAGAACAGGTGAAGTCGAATTATTAAAAATTGTTTTTTATTTGCTTTTGCTTTTGTTTACTGCTTAGTACCTACTACACTATCTTCTATGTATAAAACTTTATTTTTTCCGGTGTATCACTAATTTATTTACTAACCCCGCTCAATATTACATTCTTTCGTTTACCATTATTTCTCTAACTCAGTTTTGTTTATTATGCTTTTTATTTTCTCGTCCTAAATGTGAATGTGAAACAAAAATAAAAAACCCAAACATTAATCGAACCCGAATCAGATATCCATAAAATGAATCCGAAAGAAAGAATTTACGAACCTAACATAGTAAAAATAAAATGACTTCCGGCACTATTTTGGCAGAGGTATGTAAAACACACGTCTTCAAGTTTAAAACAAAAAAAAAATATTCAAAACAACCAACCAACAACATTATATAAACAAAAACACTAAAATATCATATGACATTAAACTCACCCACTCAACAGCAACAATTACTGCAACAAACTAAAGTCATACATAAAAAAAAAATATTTCAAAGTGCATAAAACAAATTTAAAGTTATAAAAAAATTATTTCCCTAATTGGATTATTTTCAGTAAATTAAAAAAAAACAACTATTGGAATTATTAAACTAAAAAATTTCTATAAACATAATCATCCTATAGCTTGGAAAATTTTAAATATAAGTAACGTGAACTTAAAATAAACATTTTGTGTGTTAAAAGTTAACGTCTGTTCATTTGTTTTTAGCACAGAAACCTTAAATAAAAACCAAAACGGATACTCGCACTGAATCACTCTAATGCTGTCATATATTTAATCCTTTTTCAAGTGTCCTTGTCCTCGAAACAATATTTTTTGTTAAGTTTAACATTTTTTTTTCGAATTTTATATTTTGTTCTATTTTGTCTCTTCCCTTTTTTGTTGTGGTTAATTTTTCTGAATCCTTTTTTATAAAAACCAAAAACCCTATATTCTGAACATTTTTCTAAAATATTTTTTTGTTAGTTTTTTAAATGTACATATTTAAATAAAAAAGAGTCCGAGAGAGCACACTGCATGGCTTAAAGACAAGAAAGATCAAATCTTTCGACATTTTATGCTGCAGTCCCCTTATAAAAAAAAATCTCAAATATTTTCGAAACACCAAGAAAGTTGATTTTTCTAGAAGCACTTGCAAATAAATAACCGATTTTAATTGGTTCTTTGACACATTTTTTTTATAGTTCCACACTTGAGATTTTTCTGAAATACTCGCTTTGAACTTAGTGGCAAAAAAAAATTAAATAATTAAATGAAACCAATTGTATAGCAAAAGTGAAAATATTTTTGTTGAGAGAAATATTTTTGTTGGATTGAAAAAAAAACTAGAAAACCCAAGCAGCACTTTAAGGGGTTATTAAAAAATAGTTATTAACTTTATTTTATGTAATTTTTATTTTCCCTAGGAGTGGCTTGCTGAATTTCAGTGCCGTGGCCTTGGCTCTCAATGATTTGGGATATCATGCCTTGGGCATAAGGATCGATTCCGGGGATCTGGCCTATTTGTCCTGCCTGGCGCGGGAAACATTCGAGAAGGTGGCGGAACGCTTCAAAGTTCCATGGTTCAATAAGCTGACCATTGTGGCTTCGAATGACATCAACGAGGATACCATTCTGAGTTTGAACGAGCAGGGTCACAAAATAGATTGCTTTGGCATTGGTACACATTTGGGTAAGAGGATATAATATTTAAAAATTAATAAAAATAAATATTAATAATTCTTACCATTTTCTAGTGACTTGTCAGCGCCAGCCCGCCCTGGGCTGTGTCTACAAGCTGGTGGAGATCAATGGCCAGCCCAGGATCAAGCTGAGCCAGGATGTGGAAAAGGTCACCATGCCGGGCAACAAGAATGCCTATCGCTTATATAGTGCCGATGGTCATGCTTTGATCGATCTGCTGCAGAAGGTATCGGAGCCGCCACCAGCAGTGGGCCAAAAGGTCCTTTGCCGCCATCCGTTCCAGGAATCGAAACGAGCCTACGTTATACCCTCGCATGTGGAATCCCTGTACAAGGTGTACTGGAAATCGGGAAAGATTTGCCAACAATTGCCGACCTTGGAACAAGTGCGCGAAAAAGTGCAAATTTCACTGAAGACCCTTCGGAACGATCACAAGCGAACGCTGAATCCAACGCCCTATAAGGTGGGTAATTAATTAGTTATTTAATTTATAAATTACTTAAAAATATTGTATTTTATTCCAGGTGGCTGTCAGCGATAATCTGTACAACTTCATTCACGATCTGTGGCTCCAAAATGCTCCCATCGGCGAGCTATCATGATCTATATAATAAGGATCTCACGATCAAACTGAAGATGCGCGAAAACATTTCCGAGAAATTTACATATTATACATTTTTTTGGTGTACTACTTACGTTTGTCCACGATCTGTGAATCGTGGCATAATAATTATTTAGTCATTTGCTGGTCATATGCATTGTATAATTGGAATTTTGATTTTTCTCATTGGAGTTTCCACCCTCTTCGAAAATACCTAGAGCACAAATTCTGAGGCGAACCTGGAAGCGAATTTTGAAAACATTGTGTAGTCAATAGTTTTAGTGTGTTATACTTAATACTACTTAATTACTATATACAAAACGCACATCATATTCAGGAATGTGTCATGTGCCTTAAACGAAAGCAGAGATCCGAAAACGAAACCGGAACCGGAAACGAACGAACAAGAAGATGATACCCAAAATCAACCAGTAACTAAGATCAACCAAATAATAAAAAAAAGTGGAGGAGAATTGTAATAGAATTCAAACAAAAGATGTATTTAATATTTTTGTAGTACTTAAGTGTTGAAATGTTGCTAACAAATGAGTAAACATAACGAAAGCTAGAAGTACAAATGCTTTTTAGGACATTTGCTTGCAATAGGGCACACGCATCAAGCACACACCTAACTATATATATATATATAAATATTTTATTATCTATAAATTACGTTTATGTATTTAACTAAATTCAATTGTAAATATGTTCAACTTGATTATTGTAAGGCAATTAAGCAATATACCATCCAACACAACACACACCGCCACTTCTAAATGACCGCTTCAAATAATTGTTGCCTGTAGTTTTTGATCGAAAATAAAAAGTCAAAGAAACCAGGAATGGATCAGCTATTTTTTATCTAATTTTTAAATGAATTATGGGTAGTAAAATATATAAATAAATATCTCTTATATTATACTAGATGTTTAAATCTCCCGCCAAACTTTTAGTATTTAGTATTCTAACGGTATATTTGGTATAATTTATTCCTGCTCTCAATACATTTGGTATTCTTTGGCCACACTGATTTGTTTTTGGGAGCAGCTGCAATAAATATTTATTTATATTTACACTTTAACATAAAACAGGTATTTAAATTTGTGAAAACTCTCACTTTTTGTTAAATGCAAGTAACGGATAAGCCACAGAACTGCCCCGACAATCGAATAATTACGGAAATTTCCGCAAATTTCCCGCAGCTGCGCAACTTCCGAAGCAAAAAAACAACAACGGTGATTCATTTCGCCCACAAAAAAAGAAGTTCTCCCGTGGAAATTGATTTTTAACCAGATTTTCTCCTTACAGATAGTTCCAAAGAATGGATGACGACTCAGGAAACCGAAAGGACCAAGTCCTAGAGAGACTAAACAAGCGTAACAAGGACAGACAAAATTATTTGGATGTGAAGTCTGAGCAGCGGTCAAAGGAGTCTGTTCAAAACGAGGGCGTCGACTATTTTGCTCAGGCATTTGGCCAACGTGCCTTTGATATCGAACAAAGATTAAAGAAACTGCAAGCCAGCAGTGGTGATGGCCCGCCCACTGATTTGAGCCAGAACTTTGCGGACATTACCCTGCAGATACAGGAATTACAGAGATATCTCACAGCTTCCACAATGTTCTTGTCAGATTTTAAGATCAAATCGTGTCAGAATATCCTCAATACTCTAACCTCAACCAATGAGGAGGTACGCCAGCGCCTGATGCCCAAGAAAAAGTTCGGTTTTAGTGGCAAGAAAACAGCTCCGAAACAAAAACCCACAGCCGACCCAGACTCAATTGATTCCAAGACACCAAAAAGTCAACAGAAACTGGGTTCCAATTTTAGCTGGACTATATCGAACCGAAAGAACGAACATATTGTCCTCAAGAGCGGTCAAGTTAATGGCCAGGATATAACAATATCGAATGTTAGTCACTGTCTACTGGAACTGCAAGGGCATCCGGGGTCCGTTCAGGTCTCTAAGGCATCAAACTGCACCCTGCTTTGTGGACCTATTGCTCGATCTTTCTTCGCTGAAAATATGGACAAATGCACCATTTCCATAGCCTGCCAGCAGTTGAGATTGCATTCTTCGCAATTGACAAGGATATACCTGCATGTTACGTGTCGGGCGATTATTGAAGATTGCCAAGGCATCGAAATCGGCGAATACAATTACGATTATCCCGAAATAGAGGCTGATTACTTGTCCTCCGGGTTGAACAAATCTCAAAACAACTACACTGATGTGGCTGATTTTAATTGGCTCTCGCCCGATGTTCCTTCTCCCAACTGGAGTTTGTTAAAGGACTATCCGGATCCCAATTGGAATGCATTACGTCGGGATTTCATAAGCAACAACAATAACAATGAGCATAAAGAGGGTCATTTGGGAGTCAAGGACCCTTCGATTATCTAGTGGCGGCATCGGCGGCTGCTCTTAGCTTGGCTGGCCTACGGACTCATCCTGGGATGGCTTCTCTGGGAACTGCTGCTGCCTCCCAAAAACGGGAATTTAAATACCCTGATGCGATCTGTGTAAATATCTCTAAGAGTGTTGAATAAATAAAAAGAATAATAAATAAAAGACCTTAAAATTGTTTAAGCTATTACCATGATTATAAATCATATATTTATGTTTAAGATTTAATGTTAGAAAGGGTTCCACAACCACAAACATAAGGCAAAAGGGATTAAAACTGGATATGTCCATGTGTTGCTTAAGATTTTCCTCCCAACAGAGCTTTCGCGGTGGGTCACATTGGAATGCATTTTTTTAAATTTTGAAGGGAATACCCCAGAAAAATGTAACCAAAAAAACTTAAAAAAAAAAAAATATTTAGTTCTTACCTGGGAGGCTGCGTCTGGCTGATCGAGACTCGTGCCCTCATGGGTCTCTGGCCGCCTGGCTCCTAGCGTATGTAGGTGATAAACAAAATTAAATCGTAGTATCTTCATACTAGAACAAAATAATATTAACACGGTCTTCACATCAGATAAAGAGCATTTAAAAATTAGAAAACGTTTTTGAAATAAATATACATCCACAATATTCATAAAGATTCGGTGAAAGCGGAGGCTTTAGCCTGAATCACCTGAAAAGGGTAAGAATTTTGCACCAAGCAACGTCTTCTGAAGCTTTTCCCACAAAAAGAAGCCAACAGTCGCCTGAAATAAATCAACTTTCGCTTCGCTGGCAGCTGGTTCGAAGAACCAAAGAATTTTGAATCGAAATAGGTGAAGTGTGCACAACCGACTTTAAAAAATCCCAGAGAAATAAAATACTTTCTTTTGGATAGCTACTTTCTTAGCGGGTTGATCCCACACCATTCCTCAAACCATACAGCTAAGTAGGCTTAGACATTCTAAAGGTTGAGGGCCTGAATTGCTTGCAATTTATTTTTCAGTTACCAATCGTCTCCAGCACACAGCAGTTCTATTTATTTATTTTTTTTTTATTTATTGTTTAATTTTTTTTTGCAACTCTAAATGTTTTGAAATGATCCGTATTTCTAATATTTACTTTTTTTTTGTTACTTTACATATATGTTGAGTTCTCTTATTTTTATGTTTTATATTTCAAATACATACTTGGGTCTCATTATTTTGGATGTCAAGAGTCGGCGTCTTAGCTACAGTTGTCTTCTATTTTGCATTCCAGCTGGATTGCTATTTATTCCAACACATATAATGACCAGTCCTCCTGGTCACCTTCCATAATTTCGTAAATGCATTTTTTGTTGTTCACATAACTATTGTTAAAATAAAATTTAAATCTGGGTACATGTTTATTTTAATCAACTTTATTTAACTTTCAATTTCGAAAGTGACTTCCCAATTACGCAAAAAAACATCTTTTACGTTTTTGAACAGGACCCCACAAAACTTGGAGATCTCCAGAATTTTTTGGAAAAAACTGAAAAAATAATTTGTTTCCAGGTTTTAATGCAGATTGGTGGAGAATTGATCCACAATTCGTTTAAGACATTCCGCTTAAGGATCGGATTCAAATTGGCAGATATATAACCTTCGCAGTGGGGCGTAATGGGCTCCAATGCATTATGCAACATTCTTTAGGGGCCATATCATAAAATTTGAGAAAAAAGTGAACAAGTAATTTTTTGTCCAGATTTGATCGCAGATAAGTGGAGAATCGATCCACAAAACGATTAAAGTATTCCGCTCCATGACCGGATGAAAATTGGCGGAGATATAGCCTTCGCAGTGGGGCGTAATGGGCTCCAATGCATTTTTCAACATTATTGAAGGAAATATCAGAAAATTTGAGAAAAAAGTGGAAAACAAATTTGTTCCCAGATTTTAACCCAGATTAGGAGAGAATCGATCTACAAATCGTTTAAGGTATTCCGCTTAAGGATCGAATGAAAATCGGCAAAGATATGGCTATCGCTGGGTGCCATATTGCCCTTCCATGCATTTTTTTAAATTTTAAAGGGAATAACCCAGAAAAGTTTACAAAATTTGGAAAAAATATTTTGTTCTTACCTGGGAGGCTGCTTTTGGCTGATCGAGACTCGTGTCCTTATGGGTCTCTGGACGCCTGGCTCCGGCCGTAGGTGTTCGGTGGTGGTCATCATGGGTAACCATCCGTTGGGTGTCCTTCTTCGGGGGAGTCACCATGGGGTCAATGGGTTCATTATCACGGCTTTTTGTGGATATCCTGTATAAAACTTACTCTTTCTTGCAGACTTTCCCATGCTACAGACAGCTGTCGTCGCATCCCTTGGTGCGGCCATTTTCATGGTGGGCGCCTCCTATGCCGGCTGTGATCGTGTCCTTGTCGTCGTTCTCTTCACCACCTGCATGGATCTTCTTGTCTTCATTCGCCACTTCTTGTAAAAAGAGTATATTTGGCAGGGACACGTGTTCCTTGCCACGCAATGTTTTCATTTGAATGTACAAAAAAAAATTTTGTTTGATAAAATTTCAACATAAATGAATACAAAAAAAAAATTACAACAAAATATTACAACAACAACGTATTATACAACAACTACAACAAGAACAATTGCAAGAAGAAGAAATGAAATGAACAAAATGTACAACAAAAAAATTAATTATTTTTAGTTTTCAGGCTAGCTTAAGTGCAACCTTTGAGAATCGAGGAGGAAGGCGCTTTTTTTTAAATTAATTTAAAAAATTTTTTTAATTGAATTGCTGCCAAATAAAATGATCTTCAGCAATGTTATTGTATCCAAAAAAACGGTAAAATTTTACTCTTCATTGCTAATTGACTTCATTGTGCCCTTAAAAGTAGGCAACGGAAATATGAGTGTTTACAATTTTAGATTTATAAATTGTAAAAAAAATCCGTTTTCCTTTCAAAATTATATGAATATTAAGTAGACTTACGAGTTTCGTAGGCTTATACACCCTGGCCACTAAATGTCGGATTATATTTTAAAATAATTTGTTTCAGATTTTAATCAGAATATTGGAGAAGTATTCTACCTTTCGGTTAAAGATAGGATGAGAATCAGCTAAGATATAAATTGGTTAGAGCTAATAATCGTTCATTCATGACTGACTGACTGGCCTAACTACATTTACTCTTCGATTTGATTAAAGTTATTCCATTAGGCCTAAGGAAGTTTCGCTGTAAGAAAGTTAAAGTTCAAAAACATTCGACTGCTGGTATCTGCCTTTGTTTATACATATGTAACGGTTAATTTGACATGTCCATTTCGGATGTGGCATAATCAGTGGTTGGCCAAAATGGCTGTGGCTGCCACACAAATTACGGTTATATTGAGATGAAGGCACATGAGAACGTGGAGGGAATGGAGCTGACAGAGGAACAGACAGGACTCATGCAAGTTTCATGTGGCTACATAAGGACTTCTCAAGTTGTTACTTCTGATGTGTGGCTATTGAAGAGGGCAACTGAACTTTTGAAGCGTATTTCTTTCATATAAGTAATTTGTTGTTTTTTTTTTGTAGAAATATAGTGATAGAATAGTTAATGGTTATAATAGTTGCTTATAATAGGGTTTTATTAACTAATGAATAGTATAAAAAATTATAAATAATTGCAGCTAAACTACAACAAATAAATATTCTATTTTTTATAGTATTGTAATGGATTATTTTCTTATAAAAATGTTATTTCATATTAAAGAGTATTTTAATTTTCGTATATGGGTGCCCTCGGTTCCAGTGAACCCACACCGTTGACTTTGTGCGGTTGTCAACATGGCCGCCTGTCAAAATAATTAACGAATCCAAGTTACATGCAACAACGGGGGCAACAACCATTGAGAGAGAGTGTATGTGAAAAGGAGATGGGAAATGCCTACCGCTGTGACAATATCGACATCTCATATTAGCGAGGTAATTGAACTCCAAATTACTCAGACACACACACGTTCCATATGCACCTGCCGCAGGTGAGAGACTGAAGGAAAATCCAGGGAGCTGGAGCGACATGTTATGTAATGAGCTGTCAAAAGGTGAGAAACAGAAGTCGGTATTATATTTGTCCAGTCTACTGATAAATCGAGGTAAGAAAGTGGGTAGGAAAATTAGGGAAAAAGTAAAAGTAGTTGCCCAACAAAGTGCAAACATTTCAGCACGTTGCTTGGCCAGAAAATAAAAGAACGGAAATAAGTTGAAAAGCCACAGCAGCTAACCGACAATTTCACTGCTTTTCACTTTCCCTCGGAAAATGCAGCCAGATGTCTCGAAAACACGGAAAATGCAGTAACATTGCCATGCAAACAAACAATAGCAACAACAATGCCAAGTTCTCTAATCAAAATTGCGGTTTCCTTTTCTTAGCTGCTGTTGTTGCGAAGGATATGAGGAAATTCGTGGGAAAAGAGAAACCGGAAACGTGACTGTGGCCATGCTCTTTTGTAGATCCCGTTACTTTAAAACTAAAAGAGCTGGCTTTAAAACAGTAAATGTTAATTCAAATTTAAAAAAAAATTAAGGATATACTGAAAAGTCATAGAGTAAAAGTCTAAAAAACACATTTAAGCTTAAATTTAAGTCCTATTGTTTAAGACTCTAAAACTATGCTTGAAGTGAATACAAAACTGTGATGTTCTAAAACCGCATTCAAAATGTTAAATTACTAATATGATTGTTAGAAATAGAACAGCCCAAATTTACCCCCTCATTTCAACATGAATTAATTATAATGGAGAATGGGAATACCCAAGAACTATTTAAATGTGGCCCCAAATTGCTTCCATCTAATTCCTAATGAAGTTAAGTTAATGTAACAAGAGTGCTTCAATCTGACGGCTACCGTCCACCAGTAATTCACCTGTAATTTTCATTCAGCAAGCAGATGGAAGTCTGTAAATTCGCTTGAATTAATTTTCATACCCAACACCTCTGCCGGCAGCCCAAAGGCTGGCAGAACAGCACCAGAAGGAGCGACAATGTCAGAGGCCGGCGGCTTCAATCACAGGACCAACAACAGAAACAACAAGAACATTGGCTAACAATTTGAAATTCAAATTCGAGTAAATTTTAGTGGGATAAATTTTGGAAGGGGGGGAATCTTTAAGTTTCACTGAGAGCGAAATCAGCTGACACTACAACTTCTGCTGCAATCACAAAATTAAGGACTTTACCCAGTGCAACAGAGCTGATGTAAGGATACGAATGTGATAAATTGAGATTCTTGAGATACAGAGCGACAGATATTTAGATTTAGTTTGTTTTCTGTGCAATTAGCTATTCTAGTTGCAGGCCTTTCATCAACTTAATGGTTGACCTATTTCAGAAAAGTACCAATATTTAAAATAATAATTCTATATACTAATCCATAATAATCCTATAAATTGTTATTGCTAACCACTTACTACTAAGTCTTGTGTTTGTTTTGACTGCAATTTCCGTTTATTCAAATGAACCCCGATAAACTGTCAAATCTAATTGCTTTCACACTTGCAGGCACACACATGGGGCATATGCCACGCCACACACCCCTCCATTACTGGAGATACATGTGAGGCAGGTGCATCTGGCTCTGCCACATTTGCATAGCTCACAATTAGTTTTCTCATTATCGCAGATAATATTCGCCGCATTTGCGATAAGGACTGAGGCCTCAACAATGGTGACCACCTTCGCATGCATTAATATTATCGTAGTCCCTGTAATTGGCTCTTTCTGCCACACGCTTTCGCCCAAATGGCATTACCCATGCTTTGATGGTTTCAATTACTGCAAAATTACCGACCCGCGTCACCTGCCTTCGTCTTTGCCTTGAATGCCGCGTCTCCCCTACTAGTTGGGGGTTGCCTTCCCAACTTTGACCCACATCCAATCCGCAAATGCCTTTGTGTGCAGATTTTATGGCTCAGCTGATGTGGCAACGATGGTAATTTACGCATTAAGGTAAGCAGTATAATGGGTTGCAATAGCGTCGTGCAATACGGTGATAGCATTGAAAAAGCTTTCACTTAGAGTGTTTAGAAATTATAGCGAGACTGTTAAATTATTAACAAAGCAGTTCATTGATCTATAAAAATTACTCATACGCCCTGTGGACAAATGTTTGTCTTTGTTAAAATTTACGCATACGTGCTATTGGCAGTCCTATTTAATCCTAAAACTACTCTATTTAAGCAACAAAATCAATAGATTAGTTTTAAAAATATTATTACAGAAATAACTAAGATTTCTTGAATATTTATGATTTTAAAATGAACTTCATTCATCCATACAAATTACTCATATTCCCGGTTAACAAATATGAGTCTTTAAGAAATCTATTATAATTAAAATAAAAATTAATATTTAAAAATATGTATATTTTTAATAATAATATTTCTCATACGCCACGTTGGCAATGATTTTCTTAGTATTTATATTTAAAAACATATGTTACCTAACATTATTACTTTCCATTCCAAACAAAATATTACTCTCATTTTTTGTAAGGAGAATGATTTGGTATTTTGTTTCCATTAATTCTTCAATATTGCTTAGTTGGGCACTTTTTGACAAGACAAATTATTCAATGGCTGCTGGGATTTTCCTCCAGAATTCCTTTAAAAACGCCTTCCGATATTGATAAGCGTAAAAACGTTGATTAATTAAGCAAATTACGGGAGTCATGCAGTGCAATTAAAATGTCAGCACAGCCACAGACGCCCGGATCCGTATATATATATAGACCGATTTTAATATATGTACGAGACTACTATGTAGCCTTGTGTGAATGGTAGGCTTTTCAGCCAACGGTCCAGGATTGGGTTATATAACGCCATACTTTCTTCTCGCCTTTTTTATTCGCAGCTTGTCTGTTGTAGTTTTTTTATTTTTATTTTTATTTTCGGTGACCCCAACTCCGTTCTGTGAATTCCCGTGAATCTGGGATCTCGACTCTGCGTGTGCAGCTCAAATTGTAATTAATGATGCAAGACAGCCGGCTAGCCCTCCCCTTTCGCACCGCAATTTCCATGGCCCGCCCCCTCTTGCAACCGCAGTCGAATCCAAACCGAAAATCTCTGCCAGAGCCGGCCTGGCCTTGTCATCCGGCTTCCGCCCACTTTTTTTTCGCCCGACTCCTGCTCCCATGATTGTTATTTGTTGTAGTACCCTCGATAAGGGGTAGTCCTTTCTATCAATACAGCTTGCTTTTAAAAATTTTAATATATTTTTAATAAATAGTTTGAAAATGATTTAATTTTCAGATTTTTGAGTCAGTCTATATGATTATCTATCATCTTAAAATACCTATAAAGTACCCATTATTAACTCCATGATACTTTCCTCTTCGATAGAATACTTTCCACTCCTTGTGCTGTTTGTTTACTTAAATCATTGACGCGGTACGCGTTTAAAACGCGTTTCTCATGCTTTTCATGTAAATAAATGAAAAGTTCGTTTAATTCTCGTCGATTCTTTATGCGCTCGAAAAGGGGGCGATGGCGTGGTGGAAAGCGATGAAGTGAGAGGAGCGGGCATGGAAAGGAGGAAGATGAAGGGCAGAGCCGCGGTCTGGTATCGTTTACTTTGGAAATGAAAAATTATGATTACATCAACAATAATCGAAATGCGCTTGTAAGCTGCTCTGTTGCTGTCTCTCAGTCTCAGTCTCCTCTTGTACCATCCCACTTCCTCCGGCGCATATACTATACGTTCGCAATTCCGTTCTCGCTTTCCGTACTCCAATCTTACACTGAAAAAATAAGTTTCAAAATAATAAATACATTTTTTTTATAGATTATATATAAGATATATAAGAATTTTAGGAATAAAAAATTATATTAAAATTGAAACAAATACCTATGTGAAGTCTAAAATTTTAAAAGTGCCGCTGTCCTTCTTCTGGCCATGGAATCGCTATCTTTTTCCCAGGCTCCCTTACTTCAGTGCCCATTGTTGTTGTTGCTCTGCTCGTTTTGGCAATTTCTCTTCGTTCACGCTGCTGACTTGCAACGCTTTCATGCGTACCATTCGGAAGGGGTACTCCAAGGGGGCGACTCCAAGGATCTGCCGATAGAGAGGGTCCTAGGGGTAAGGGGACAGAGTAATGTAAACGTTCAATATTTGTGTTCAAAGTAAAAAATCGAGACGTTTGCCCCGCACCCTTAGCCCCCTTAGCACCCCCAGCTCCCGGGCACCGTGAAAACCTTTCTCTGTTTCACATTCTCCGAGCAGCGACGCGTTCACCCAAAAAGTATGCAATGCAAAATCGGAAAAATGCGCGTGGCAGCACCTCAGCTCTCGGCTTTAGCCTGTGCATCCCATCTCTTATCTGGCAGAGCCCTCCTTTTGGTCCTCGCGTCCTTCCCTGTGCTCGAGTGCACTCAAGAAAATAGTTGATGAATAGTTTGAAAGGAAAATCGGACTATTTGTCCAAAAGAATAAGATATTTTAATAGTAATTCCAGTTCCATTTTGTTTGAAGAGGCTTTTATTCTAAAAGGCTGCCGTTCTATACCTTTTTTCATATCTATAACTATATTTTGGTCAAAATTTATCCAAAATATCCTTATTTTTTTGCCTGTGATTCTTGTCATAGTATGTGAGCCATGCATATAAATCAGCGATGTCTGGAAAAGGCGACAGGCATTTGTGCCATGTGCCCCCTCTTCGACTTTCCTTGCCTCTTTCTTACCCTATTTACGCCCCAATTTTCTTCAAACTCACTCCTCCCACCTTGATCCGGCGACAGTGGCAGCAACAATGCCAGCAGCCAGCCAGACACAAAACACAACAGTTTTTGTTGCCTGCATTGCGGCGCCTCCTTGCCACGCCCCTTTCGTTCTCCTACGGATCTCTTCCCTAGTTCCTAGTATTTTCGGTCGACAAATTTTGGGTTGGCTGCACTCGGCATTATGCTTTGCGTATTTGTCGCTTTATGAAGTCATCTTGGCGTAAAAGCAAATTTATGACCAACTTCACTTTATTTCTGTCAGTTTTTGGCCCAGCATAAAGATGGCCATCTTTTTGCCACAGTCACAGTCTCTTCCCGGCTATCTACCCAGTTGTTCCTCGTCTTTTTATCTGGTTTTATAAACTCTCGAGAATTGTGCATTAGCATTAGCTGGGGGGGGGAGGGAGTCTGTAGGAAGGGATGTGCCAAATGGCGTGTACATTCCCCCAAAATTATAGTCACCCAAAAATAAAAGGGGTTTGACGGTCCTATAAAGCGATTTGCAGTTATTTGTTGGGGTTGGAATTTTTTATATTTATTGATCACATATTTATGTTCTCCAAATAGGAATAATTTTTATACCAAAACGTTTATATATTAATGATTTTCAAAGAGGTTTATTTGAGGTTTTATTTGGAAGGATATTGTCTCTAATAAAAAAAATTATTTTTCTTTGATTAAATAAATCGCATTTATGGCTTATTTTATTTAAACATTTGTAAGATTCTTTAGCCTATAATAAGTTTAAGAATTATATTTTTATAAATTTTAAGATAATTTTTCTTTGAGCCACAAATGCGATTTACTTAACCATATTTCCAAATGATTAAATAAATCGCATTTGTGGCTTATTTTATTTAAACATTTGTAAGATTCTTTAGCCTATAATAACTTAATAGAATTATATTTATATAAATCACCCCAAACACCTTTTTTTTTATGTCTTTCCATTTAATTTTCCTTTTTTTTTGGAGTCCTACACCAGTTTCACGTCCATTGTTTGACATTTTTGTTGCACAAAAGCTGGATAAGGTTATATCTTTGTGGATATTTACATAAAACTCGCACAAAGAACTTTTCAGACCTTTACTTATTTTTTTTTTTGTTATTTTTTTTCTTTGTAATAGGATACTTAAGCGGGCAGCGAAGCATTCCCATTCAGCGCAATTGTCAGGCCAATTACCGTGCCGCAATTATGCCGTATGAGGACATAAAAACCGGATACGCCGGATAGGCCGCTTTATGCCCAGAGTCGCATAGCCTTTTGGCCATAAAACTCTTAGCCCTCGGGGGGTTATCATGCCCTTAGAGACCCCCCTGACTTCGTGGGGTTGACCTCGAAAACTGACACCGAATTGTATGCAAACAGTAAATGAAAAGTCACGAAGACGCGGCGTGGGCTTTTTCGCATTGTACGGGACAAAGGCTGGGAGAAAATTGAAGAAACTGAGTAGCGAAGGCTGCAAGTCGGCCCGAAAAAGTTATCAGCTTGTTAATTGCTTAACTTTTTCACTTCAACTTTTTTTATTCGTTTCGAGGAGCTGAAACGGGCCCCGGAGATAAAAACCAAAAATAAAGGAAAGGTTTCCAAGAGGGGAGTTGCGAAGCAGAGGGTCTCAGAATGAAATGCAAAATTTCCACTGCACCCGGGGAAAACTGGCTACAATTTGTATAAAATTTAAAAACTAAAAAGAAATAAAAATAGCTCTCGTTTTATTATTAAAAATTATATTTAAAATATTGTTATAAGGGCTTGTAATCTTTCCTTATTTTTGAAATATCCTTTGTTTTTTCATCTGTATAGATTCCCTTTCCATTATTATTTTTTCTTGGCCTTTCGTAGGAAATTTAAATGACAAATGGCAGAAGGCTACTGCAACTTTGACCCTTTCCCTGACCTCTCTCTGACATTTGCTTATCGGACGGTTACAATGTCATAACACAGCCTCCAGAGTCCATGAAGTTTTTCTCCCAAAAAAGTAACAGAAAAAAAAAGAATCGCAGTGAAATAAACTTTGCCCTCCTCTAATCTTATGACAGGTTTCTGTAATTAGGGTAGAGTTTTCCGGGAGAAGGCATAAAAAACAGTAGGGACTGGGCTAAAAATGAAAAATCAATGTAGGCCACTAAAACTCTCATTACTCATATGCCGTGAAGGTTAAACGATTCGTTTCGGGACTGGGATCTCTGTTTCCCAGACCATAAAAAGCACATTAAAACCATTTAAAAGTTGGCCTAATCTGCGCAGCGAAAGGTGAACTTCTATATAAATATATATTTTTTGGGGTATATAGACAAAGTGTTTTATGACTTTTGGCCCGTTTTCTTTCGCTTTTGGCCCAACCTTTTTCTCTGTTTTATTGGCGGCCCAAATTGATTAAAAGATCAATGATTATGGGCCTGTTTAATGGTTCATTGCATTTAATTTCATTTTTCTTGCTTTTAATTTTAGTTGAGATTTTAGCAGGTCGTTAAGGGGATGTGTTGAAAGGAAATTAAAAAGGAAATAAATTCTAAGGAAGTGATTAAAGAACAAGAAAAGAAAGCATATCTTTTATTCCTTCTTTACTTAATCTACTTAAGTTTAAAAGTTTTATTTGTCATCTTTGGTTGTTTGAATTTCTTCATAAAGCTGGAATCGCCAAACTATTTTGATGACTTCATATGATGACTCACGTAGCCGAGAAGGAAAAGTTCATGCAAGTATTATCGCAGCATTAAGAGATATGAACCCCTTTTCTCAGAATTTGACTTCTACTTCAAAATTTTCAAGCTTTTTTTCAAGAAAAACAAAAAGGAATAATAGATAAGGAAAGCGACACTCTCGCTTGCTATTCTTAACACAAGAAAAATAAAAATGACTGTGAAATTCAGACAATTACGATAAATGCGTGGCGAGGAAAAGTGTTTGAAAAATCATTGAATACCCGCAACGTGATGCAGAAAGTTCGCATATTTTTTCACTCACACACACGTTCGCCCATTTCCTGTTCCACAGATACATACATATATAAGTACGTATGCATTTGGCGTGATAAATAAAATGTTTAAGCACACATTTTGAAGCCATTGTGTAGATTTGACTTTGAACGTACGTAGCACACACACATATACTGTGCTTTCTCCCCCTTTTTGTTGTTGCCCCATTTCACCCTTTACTCCGTTGGCGACCCTTTTACGTGATGCAGCAGACAACGATGACGACAGCAGCGACAACGACAACTTGATGCTTCAACTTGCAGCTGCTTTCCATAGTTGTTGCCGACTGCAATTGCTTTTATCAAATACCAAAGTATTTTGGCAAGAAAGGAATCGAATGGGAAATGCCAAATATTTCGAAATATTTGAAAATGGTATATACTAGTATTTATTAAATAGTATTTTGAAAATAATATTCATATCCGGTACTCATAAAGTACTAGGATTGGGTATATTAAATTAAGGAAACTGGATTAAAGACATGTATTTTAGATTTAGAATTTGGTAATTTTATTTATAATAATTTAAATATTTTACTTAGTAATCTACCCCTTTATTTTCACAAAATATATATACAAATCCAAAAAGTTTTCCATCGTACGCACACTTTACGTATTCAACGTCTCATCTACATTCTGTGTGCCTTTTTCAATTGCAATTTTTTGCAGCATTTGCTGCTTTTGACACGACACAGATACGACACAGGGCACACAGACACACAGCCAAAGGAAGGGGAAAAGGATATCTGAGATGTAAGAGGAAGCCCAGGCCCTTAACTAAGAAAATTTCAAGAATTTTCTTATGCAGCATTTGTTGGTATTTTTGTTGGTTGGCTAACAGCTACCATCTACCAGCTATCTAGCTGACTGAGTTGGCTGGTTGGTTAGTAATGTCTCTTACACACGCTAATGAGCAAAATAATTAATGATGCTCTGTCGTCGTCTGTTCCTCTAGACCCTTAACCCAGAGAAAACCGACTGTGTGGTAACATTTTCCATGCCATTTGGCAGAAAGTTTCACTTGACAAACTTGAAGTAGTCCTATGTAGCATAGGACCGGAATCCATCACAGGCTTCTTCTCTTGCTGCCCTTAATAAGCAGTTAATTTCATAGTTTTTCCCCCAACAGTATTTCTCTCCTCACAGCATTAAAAGTTGGAAAACAACATTGCGAGCGAGCATGTTGTGTGGGTTGAAGTTCTTGTTGTTTCTGTTACTTTTGCTGTTGCTTTTGTTAGTAGTGCCTTTTGGCTTCTGTTTGCAGTATTTTCCATTTCCCATTTTCATTACATTACACTGGCGCTCGGTCGGTAACTCTTCATTCGTTCAACTTAATTTACGTTTTATAACTTTTGCAATCATTACATGTTGCATTTATTTTGTAACATTACGTTCCCTTCTCGGCTTTTTCCTCGGCTCTGTTATTTATTTTTCCCAGCAATATTTTTTTTCTCCCAACCCTCCAACCCAGACAGCAGCTTCCATGTGTGCATAAACCATTTAGTAACAATTTTTGCTTTGGCAAAGTTTATTTTTTCTCGGTATATGGAAATGCCGCGGGTGCAAGGAGGAAGAGAGCTCTGCAAAATGATAAACCTGCCAGATACTGTCTAGGGGATTTTAAATTAAAACTTGCGATCAGTTCAGGGGAAAGTTTTTGTTATGTATTTAGCTTTAATAAAGGGCGAAGTGAATTTAAGTTTGTAACAGGCATTTATAATTATTTTTTCCATATTAATTGCAGTTTTATATTGATTCTGAAACTACAAAATTAAAATGCATATACTATTACATTGAGGCCACACTGCGTATGAGTGATATAGTTTTCTACATATATGGGAGAAAAGTCTATTTCAACTTTAATTTTTATTAAATTAATTACTTTATAATTATTATTAAAAGTTTTTTAACTCAAAGCAGTAGTTGCTCATCAAAAGTTTCAATAAAATGTGCAACTCGGCGTATAGGTGATAATATATATAACAACTTAAAGGGAAATAAATAACATTTATTGTTTACAAATAAATTAAAAATGTCTCTTAAACCGAATTCAGTTTTAAAAATTATTAATAACCAAAATAATCCATACAATAAGTCCAATCATTACGCATTTTAACATACAGGGCATCAAAATGGGAAGAATTAACATCCGAATGCAAAAGTTTTCTTTCTATTTCCCCCGGCAAACTACTTTTAATTAACCGATAATTGTGGAAAATGGAAAATTTCCCGGTTCACATGTAGCCCACTTATTGGCTCACCAGCTAAGAGGAGTTTAGGGAAGGTAATTTCCATTGCTTAACAATCGGGGGATAAAAATTACATGGTAGCTTGTTAATGTTGTAAGTCTTATTAGCACCAGCTAGTTGGCTATATTATGGATTGACTTCGTCCTGCTGTTTATCCCCTCAACCACCAGATTTTTGTGATATTTTTTCTGCTCTTATCCCGGCTGAGACTTCTTGCTGTGAGTGAACTTTTAGTAACAGCTACAAATCTGTGAGCATGCAGCTAGTTAGCAAAGGCTTATCACATACACACAGACACCGTGCAGACTGGAGAGCAGACACCAGCACACTCACACACACAATCACTCAGACAATCTTTATCCTGCTTGTATGTGTGAAATGACAGCCATACATCACAGAAAAGAGATTCCGGATGGAAGGACCTCACCGTGGAACAGGAGCAGACACTTCATTATGACACCGAAGTTGCTACCTACTTGCTTACCTATCTCGCTCCATCTCTCTTCTCCTATTAGCTGCCGTCTGCTGTCTCTTTCCCCAAAAACACATATCTTACAAGGCTATGAATTACATTTACGTAACGTAAGCTTTGCCAACGTAATCGCAACATGACAACAAGTAATGAGCTTTGACACGCCCACTTCGGCCCCCATTTCCTCACAATTCCCACAACCTCATTCCCTGCGATTCTTATTTTCAATAGCATTCGGAATTTTGCATTTTTTCTTTCAGTTTAAGCTGCTAAAAACACTGGAGGAAATTAGAAAAATTTAGATTACATTTTAGATTAAATAAATTGAAGTGGTTTTTTATCATTTACCTTACATAAAAAATAAATTTTAGCTACATTTAAAATAAAAATAATAAGTTGTTTATTAGCTGCTTTTATTGGGAATCTTTTAAAATATTCAACTAATTTTCATCTGAAGTTGCTTTTCTTTAAAAAAGTATTTTTTTAAAACCACAGATCTAAGGGACCGTGTTCTCCAGACAAAGGTGTCGGTTAAATCATAGCAAAAGTATCTGAAACTTGATTGGGGGAACGGGCATTGAAATCAGTGGGAATGTGAAGGTAAGAGGAGTGATGCCGGAGAGACCGAGTTGATAAGCATCTGTGCACTTCATTTTTGCACTTTTCCCAAGTCCTTGCAGCAATTTTATTACAAGCAACTTAAAAGTCGTACTGCCGACTGGCCCCTGCATCCCCGAGGCAACTTTGTCGCCCATCCTGGAGAATTCCACTGGATTCAGTGCGCCCCGGCTTTCTTATTTATTTGCAATTGCAATGACAACGTCGCCATCGTCATCCGGCTCGCCTTGGTATTTATTCAAGTGTGAGCATCAGAGTCCTTCGGCTTCAGTTCCTGCTGCTCCTGCTGCTGCTGTTGGCCAGATTCTTCTGCCTCTGGATGCGATTTAAACTTCCTACACACACATTTTGAATGGGTAAGTTGCAAAGTGCCAAGTCCATTACCAAGACACTGTGCGTCCGCAAGTCCGTCTGTCCGGATGGAATAGAGGGTGGCAAGGACTCGCTGTTGAAATGACGGACGGACAGAGAGGATAACACAGCCTGACACTGACTTAACCAAGTCTTCAGTTTCAGTCTATGTCTGTTTTCCCTGGCATTTCCCCCGCCAGGATCTCCCTCCCGCCCCCGTTTTCTACTTCCTGTCAATCGGCATTAAAATCACAAAACAGCGGTGAGAAGAGGTGACAGCTTACACTGGAAATAAAATTTTATAATATATAAATTGTTATTTACTATTGAGGATTATAAGCTTTAAATCTAATTTTCTTTTTAATAAAATTTCTTGACATATTCTTCAAATTTAAATTATATATTTAAATATTTATCATAATTTTCCATCCAGTGCAGGCAGAAAAGAAATATAGATGGACCACCTGCCGTCGTTCCGCTTTCAAATCCTTTTCTCGCCAAACTGAACTTGATATGAAAGTCTTGAAGTGGCCACCGGCACTCGAAAGAAAAATTGTTGCAGAATTGCAATAACTCACACCCAATGGAAAAAAGGTAAAGAAAAAAAAATGACTAACTGAGTGGAGTACCTAAATGATAAATAGCTGCGACTGATAGGCTGCTACGCCCCCTATAGCCACCCTCTATCCTTACACTTTCCAGGCTCTCAGGTTGACTTTGAGGGGGAAAAGCAGACTCTTCACATGCTTGAAGATTTATGGTGCGCATCAATTGCTTTGAGAACTTCGTTTTGGTTTTCATTTTGAGGTGGAGGACCGCCAATGTGGGGTTTGAATTTGGAAGGGTAAGTACTTCTTCAGTGGGAGAGGAGGAGTGATAAGTGGGTGGCCTATCTGCGCTTTTAATGCCTGCGTAATTTATGAAATGAAGTATGCACAAGTCGCGGGCATATTTTATATGACTTTGACTTTACAAGTGGCAGTTGGCTTGCGGGGATGTTTGACTTGCAAGTTGACAACTCTTTGAGGACAAATATACATGCATCTGTCTAGTTGTCTGAAGAGTGTCTTACATGTTTCCTTTACTTGATTTGCTCTTTTCATTTGGCATTGAATGTACATACTAATAGAAATTGAATAATTAAGTTTGAAAAAATTTAAAAAAATATATGTTGCATAATAAATTCAATTTAGTACTTTCCCATATCTCTGATACTACTTATATTCCTCTCCGAAAAGTTACGCCATCCCTCAAGGGTTAATCTCTCATTAATCTGTTGCGAATCTCTGGCATTTAATCGCTCAACTTTCACCTGTCGAAAGTTGCCACCACACCAACTTGATGACTTGCTTTCGAGGAGTTCAGTCATTCATTGAATCACTCACTCACTCACTTGCTCAATCATCGATTTGTCTGACGCTTGGTGAATTTTCTTAAGCGAATTAAGATCATTTCCAGCCAATTGATTTGCCGAAACTGAGGCTGGAAATCAGATTTCAGGCATTTTCCGAATGTGTGAGTGAAAATGTTTATTAGAATGTGTGCGTATGCGTACGCGTACCTTTTTAATTAACATAAAAATCTAATTTGCAGCACTTTGACTTTGATGGCGACAGCTGCCGTCGCAGCTCCCCCAATTTTTCTGTGGGTGTCTGATGAAAACAGCTTAACCTTATGGCCAACGATGTGTGCCGTAATGTGCTCCGCCTTTGCCCTCTATATTGTTCTCTGTCTCACTTGGACGGTCGGTGGGTCTAGGACTCTAGCTATGTGTCCGCAGCACCGCTTTTGACATTGGCTTAGACAAGGCCGAAAGCTTACCAAAACACCTGCCTGCTGGCCATGATGGCTTACGTCCCTCGCATCATTGTACGGAATCACATCCTCATCTGTACACTATTGGAAATAATTATATTAATTCGTTTAAGCATATTTTTCTTTTAGATTATTGGGTTGAAATAAAAGTCCTTTATTATTTTTATCCTTTATAGTTTTTATTTATTGTGTATTGCATTTAAAATATTATTTTCTCAGTGCTTTCGCAGTTATGCCCACATCCACATTGTCGTTGTCGGTGTCCTCGGCACATTAGCGACATTTACACGTCGCAGCAATTTCAAACAGCAGCCGACAAGGCTGGATACCCTTATAGCTCCCCTTTGATATAACACACACACCCCCAGCATGCAGTCACTCATAATCATTTTCATTGTCAACATTTTGCCGACACATGACAAACAAAAGCAACAACAGTAGCAACAACAGCCATGTTCCCAACAAACGAGAAAAAGTTGTTTTATTTTTTTTTATTATTTTGTGTCATCTTTGTAAGATTGCTCATTAGAAGCAATTAGCTGCATAAAAAAAAATAAGAAATGCGGGATTTGTAGCAAAATGTGGGTGAGAAAAAAATTAGTGCCCATTTTCATTTAAATTTTATATTTGTAGGCATGAAAATTTGATTGCCACTTTTAACCATTGTCGCACTTTACATTGGGCTGAAATGAAATTTGCTGGCAAGAGGGGTGGAAGTCCGTAGCCAAATGGCAAACAATGACAATGACCACTTGTCGTTGGCAAACATTTGCCAAAATGACCGCAACGAGAAAATGGAAAAAACCCTAAAAAATGGTGGAAAAAATTAAAAATGAAAAGAAAAATGAGGTGGGTAATTAATTAGACTATAATATACCTAAGGATGATAAAAAAAATATAATTTAGCTTAAGATAGTTTACATTAAATTGAGTAATTGTTAACAGTAATTACATTTTTTTTTATTTTTAAAAAATAACTAACCAGAATACCCTTTACTTTTAAAAGTAATGCGAAGGACAACTTGGTTAACCAAAATACATTTTAAACAAGAAAGGAAAGCTAACTTCGGGCGGAGCCGAAGTTGATATACCCTTGCAGTTCAGTCGCAGTCCGCTAGGTGGCGCCACGCATCTTATATTATTAGATATATAGAAGATCGTATATAGTCGGCCGATCCTAATGAAATTTGGCAAATCAGATTATTTTGTCCAAAATAGAATCTGTACCAAGTCCCATCTTTCTAACTTAAAAAACACCAAAGTTATGCCAATTCCGATCGTTGTATGACAGCTATAGGATATAGTCGGCCGATCCTTATGAAATTTTGTACACAAAATATTTTGGTCAAATATAACATGTGTGGAAAGTCCCAACCCTCTAACTTAAAAAACACTAAAGTTATGGCATTTCCGATCAATCAGTTATATGGCAGCTATAGGATATAGTCGACCGATCCCGGCCGTTCCGACTTATATACTGCCTGCAAAGGAAAGAAGGGTGTGTGCAAAGTTTCAACTCGATAGCTTCAAAACTGAGAGACTAGTTTGCGTAGAAACGGACAGACGGACAGACGGACAGACGGACATGCTCATATCGACTCAGGAGGTGATCCTGATCAAGAATATATATACTTTATAGGGTCGGAGATGTCTCCTTCACTGCGTTGCACACTTTTGACCAAAATTATAATACCCTCTGCAAGGGTATAAAAAGACCACCCACCACAGCATAAAGCAAAAAAAATCATAGGGGAGAAAAACAATTATATTTAAAACGTTAAGCATTTAACTGCCTTTTTAAATGAAACTTAAACCGGGCCAACCAATTTCCTTATTAAACTGATACTTCCAAAACCTGCCCACTTTAATCGCTGGCCAATTTTCTGGCCAGCCAGGTGAGAGTTGGATGGGGTCAACCGCTTCTCACGCCGTTTGCCGCCAGAATGGTTTTATGTAAATTTAGTCATTTGCCGCACACACATTCTATAGTACTCAAAAACAGCCGGAAAGTAGCCTCCTCCTTGTTGGCCACTAAAACTGGAATTTGCATTTAAACCTCATTAGTTTTTAATGGTTTTGGATTCTCTATTTTTCGCTGTTAGGTATATGTTTTTTCATTTCTTTTTTTTTTTTGGGGGGGTTTGTGTCTGTTTTCGTTGTTGCTCCTAAACTGAAACTGACAACTTTCTCTCTCACAATTTTAGTGTGCGATTTCCTGCGGAAACAAAACAGTGAAAAAGCGGGCAAGGAGCAACCACAAACTGCAACCAAACCCCTTTCACCTGCCATAATTGCAGTGTGCTGGATGCCATGAATGCGATACCATTTTGTTTTGTATTTATTTAATGAAATTTTGCACACAAAACATATGTTGCACACACCAGCATTCATTACACAAAAGGACAGAAAATAGAGGACAATAATTCGTAGCATACTTTCCAGCGCAGAGGGCTGCACTTGACTTCTAATGACTTCATTGCACATTTGTTTGCCGATTTCTGCATTTGCTGCCAGCGTTTGTTTACTCTGGATTCTTGGCTATTGTTTATGCAACATTTTTGCATTTAACATGCTTTTGTGGAAGCATTATTTATTCTAATTGGGGGTACTTATACAAAAACATAAGATCAATGGTAAAGAGTTTACTTTTTCTATTTGCTAACAAGTCTGCTTTATTTTTTATTACCCTAATTAGAGCATATTTTTTACTCCCATTTTATTAACCTAATATCCATAATTTTTTCAGACATCTAGCTTTATCTGCCAGACAGGTCATCTCGCAGTCTGGATGTACAAATATCTCACCTGTTCCATTCGCATTTCTGACTGAATATTTTAACATAATTGCCATGTAAGCGAAATGTACAACTTTTATTGTTGTCACGGCGGCTGGTGGTGTCTGTGTGCGCCTTTTTGGGCCTTTTTTTTCTCTTTTATTTTGAGGTGAATTTATTTGTGCCGCCAGTGCGCTTCCATATGAATATGCGACATTGTTTACGAGGCTTAATTTGCATTTGTCTCTCATTGTGTGATGTCTGGGCCTCTGTATCGTTGTCGGCTTTTTCTGTTTTGGCCGAGTGCATTGGCCCCTTTGGTCTATGATTATTACACTCGTATACAGATAAACAAATATTCATTCAGTATTGTGTACTCTCATGTAAGCCTTACAGCTCCTGCACTGAAAATAAAATACAAAAAAATATTAAATGCACAATTGATTTAAAATTTAATTGGTTGCTTGCTTAAACAATATTCAACCATTTATTATGTTCTTTTTCTACTCCTGTTTTCTGTGGAAAACCCTTTTTTGTAAATAAAGCTTATGATTGTTAAAACCACAATTGACTTTCAAATTGGGGAAAGCTAACAATTATATATTTATAATTTGCCTTTTTCAAATGCACAATTTTTATATTTTTTTTGTAGTTTTAATTCAACTATTTTTTTTGCTTAATATTTATTGTGATTTTTTTTGTGTGTGTGTTGCATTAATGTGGCTTTGAAATCACTTCAGATAGGGAACTCTTGTCGCTTTTGTCGGTCTGAGGGGCCATTTAAATTTTCAATTCGCATGCAATGACTTAATTGTTCATAATTTTGTTATCAGATTAACACAAATTCCGCTTAACGATAATGACTTCATGCAGTTTATGGCCAGTGCGTGCGAAGGATTCGCAGGATCAGAAAAGAACAGAACAGTGCTCTGACCAGGACTTTCATTATCAGCCGGCTGCACGCCAGCTCTGTGACTCTACATCTCTTTCACTCGGCGACTTGCCTTCTCTCTCACTCTATTGAATCCTTCTCTGGGCCATTGGATTTTATCGCAGGACAACGCTGATTAAATATCAACGTAATTTATTATTCAAATTAAGTTTATCGCCATACAAAAGGCAGCAGCAGCTTTTGGTGGGTGGCTCGATGGGTGGTATCTGAATTTCGCTAAGGGGTTGGGTGGTTTTCCACTCTCCACGGGAGTGTGGATATGTTCTATAATAAAATTGATAGGTATGTCATGTGTGTGTGTGTGGGGGAGTGTACCAAATTGACATATCGCTTTCAGAGACACAGACACACTCACTCACATTGTTAAACACTCGCCTATAGGCAAACAAATTAGCCGGGATACACACCCACGCACACCCGCTAATACACACACACATTGAAACACGTGCCCGCGTATTCATGAGCACACAAATGCGAATTTTGATGCTCAGCGGGTTTTATCAAAAATGCATTTGTCATTATAAATGCAACGCGGCCGGGCTCGCACTCAACGTGCTTGGCCTACTCTTCTCTAGCCAAACACACACATCGGGTCGAATTAAATAAGCCATTCATTAGGCGGAAACGCATGGACAGGTAAAATGTGCTCACCTATACCCCAAATAGTTCCATAAATTTTGGCTAAATTTTTAGAGAAAAAAAAACAAATACAAAATTATTAATTTAATAATTTTGTAAAATAATTTTTATTCAGATATCATTGGGATTTAATATATAGAAGCTTAAAAAGACAATTTATAATTAATTGAATTAATTATTTTCTTTTATCCATAAAGTTCACTTAAAATAATTTAAAATACAAATTGTTCAAGAGCATTCCAGCATCTGGTAATTACCCACCTTATTTGCCAAGTTGTTTAATTTTCAATTATAAATTCATATAAATTCAATGGCCGTTGCGCCGAGGTGCCTCGACTCACCTCCGCGGCCATTATACCACTCGACCACGCCCCTGCCACGCCCAATAGCCCACGGGTCTGCCATGACCTGGAGCGCTTGACAATGGGAGCCTGCGTCATGGAAGAGGGCGGAGGTGGATCGCCATCGCCATTATGTTGCCATCGCTGCTCTGGGGCTAGATTTGTGTGGCACGGTCAAAACGTGTTCAATAATTTTGTCAATAAAATGTCAGAGCAGGAGAAAAAAATGGATAGTGAAGGTGGGCTTTTTGTGGGCTTGTGTTTGCCGCAAAAAATGGACTGTTTAATATATTTCTCTTTGCCGTTTTCTTATTTTTTTTGGGCCTGGTCGTGTGGCCTACAAATCGTCCTCTGAATGCGGTTGAAACTGTCAGGCCATAAGTTTACACAGGTTGAGGTGTTCTTTCTCACTCTACACCCCCATCTGTCTCCCTCTTTCGTTTTGTCTCTTTCCATTTCCTCCATACTCTCTTTTTTTTTTTTTTATTTGGGGGTCCTCCCGCTCGCACATTAAACTCATTGTGTTTATGGCATAAATTTGCATGTTTTCCACGTAAATTTTTCAATTTGAATGGACGCTTTCGATCCCTTTACACAGGACGGTAGAAGTTCGAGAGGTCCTGGCCCCATAGGCCTTTTGTGTTAGATGGGATATTGTTGGTGGAGATGTTAAACAAAATTTAAAGTTGAATAAAGTTATCACCGTGTGAGAGATCGTATCGCATTGAAAGGGTTCATATTTAAATGGGTCTCAGGTAGATTTGTGTACCTTAGATTAGGTGTAGCCTTAACTGAGATATAAGAGTTAAAGAGTTATGGAGATGAATGATATATATATTTTTAACTTGCAAGATGTTTAATAGAACAACTTATAATAATTGAAATCACTTTACTCAACTTTATATTTATTATATTGTTTATTTTTAAAAGAGTTCCACTTAATTTCGGAAAACTCTTAATTTCTCTTAACCTCTGTTCATGTCATTTATAGTTTTTATTGAATATTCACCATCCGCATTATGTGTTTACACAATTTTCCTAATGTTTTTGTTTGGCCTTGCCAACGGCTGCCTTTAGTTTAGTTGTTTTGCACGGCAGGATATCGCAGGACTTCCAAACACGAACGTGTGTTTGATGCTGGTGTTCTAGGCCATGGCGTGTGTGTATAAGTGTCAAAGGCATGTGTTTAGCATGCCTCATTTGAGCGCAAATACACCTGCAGCCATCAATTATGCAAAGAGCCAGTTCCCTCCGTCTAAAAGTCCGTATGTCCACCCGTACAGGACAGACTCGTCAGAGCCAGTTCCGTCTCCTTCTCTGGCTACGTTTACGGCTTGGTCTATGGCTTCAGCTAGAATATTGGCTTCAAGCGTTCAACATACACAAGAATTTCTAGACGGAGAACATTAAAAGTATATTTTTTTTAAATTTTTATTAAGAATGTTTCAGATTACGTATACGACATGTTGACCCTTATACTTATTTTAAAAATTTAAGAATAGAATATAAGCCTATAATCTTTTTAAATTTCATAATAGAACTACATTAAAAACAGTGACAGTGTGACAGTTTCGCTTAATAGGCATTCAGAAATATCAAGTATACGACTAGGATGTCAGTTAAAGAAACTCATTTAAAGATCAATATTTATATTTATTTTCTTATAGTTTCTTTAAAATTTTAGTTAAATTAAAATATCCTAAAACGTTTCTGGCAGTGCAGTTAGCTGCCGGCCCCAATGCTCCATTGAGAACCATCGTTAGTTTCGCCTCTTTCCCCGACCCAATTTCCCAGGCCGAAATTTTCATTCAGCCATTCATGCTGCAAGTCAGCCAGTCGGCCATCTAGCTAAATTAATTTATTGGCCATCCTTGCATTTACCAAATAACTGCAGTTTGCATAATCATCTCACACACACACTCACAAACATACTGAGAAGCAAATGGACATCTTATAAAATATTTATTCAAACTGCAAGTAACCTGGCAACACTTGCTAAGCCGAGATCCTCAAACTGTGTGAAAATGGAGGGTCTTCGATGGAGGGTGAACTTTGGCTACCACAGGGGTTAGTTTACAGGGGTTATTCTCTACCAAGGGCCTATGGTGGGGCCATATGAAATGAAAGTAATTTATTGGCTGTAGAATTTTGTTTCATCCTAAAAAATATTTATTAAATATAATTTAATATTTGAATATAAAGTTAGATGCTTATATTTTGAAGTTTAAAATATTTATCATATTTTTTAGATAATTATATTATAGTATTAACCTATTAACCCACGTACCCAATTTTTTGTGTTATATAGTACCTGCCAAACTCACACAAAATTCATGGCAAAGGTCATTAAAAATCGTTTACCGAAAACTAAAGTTTAATTACGAACACGCCCAATTTGCCACGCCCTCAACTCGCCCACCGCTCCGTCTTGTCCAGCTTTCCGATCCGAAATCGTTTCCTAATTGAGGGTTAACAATTTGAAAACTTATCGAACTATGAGCAAGGACAACGCCCAACTCATCAATTATGCTGCTCAAGTGCTTTGTGTGTTGGTATATATACATATATATATTTTTGAAGGCAGTATAAAAGGCCGAGGGCCGAGTTGGCTGGTAGATTATGAGCTGAAAAGTGTTTGGTGTTTTTGGTGAAAGATGTTACCTCGATTCCTGACCGCCTTGTATCCGATGGAAAGGCATTATTTTCTGGTGCCAAAGTTTGTATTGTCGCTGATTGGTTTGTATCCGGAACAGAAGAGAACTTTGCCGGTCCGTCTCTGGAGTTTCTTTAACTTTTTTATCCTAAGTTACGGCTGTTATGCGGAGGCTTACTATGGCATACACTATATACCGATTAATATAGCGACTGCTCTGGATGCTCTTTGTCCGGTGGCCTCGAGCATTTTGTCGTTGGTGAAAATGATTGCCATTTGGTATTATCAGGACGAACTTAAAAGTTTGATCCAACGCGTGAGATTTCTAACAGAGCAGCAGAGATCAGAGCGAAAATTGGGCTATAAAAAAAAGTTCTATGTACTAGCTACTAGGCTGACCACTTTGCTCTTGTGCTGCGGATTTTGTACTAGTACTTCGTATTCCGTCAGACATCTGATAGATAATGTCCTTAGGAAGTCGCGTGGCAAGGAGTGGATCTACGAGACGCCATTTAAAATGATGTGGGTATAGGATAGAAATTTTCAATGTATTTTTATTTAATTATCTTTTTATTTTTAGCTTTCCTGATCCCTTACTGCGTTTGCCCTTATATCCCATCACCTATATCCTAGTCCACTGGCATGGCTACATAACAGTGGTGTGTTTTGTGGGTGCTGATGGTTTCTTTTTGGGATTTTGTGTCTATCTCACAGTTTTATTAATGTCTCTTCGAGATGATGTTTTCGATTTGTTGGAAGTGAAAGATATTGAAAAGATTCCAAATAAAAAACAGGAGGCAAAGATAGTTCGGGAAATGGAAAAGCTAGTGGATCGTCATAATGAGGTGGCTGAGCTGACTGAGCGATTGTCGGGGGTAATGGTGGAGATTACTTTGGCCCAATTTGTTACCTCCAGTTTGATTATTGGCACCAGTGTGGTGGATATATTATTGGTGAGCTAAGTATCATATAGTATGTTATATTTACTTAATATTTTAATCCTTATTAGTTCTCTGGTCTGGGCATTATTGTCTATGTGGTCCACACCTGTGCCGTGGGTGTGGAAATCTTTTTGTATTGCCTCGGAGGCTCGTATATTATGGAAGCTGTAATTATTATAGATATTTGTGTGTTATTATGAACTAACTCTTATATTTTTTCAGTGCTCGGAGCTAGCGCGTTCTACATTTTCCAGCCACTGGTATGTCCATAGTGTTCGGGTTCAGAAAATGGCTCTATTGATGATTGCTCGTGCCCAGCGTGTCCTTACCATTAAAATTCCCTTCTTTTCACCCTCTTTGGAAACTCTGACATCCGTAAGTCTGACCATTCTTAAGTTTTAATTTCTAAATTTAGATGGAATTGTTTTTCTTTTTAGATTCTGCGCTTTACAGGTTCTTTGATTGCTTTGGCCAAGTCTGTTATATAAACAATGCTTGTAACTTGTTTTTATATATCTTGGGATACTATTTCCTTTTCCAGTCTGTTTCACAAAAAATATCTATTATAAAAAAATAAATATAAAATCTGATAAGGGAGTCTGAAATTACTCTTTCCTTTCATTCATTTGGTTGTGTCTGTGCACCTGATTTCCATATCCTGGCATAATGCCTTCCATATTGCTTATCGCTCTTTCCTTATCCTTTTCCTTTGCTTTCCGTTGCATTAATTCGAATATCTTTTACAACAATTTCGGTTTACTTTTCATTTTCCTTTGCCATCATCGATTGACCCCCCCCATGACCCCCTTGATTGTTGTTTGGCGAATTAAAGCAGAAGCAGTGGAAGCATCACCAGTGTTGTTTAACATTTCCTTGACTGTACTCCTGCGCTTGGGCCAGGCCGGGGTAAATTGGTTTCTTTACCGTTGCTCATCACAGCACTGCACTCCATCCTTTTCCTCTCCGTTTGGCCCCCCCCACCCATCTCCGTCTCATTTGGCCGACCCTCCACCCCTTTGTATTCCTCTTTTTTGGCACTTTCCTCTTGGCCATTCCACTTGGCCATTTTCAGTTGCACGCCGGCACCGACTGTACAGTTCATTTCCATGCAGATTACACTGAGAGAAAAGAATGGAAAGGGAATTTTATGAAATAGATTTATAAAATGTGTTAAATATATAAAAAAAATATTTATATTTAAATATTTAAATTTAAACAATCAAATATTTTTTTTTTATAATTTTTTTTTTTTTTTTAAATTTTTCTCACTGCATACATATACGCACGTTTTAATGATATCCGTTTTGCGTCTGTGTGGCTTGTGTACTTCATATCCGTGTTGTGCAGTTGTTGCTCCCCCTCTTGCCCCCCTCTCTTTTCAATGAGTTGATGTTTCGGTGTTACGGGTTCTTCTCTCCTGATTTTTCCCTTTTTTTTTCTATCTATTTTTTCATGTTTTTTTTTTTTTTTTGGAGCATTGTTCATGCACAAATTTGTGCTATACTTTTTCCTCCTTAATGTTGTAGTCCTTGAAATCCTCAACACGCACATGAGCGGGCCTATCTGCCATCTTCCTTGCACATTTCTTTTCCATCCTGTCTTATTATTTTTCCTGATGTCTGTCTGTCTCTCTGTCGGCGTGTCTTTGTTTCTTTTGCCATTTGTTTGTTTATTTTCGCTGGCGCCTACTTTTGTCAAAAGTGCTTTTGCTTGTAATGTGTTCGACGTCAGAGTTGGAACCCCTTTCTTTTTTTTTTCTTCCCTCAGCATCCAAATCTTGAGTTGTTCTTTTTTGTTTTTTTTCTTTTACAGGGTATATCCGGTGTAATAATTCTAAGGGTCTAAGAATGGGTCTAACATTAGGGTCTAAGTCATTATTAAATTTATTTATTGTATGTTTTATAGCTGTAATTTTGATATATAAAATATTAAAAATGTTTAAAAAAGTGTTTTTTTTCAAATATGGAATTACAATTGATCTTCTGTATTACCATAACCATTACTATCTATATTATTTTATTTTTAAGCATATAATTTTCTTATAAAAAAAGGACTTAATAGTGTCAGGACTATAAACTTTCCTATTTATAGTGCCTTAATTTCCTTTAGAAACATCCAAGCTAAATTTGTATAAATTTAATGCCCAGCTTAAATTAATAGGTAGTTTTAATCTTGAAACAAATCTTCAAAACCCTCTCTCGAGCTTTTCTTTTTTTTTTATTTTCGAGGATTCTCTGTTCATTTTGCCTTTTCTTGATGTCCCTCTTCATGTTACCAGCTTGCTTGTTGCTTGTTATTTTTATTTCGTTTCCATTCAGTCAGAACTCAGAGCTTGTTCTAACCCCCAACTACCAACTACCACCCACACCCCACAATCCACAACCCAGACCCCAGACCCAGACCCAGTCCTGCGCTTGTTAATGTTGTTCGTTTTCACATTTTTATGTGCATTTGGTGTATGTTTGTGGATGTGTGTGTGTTTGTGTTTGTGGTGAACTCAACTCATACATCCGCATTTGCTACGCAATTTTTGCACTCAAGTTTACCTACTTTTTATGGTAAACACCCAAGGTTGCTTGTTTATTCTAGCAAAAATGTATTTAGGTGAGCTTAACTACATGTGGATGGCTGCGATGGGATTGGATGGGATTGAGGTGTAGGGTTTCTGGTGGCTGTTTTGGGTGAGTAAGGAGGGAATATGGAAACAAGTTGGAGTGGGAGTGAGTTAGTGGGCGGTTAAGGTCACCCCTGGTGGGGTAACCCCGATACCTGAGGGGTCAAACAGCAGCCACATTACTCCAAACTGCTGCAAGAGGCGAAAGTTAAATAAATACTTCACTTTCGGTTCGGACATATGTGGACGGATTTCAAAAAGGTTATTACAAATAAATTTATTTGTATGTGTGTTGGCTTTCAATAATTATTTTATTTTGCCCGGGAGAAAGCGAATTAAGAAGCCAAATAGTTCGTTATGGTGGACGTGTGTAAGCCCTATTATAAATATATTAATGTACACAAAGGGGTAAAAATGAGTATATATGAGTGTGCATAATTAAATGCCACAAACATGCATAATACATGGAAATAAAAATATATGAAATAATAAAAAATGTGGCACTTAATGTGAGTGGTTATGCGAAGAATAAAGTAAATTTCCAACAAAATTGGATTTATTTTAAATCTTTAATTGTAGTTCGTGGTATTAAAATTATATCTTTAAGATGAAAAAATAATTTAAAATTCAGAAGAACCTTTTTAAAGTTGTAGTCTTTTGACCTTTAAGCTCTTGATTGTTATGTTATTGTACGCTCCTTCTGGGATCGTGACTTCCGATGTTGTCAACAAGGGCGAAATAATTTTAAATGTCATTTTTACCTACACGACTAATTAAATTTCACATTTTATGCGCGCGACAGGACAAGTGAAATGTACATAAAACCAGAAGTGTGCCACCGAATTAACAAAAACAAACACGACCAACTGTAAAATGGTGACCCCAACAAACGAGACTAAAGCATTTTCCAACCATTGGATGGGGACTAGGGGGAGGGTATATGGTAAAATCATAGGGACTGGGGAGGAATGCGCCAGCGTCGCCACATGAGTGAAATTTTAAGCAGGCGCCAAAGTCTTTGGGCCATTTTCTCTGTACAAGAGGACAAGACACGTTCGTTCGTTCATTCGCTGGGACATTGGTGGGGGGCAAAAATCGCGGGTGAGGGATCCATTAAAATTCCGCTGGGGCATTGCAAAATAAATCCACTTGCAAGTGGTATAAAACAAAACAACAGAAACAACAGGCAGTCGAAACAGGCAAAGAAATCGCCGCTGAAAAGGACGAGTTTTCGTCATCGTCAGCGCTTTTTCTTTCTCTGGCGTCAAATGCCAAACGCATGTGATTCCTGCACTCCTAGAATTTCGAAAACAACAACATTTCTTTTAGCTAGCATTAAAGCACTGAGAGAAAAGTTATAGGTAGAAGTAAAGCAAAAGTAAAGCATTACAAGTAAAGGTCTGTGTTTCAAAAGGTTTATGAAATAGAGCCATCAGAACCCTACTAGGTGTAGAAACCTTTATCTTACTTTACTTAAAATTATTTGATATATTTTTTTTCTCACAGTGCACTCTCAACACACATTTAGAGTCGCGCCTTTGTCCTTGTGTGATATGTGAAATGGCAAACAAATATTTTTTTGATGTACGGCCTAAGAGTATGCATTGAAATTCAACACGCGGCAAGGGACCCAAAAGCGGCGTTGCCCGTATTGATTGTGGTGTTTTTGGCCAAAAAGCGGGAAAGGGATTAGGGATCTCGATGGGAATGGGTACTGGGATGTTGGTTGTCTTGTCTGAAACGTTGTAAAGCAATCGCTTGAAATTAGCACCAGATCGTTGTTGTTTAAAGCGAGACACGAGGCAGGAACATCAGGAAATTACACCAGGCAAGTGGAATAAGTTGCGGGTGGCAAGTCAAGTGAATTGAAATGGTAATGATACATGACAATGTTCTGTTCACAGTAAAGAGATACGAGTAGATAGGGACAGTAATGGGAATAGGGGAGTAGCTTTCACTTTTGATGTTTTCGAAAAAAAGAGAAGGAGGGACACCACCGACATGGGATATATGAAACTGTACGGAAAATGTCATGAGATAGCTTTAAATGTGAGACATTTTCGCGGTGACTTATTGGGGTTTAGGTTTTTTAACTTGTAAGACCTTCACTGAAAATAATCAAGCCACTCTATCATTACATTTTAGTGTAAAAGTCTAAAATATTTATTAAAATTGCAAACCACTTTTATTTTCTATACTGCCATAGAGCAGCCACAAATGTAAAGTTGTCCCTTTTTATCTGCTCATAAGAGTTTCTAAGAATTGTTTGTATACCGTTTTTATCACGCATACGCCTAGTTGAGCGCCTAAAAGACTGAGTCGCAATTAGAGACAACAAGCTGAATGCTCCTTGTCGAGAGTCTCTCCATTTCTTGCTGTTTTTCCTCAGAGCGGCACATAATCTGCATACAAATGCGTTGATTTGCCTAATCGACGCCTATTTGTTTGGACCAACCAGGCCAAAAAACGGGGGGCGGAAAAAAAAAATAAAGAAAACAAAATGCGAACAAAAATGAGGAAACCAAAGGGAAGACACTGAATATTCTGTCTGGTGAAAGTTTCACAGGAAAGGCGATGGTTGGGAAAAAAAGGGAGGAGGAGGAGTGGCAAAATAAACCGACGCTTAATTTTTGGGAAGCGCGAGCGTGTTGCACGCATTAAAATTAAAAGCGAAGGCGAGCACGCCTCCGCTTCGGTTCGACCCCGCCTCCATTTCCACTTCCTTTGTACGTGATGGTGAGTGAAAATGCCTGGTGAAAATTCGGTTGAAAATACGGCAATGAAAATGGGAACGGAAGTTGCCTTTGACTATGTTTTGCATTTGCATGCAAATGTTTTTTCATTGGCATTTTCACTTTCGTGTAAAAACCACCACGCCTCCTCCATCACACAAAAAAGAAAACCAAAACAAAGAAAAAAACGTGGCTTGGAAGTTGAATAATCCTTGTAAACGTTTTATATATACTTTTTTTTTGTATCCTGCCAGCCGCCAAATAAATTGACAACTAAAACACGTCAGTTTAGAAATTCTGCCAATCAATTCATGTGTAAGACATTTTTATTTTTATTTTTTTTCAACCGATTCTTGGTGGGTGCCAGTCAGCCTTTCGTTTTGGCAAAAGATAAACGCCGCTTGGGGAACCATTTTCATTTGCTGCCTTGGCATTTGCGCATTTCCGCTTCCGGCCGTTGGTTCGCCAACTTCCGCCACAAGGCATTCGCCGCAACTGTCAAAATCCTGTAAGTTCTGGTATTTGTTGCTGCCACAAAATTATGGTTGCGACTCAAGGCGGTAATTACTGTATTATAAATGTGCGTGGACTCTCCCTCTGGCAACTGGAGGAATGATAAATTTTTGGCGGAAACCAGGCAGATTGACGTGCCGATTGAATGGGCGTGTACTAATGTGGATTATAGGCTTACACTCTACTATAATATTATGGATTTCGGATAATAGATACAATTAAATTTGGAGAAAACAAACCTCTTTTCTTAATCCAAATCTATGACCTATCGACTTGTGGCGAATGCCATGGTATCTCATATATTAATGCTTCAAATGTGTGCACATCCCAGCTAACTCACTCTCATCGCTATCCACTTTATTCCGCCATATCCTGTCATATACACAGCTGATAATCGAATTCGACTTTTCAACACCCCAGCGAATTATGGAGATTCGGGAGTGAAATTTCGAGGTGGCGGAAAATGAAAACGAGCAATTTATTGGCCCCAAAATGGACATGCCACAGGCAGTGGGCAGCGGGATGCGGGGTGATTGGGTGCAGAGACGGAGGTGGCGAAAATCAGCTCAGCAGCTCAGCAATTGCAATTAAAACATGCACATGGCATTAATTTAGAGGATGCGACACCTGAGGGCACCTCACTGGAACATAAATCCCCCGGGTAGTGGGCGGAAGCTGGGTCCGGTGTCCGGACACTGGGGCTGTGGCGGGGGCAAGTGGTCAGCTAACCAAAAATGGTCACGACACGATGGCTGAAGCGATAATTTGCAATTATGTGGGGCGGTTGCCCCAACAAAAAAATAAATCGGGAGTGGGATAGAGACGGAAAGAAAAAACAAGTGGAAAAGTGGTTTAAATAAATTGCAGACCAGCCGAGCAGAGATCACAGCAAGCGGTGGGTGGTAGATGGAGGTGCTGGTCAGTATGCACTGATAAAAATATATGATATTTAAAATTTTAATAGAAAATTTATTTCAGCTCTAAATGAATATGTTTTGATTTTATTATTTATTTTTGCTTTTTTTTGATTATTCTTGCCTTAATCTAGATTTAAAATATTTTTTTTTTGTGTATAGCGTGTGGCAAGCATGTGCAATTCTTTGTTGCTGTTGTTGCATCGTTTGCGGCCTGTTGGCAGCCAACAAATCTCTTTTGGCGTGGTCCTCGTCCTGCGGCTATCAGCCTGTTTCTACACTCCTACTTCTGGCCTGGTCCTGCTCCTGCTTCTGGGTCTTGGCCATGTTCCTGGACCTGCTGCTGGTGATGCTGTGCTGTGACCTTTTGGTTTTTCGCCTCTTTAACCGGTTTGGCCGTTGCCGCCGCCATTACGTTAAATATTTTATGAACCATTAAAAGTTTTTGCAAATTTTATGGCCGCTTTGCATATACGTATAAAAAATAAAAGACCGGGACTATAACAAGCAAAAAAAAATGTTTGCCGCCCAGGACAAAAAGGAAGTGATTGTTGCTGGTGTAAGGGTAAGCGGCAAACTGGCGGCATTCGACACTTGCCATGCCACGCCCCGCCGGTCGGCAGCCTCCAGCCGCCAGCCGCCCTTTTCGAAGCGTGTTAGTATGTCACGACTTGTGCAAATGACTGGGCCATCAGAGAGCGCCAAAGGAGCTCATAAAATATCCCCATCATGTGACTCCAGACACACAGCACTTTCAATTTGACAACAAAGCGCACAGTATCCCCAACAATTCCCTTAAAAAAAAGTTAAAAAAGCAAAAAAAAACAAGAAAGGAAAGCTAACTTCGGGCGGAGCCGAAGTTGATATACCCTTGCAGTTCAGTCGCAGTCCGCTAGGTGGCGCCACGCATCTTATATTATTACATTTATAGAAGATCGTATATAGTCGGCCGATCCTTATGAAATTTGGCAAATCAGATTATTTTGTCCAAAATAGAATCTGTACCAAGTCCCATCTTTCTAACTTAAAAAACACCAAAGTTATGCCAATTCCGATCGTTGTATGACAGCTATAGGATATAGTTGGCCGATCCTTATGAAATTTTGTACATAAGATATGTTGGTAACATGTACAAATATAACATGTGTGGAAAGTCCCAAGTCTCTATCTTAAAAAACAACGAAGTTATGGCATTTCCGATCAATCAGTTATATGGCAGCTATAGGATATAGTCGACCGATCCCGGCCGTTCCGACTTATGTACTACCTGCAAGAAAAAGAAGGATGTGTGCAAAGTTTCAACTCGATAGCTCTAAAACTGAGAGACTAGTTTGCGTAGAAACCGACAGACAGACGGACAGACGGACCGACGGACAGACGGACAGACGGACATGCTTATATCGACTCAGGAGGTGATCCTGATCATGAATATATATACTTTATAGGGTCGGAGATGACTCCTTCACTGCGTTGCACACTTTTGACCAAAATTATAATACCCTCTGCAAGGGTATAAAAATGTTCAGTCTGCTGCCAAAAGCGAAAGGGACAAATATTACACACAAAAAACTGGGAAAAAATTATGGCGGAAGCTGCCGATGCCATTGTGACATTGTCAAAGGCAATAACGCATCCAGAAACAGTCATCACAACAATGCCAGCGAACATAAAGAGGTTAGTTGGTAGCTGAATTGGTCGACAAACAGCCTGACCATTGAAATAGCTTTAAAGTTCCTGATAAATTGATATATCTTGGTGGGAATACATTTGACATTTATTTTCCATCCAATGAAACCAGACCAATTAGGGATGATGTTGGAAAATGTCAAGTATATTAATTAAATTGTGTAATATTTGTATAATTGATTTGTGCTGACCTTTAATACATATTTTTTAAATGCCACCAATTATGAAAATAACATTGAATTTTTGCCCTTTTGTTTTAAATGTCGAATATGATATCTTGGCTGTATACTCTGTACTTTATAAATATATTATTTTTTAATGGCATTTAAGTGAAATGTTAGAGACGCCAGAAATCAAATATTTAAGTATAAGTTAAGTCAACAAGTCCTAAGCCCCTAAACACACAAACTACCTGGATGAAATCCTTAGGCCATTGATCTTTAAAAAAGATTACCTAAAACTAAAATGATTAATGATGACTAATGACTAAAATTTTAATAGATTGAAGCTTCCTTTATTGGAGGTCTTAACCCATTTTCTCTTTTTAGATCAATGTTGGAATCTTTTTTTTTGCAGAACAACAGGGACAATGACGGTCATGTCAAGTTTTGCAAGTAAAAGTTGCCTTTGGCCGGGAAAAACAAATCAAAGTCTGAATTCTAGGACAGGTATTTGTGTGTAAATGTGTGTTTGTGCATTTTTGTATCTGTGTTTGACACACATGTGCATAAAAGAGTGTTACAAGGCCGATGGCTGACAGTTACAGCGGCCACAACAACAAAAACAAGATCTAACATCTGGCAGTAAACTTTAAATCTGTGAGAAACTTTTAATTAACAAAATTAATGTTATGGCAATGCCAGATAATGCACTGGAAATAATATTTTTATAGGTAATAGGAAATTTTTGTTTATAAATATTTTGCAATATTAAGAACTTATAAATAGAAGCGACAAGAAGTGAGAAAATGTATTATTTTTTGTTTAAAAGAAGTAAAACTTAGAAAGAATGGATTATTCTCCCTTTTCCTTAAAAAACTGATACAAAATTGTTCAAATTTTTGTCAAGTGTATACTAGATACTTAATCAGGCTGGTAACCAACACCCAAACACCCACTCACACACACAAAGATACTCTCAGACAGGCAGCTGCGAATATTTATGCATGAATATCGGATATGGCGAAAGAAATTCGCGAGCTGCTGATGTTGTTGGTTGTTTCTTGTTGTTGTTGCCTTGCCTATGCTCATTAAAAACGCCCAAATGCAACAGCAACAACTACAACTACATCGCCTGCAGCTATAGTGGGCCAAAACAACAAAAACGGCAACAACATCCAACAACTTTAGCATACACTGCGTATGCGTATTTTCTATATATTTTCCTCTTTTTGTTTTTTGTTCAACTGCTGCATCTGCTGGATGGTAATGAGGAGGGCGGTTAGCAGCAGAGTGGGTGTGGCACACAATAAGCACTGTATCTGAATATAGTGCGTATGCTGCTCATTTATTTTTCCCTACATCTGCTGGTCCCGAGGAAAATGAATATTTAAATATTCAGGAAAACGGAAAACTATAAGTGGAAAATCTCATGACAGCATAAGCTCAAGGCTAAAACGAAAAAAAATATTTAACAAAGAGAAATATTAAATACTATATTTATAAGATAAATCAGACATAAAGTTTTGCGCTGACAATGGAATGCATTTTGAATTATTTCTAAAAATAAAATAATTACTTTTTTCCATTATTTGCAGCTATAATTAATAAATAAAGATATTTTCCTTATTTAACGTGGCTGTCTTCAAATTGTTGGCAATTTTCTGGCAATTTCACTTGGCCGCAAGACAATGAAGCTGCAATGATAATTTCATTAAGCCGCTTTCAGTTTGAGTTTCCAGGAATGTAAGAAGAAATTACAGCTGGATATGCAATATGCCACATACGGATTCATTGTGAAAACTCACACACTCACACATATATATATGTATATAGGCATTTGTGTGCAACTGATTGTGGTTAAGCTGAGTCATCGCCATTGCCAGCATTTCACCTGCCGAGCCACGCCCCTTTTTGGTACTTAATGCGCATCAGCCTCAGCGAGCATCATGTAACGGCATTGTAAGTGTAAATTTAAAACAGAGCATTAATTATGAAATGAAAGGGTTAAATAACTGAGAAAAAAAGTTCTACAAAAATTAAGGAACTATAATTTTTTTCTTGTTTTTATTGTGAAAGAACTAAAGATCAAACAGTGACTGAAAAGTTAAAGATGTTAGTTCGTAAAAACCCATTTTTTCCAGTGCATCATATGCAGACATTTTAATAAGATTTAAAATTTATTTTAAGTTTCCATACAAGCAACCATAGAAGCGAAGGATAACATTTCAATTAAGCTGCAGCTTTGGTTTAAAGTTCAAGTCTCGTACGTCATTAAGTATACGCTAAGTGGGCCGCGGCTTGTATTTAAGTTTGTTTATTGTTTTTAACAGGCAGCAACGCAAGCCGCAATTCTCTCTTACCATTTTTTATTTTTTCGCATTTTCTTTATATATTTTTTTCGTGCTGTTCTGGTTTTTCGATCTGCACAGCAGCTGTCGCATTAACCAATGTCCATTTTGTAGCCTGTCGGCCATTGTACTTCATTTCAGCCATTGCCCGCTCTTCCTGCCTCCGGAGTCCGGACCAGATCCTTCTCCGACCCCCCCCTCATTTTTTAGCTCTGTCGCGACGTCGTCGGCAACGTCGACTGCCTGTTATTAAAATACATAAATAATAAGCGGCATGTCAGCGGCGGCTTTTGTTGCTATGCCACCGCTACTGCCACCAGCACCGCGGCTGTTGGAGTGTATTGTTATGACTCTGGCAGAGGCACTTAAGCGGTCGCATCCTGCAATCGAGAATCCAGCGCTTTTCTCCACAAGGCTGAGCAGCAGGCGCCACAGCTTTTCCACTTCATTTTCCCACTCCTGCCTCGTGTCTCGTCAATCCCCAACCCCCTGCTTTTAAAGTCACGAAAATTAGCCATAGATAGTGGGCCACATTATCTAGATGGTCGTCTATGGCGGCAAACAATATTTTATTGGCACTTAAAAAATTAATTGAACTATAAAGGAACTTTTGTTACGGCCAATGTATTTTTGTTTCGCCTTAAGCGAAAATTGAGCATAAAATCAAATTGTTATTGTCATTTAAAGGTTTTAATTGAAGAATCAGTTACATTTATGAGCTTAAATGACCTGGGCATTAATTGAAGAACTTGCAAAAAAGTGCAATCAATCAATTAATAAATAATGGTCCTTACATCCTCGCAAATATTATTGTGTATCTCTGGGTGCTCCCCTTTTTATTATGAATATTTCATTTCAGTTTTTTCGCTCTCCATATTCATTAGCTTAATTTTTTCTGCAACTATTTTATTGACCAAAGCTTGTATTTCAGTTTTTGCATATGATGTTGAAATTTTATATATTTTTGTTTGGTTTTTCAGGGTTTAAACAATTTTTACATATTAAGTTGGCCATTGACTGGCTGATTTTCTTCTTCAAATGTTAATAGTTTTTATGGCAATTTATTTACCAAAAATTTGCTGATGACCTCATTGGGACAAGGTCATTCACTTGACGGATAAAATGGCTTTTTTTGGCACATAATCGACATGTACATCAAATTTATGTTTTTCTTATTTTTTTTGCTTCGTTTCGGCCAGCAGTTGTAAGCTCCAGACATTGGCCATAAAATGGAGTATATTCCAAGGTCTCTTTGGTAGAAAACTAGCAAAGGGCGAGATGAGGAGGAAGTGGGTGTGAAGCTGAAGGCGAATCAACTCTTGGCCATAACATTTAAAGTCAAATTACGGCAAATGGTCGCAAAGTGTGTGATTTAAATGCACTTGGGCGACACTTTAAGACGCTCAATTGCTCGCTTTATTGTGGGGCCATAAAAAAGGCGGCCCCACTTTTCTTCCCCATCCTCGTCCTTGCCCCTGCCTCTGCCACTTTTCCAGGCATCCCTCACGAAATTTTCTCCCTCCCCCCTATTTCCCGGGTGAAAGCCGAGCAATTGTCGCTTGAGTCACGTTTGTCACATAAACTCGGCGCTTGGCTGCTGGCGGTCAAACTGAACAAGTGAAAAACTATTATTATTTGGTGGCATGCTCTTAGACAGCCACCAAACCACTGAGTTTTCCACATCCCAGCACCACCCTGCATTCCCTCGCTCTTGCAACGCCTCTGAAAAATGGTTTGTTCTGTTCGTAAATCCATCAGCTTTATGTTTTTTCTTGCCTCCTCGATTTTATTATTGTTTCTTTTTTTTTTTGCTTCCGTTCTGTTGAAATTTTATGTGTTGGAAGCTGGACACTCCTGGGCGCTTCCTGGTTTTGGTTTTCCTAGATTTCAGCCTTCACTCTCTGACGATGCTGCAGTTTTCCTTTCGATTCTTTCGGCTCTCAAATAATGCGTCTTTTTTTCTTTGGCTGCGTCAGCGTAAAAATTAATTTCGTTCTTGAAGGTCTTTTGGGTTCAATGTAGAGTCATCAAATTTTGGATATAAAATATAGATCATTTGCATGAAGTGCTCTGAGATGGCTTTAGATTTTATGGTTATCTTTTTTTTATAATTAGAGGGAGTAAAGAATTTTTGGAAAAGACTAGACTTGATGGCCCAAAAAAAACACCTTTAAGAAATAAATTAAATATTGTTGACCCCTTTATGATGGTTAATTTTTGGTTACTATGCACAGCCAACCAACCACCTCTCTATCAAATTTCACAAAATTTCATAAAATTAATTCCCTGAACTGTCAGTTCTTAATTTATGCGACTGGCTTGAAAAAAAAAAAACAAAATGAAAAATTCCCAGCAGCTTAAGCCGTTTACATAATTTATTGACCATGTTGCCGCCAAAAAAAGGAGAGCCTGTTTCTGATTTCTGTTCTGTTTGTACCTGAAGACCCCTCTAAGTAAATAATAATCCAAATGCCAACGGCACGTGCTCTCGAAGCCCCCACCTTCGAACCTAGAGAGGAGGAAGAATTTTTCGGGTCATGGGAAAAACGCGGTACCAGGCGTTAATTGACAGTAATTTTATTAGGGAAATGAAGCTTCTGCGAAAAGTATAAAGCGGATTCAGAGGGTCGGTACGCGCTTAACAAACTCGTAAATATTTAACAAATTATGCGATTTTAATGAGCTGGAAAAGTGCAAATCACTGGAGGCTTTTTCCACCGCCACCTGTCTCCTTTAATATTATGTTTTTTTTTTTGTTTTTAACCATTTTTCTGAGAGTTGGGATATTGGTGTGGTAGATACACCATATAACACAATACACATTAATTGAAAATGCGGTGCGTTGGGTATGTGTGGCAGCGGTTGAAATCAATTCAAGGTTTGATTGTGGAAACCATAATGGATGGAAACAATCAGAGAAAAAATGGTTGCCACCCTTGACACATTTTGCCATCCAATTGGCATGCTACTTGATTAAAACAAAACAGTCTAAAATACTAGAAATAAGATACATTTTGACTAAAGTTTTAACCTTTTGAAATCTAGTTTATATAGCATTTCAAAATACAAATTCCTTTATAATTGGCCAAATGAACATTTATTCCCGTAGGGTTAAACATGATGACCCCCACTGAAATGTTTGCCAACTTTTCTGATTTCGGGGAATCCGAAATTCGGGGCTTCCGAAATGAACAGTTTTTGGGGGTGGGGTCACTGGGGGGACAGCGATTGCCAGTCTCAATTGTTGTCAGACATTTTCATGCGAGCTCATAACATTTTATGCACAAAATAAATTTGCATGTTGCACTTTTGAATAATCGCACGCCGTTGACAAACAACTGGCTGCCAAAATCGTTCGCCTGGAAATGTAGACCCTCAATCTGGGGACCCCTTCTAGTGTTTTCGCCTCCAAATCCCCTGGAGGGTAAAATCCAGAGAGGAGTTTTCCTGGCTGGTCGCCAGTTGGCATAAAGAAGCAACTTTGCGTCTCTAAAAGGAGTTGATGCACTATGAAAAATTTGTATTTGAGGGATAGTGAGATAAAAAATAGATAATACATGATTGTGATGAGAATTGTAGCATACTTTTTAGCGCATTTCAACATAAAAACATATTGAACCAGAAAATATTGAATAAATTCGAAATAATATAACTTTAGAAACCACTTTACTTCTATATTAATATTTTATATTTTGAAAATTTTTTTATTGTGCATAAAAGTTGGTTTAGGAGCAGTATCTTTTACCCCGAAGCGGCCAAACCAGACACGTAAATTTGGGACAGACAACAACAATACGAACAACAAGAGAGACAACGATGAGGACAACTACGAGGTCTACGACAATGACAACGACAACGACAACATCCTTGCATGAATGAAGTCGAGTTGAATCTGCAGCAGCCCCAAATGAAATGCCATTAATTTGGAAAATGAATGCGGTTGCGTTGGCTTTTCGACTGACTCACTGGCTGAATGAATGGCTGACTGAATGACTGAGTGAGTGACTGACTGACTGACTGACGGACTGACTGAATGGCAGAATGACAGCCAGAGACACCGAAACTAAACCAGACAGATTCAAACAGACAGCCGCTCAGACGAGCACTCCACTTCACAGCAATTACCCGACAAGTGTAGGCAAATTTGAATTCGACTCAGCTACTCAAATGGTGTGGCCAAAGGCAACAACTGGGGAAATCTTTAGTTAGTCAAATATTATTTTTTGGTTAGCTGAGCTGAGAATGGGGCCACTTTTAAATTTAGTTTCACAGGAATTAGATTTTCTCCGGCAACCAATGGGAAATTGTTCTTTTTATACCCTTGCAGAGGGTATTATAATTTTGGTCAAAAGTGTGCAACGCAGTGAAGGAGACATCTCCGACCCTATAAAGTATATATATTCTTGATCAGGATCACCTCCTGAGTCGATATGAGCATGTCCGTCTGTCCGTCTGTCCGTCTGTCCGTTTCTACGCAAACTAGTCTCTCAGTTTTAAAGCTATCGAGTTGAAACTTTGCACACACCCTTCTTTCCTTTGCAGGCAGTATATAAGTCGGAACGGCCGGGATCGGTCGACTATATCCTATAGCTGCCATATAACTGATTGATCGGAAATGCCATAACTTTGGTGTTTTTTAAGTTAGAGGGTTGGGACTTTCCACACATTTTATATTTGACCAAAAAATCTTGTGTGCAAAATTTCATAAGGATCGGCCGACTATATCCTATAGCTGTCATAGAACGATCGAAATTGGCATAACTTTGGTGTTTTTTAAGTTAGAAAGATGGGATTTGGTACAGATTACTTGGTACAGATGGGATTACTGGCAAAATAATTCGATATGCCAAATTTCATAAGGATCGGCCAACTATATACGATCCGCTACATATCTAATAATATAAGATGCGTGGCGCCACCTAGCGGACTGCGACTGAACTGCAAGGGTATATAAACTTCGGCTCCGCTCGAAGTTAGCTTTCCTTTCTTGTTAAAGAATATAAATTGTATCACAGCTGAGGATTCTAGATTCTTTGACATAATTCTCTTAACCCTATGTTACCATAATTTTTGATTTGATTAGTGCTAGCACTAAATTGGTAGTTCCTGTGTCATCTTAGCCATATTTCAGGCTGCCTTCACTCAACTTCGCCCCAAATTCTGAAGTGGCCTGAAGCCACTTGGCAGTCGGGGGTGTTTTGCCAGGGGTCATCTATCAAGCAAGTGCTGCAAGTGCTATATAATATTTCTGTCATTATGCTTAATTATCTGGTTCCTGGGCAATGCTTCAACGTTGACCTGACCGCTGACACGCCCCCTGCCCAGCCCCACCCCTTTGCGTGGTGTTGTTGGCGGGCTTCAATGTGAAATTAGTTGAGGCAGGGCAGGGCAGGGCAGGGCAGGTCACTTCACTTCATTTTAGTTCTTTTCCCAAAAGATTGAGGTTGAGGTCCGGGGACACATCGCGTGTTGTGTGTTGCAGGCGGGTCATAAATGAAATCTGCTGCCACTTTGTCGCCCATTGTTTAATAATGAAATTAAATCGCTTTAGCCCAGAAACACACACACAATGCACAAAAAATATTAATAGTAATAACTATATGGGGAATATAATACACTAAGAATAATAAAAGTTTTGTTTTTTGTTTTACGTTGAAATATGAATAATGTAAGGTAGGAAAAAAGTCTATGAAATTAATCCTCATAAATTAAATAAAGGGCTTAATTTTTATTGTTTTTATTTTTTCTTAGGGATTTTATTCTACTCTACATAAGGTATATGAGAAAGTTTAAAGCTTTATAGCTGCAGTTGCTACACTTTTTATATACATTTTTTAAATAAATAAGCTTTAAGTGAAGTATGTTTGTATCTTTAAAAAAAAAAAAGCCAAATGTAAATTTTTAATATAAATTTAAATGTAATTGCCATAAAAAGAGACCCTATTTTGAACAGTTTACTTGAGTTTCGGGTTGGAGAGTGTACTAGCCCCAAACCAAAGCCTAGTCAACCCCATCCGCTTCTCACTTGTCAGCGCTCTCGTTGACGCTTGACAAATGGCTTTGGGTGGGGAGGCACCTCAACCGGGGGCACCTCCTGCCCATCCACCCATTGCTCCCCTATTTCTTCTTTTGATTTACTGCCACATTTTGTACACACACATAGTATATGTATTTTTTTGCCTTTGTTTGCTCAGAAACAGAATGAGAAGCCGGAGCGAACTTAGACTAATTCACAACGAAATGGATGTAAAAAAGTGAAATGTGTTGAGGTTGGCTAAGTGAAATGTCAGGCAATTGTTCAACGTCCAGCGGTGTAACCTCAAACTGGCCCGAATTGCATGCGATGGAAGAGTTATGTGTGTTATTACCGCCTTTTATTATTTTGTCTTGTGTCTAAAAAGCCAAAATGATTGATACCCTGTCTGATGATAAACCAAAAAAAAAATAAATATATTGTACAATTAAACACTGATTATGGATGCTTCTAGCAGATAGTATCCTTTGTATCCTTTAATTATTATAAAGTCTCAGTTTACACATTCCACATCACTTTTTTAAAAGAGTTTTAACTTCTTGTGGAGAACTGGCTATAATTTGAAGTTTTAATTAATATTCTCTATTAACATAAACATTCAAAAATACTTTTTTCCCCTCAAGTGGAGTTTTCTGGATATATCCTGTAAAGAGTATTCGCGTGTTAGCCTGTCGTTCAGTTATTCCCGTTGCGTGTTTAACATTTTTTTTGTTGCCTGTTGTGGTCTCTGGAAGTTGTATTTTTATTTTTTATTTAATTTGTTCCCTTATTTTAACTGATAATTTGCGCGCTTGTTGATTTGGCAGCTAATTACATAGTTGTTGCACTTTACGTTTTTACATTCAACAATTTTATAATTTTACGAGTTATTTGTGTTTAATTTAATGTGCAATTTGTTGGCCGGCAAATGACCCTCGGGGCGGTGAGTGTGTTTGTGTGTTGTGTGTGAGGAGGAACTAAAATGGGGAAAAATGTGGAGAAAGCGGGGGAGAAAGTAAGCCAAAGGGCAACTCTTATTGGCCATTGGCTGTTGTGTCAAGTGCTTAAAGTGCCCGAAACAGTTGCTGCTGCCGCACTGTGACATAAAATAACAATTACGCAATTAATTGCAGCATTTCAATAATATTTAATGAAGCGTAAACAAAATGAAATGGCAGCGGGGTAATGCCGGGTCCAACATGGCAAAATAATTGCAAATGACAAAAGTGGAAAACAAATTTCGCATATTACTATTGTATGTACTGTATTATGGATAGGCCAACATGCATATTATTATTCCGTACCTATATAAATTTATTTAAATGTTATTTTTAATTTATGCGCCTTGTTCGCTGTATCATAAGTGAAATTATGTGGACAGTAAGTAAAAATTGGCGCGTGAATCATATAATTTTATGGCAATTAAATGCTTATCTTATTTCCATTTGTGTTTTGCCCAGCTTAATTTTAAACATTTTTTGTATTCTGATTAAAGTCTATTATGTTTCAAGAGTATAAACGTTTAAGTTTCGTAGCTTAAATGATTGAATATTGATTTAAGGTTTGTAAATGATTCACTATTTCGCTGTTCGAATGCTGGCTCATGGAAATGAAAAGGAGCGCCACGGTGGAGAGTCCTTTTGCTTTATTTCCACTCCTGCTGCTGGCGGTGGTCACATAAATCTCAGCCACTTAATAGACGACTGCATAATTTAACAGATAAACAAACAGGACGACTCGGCAGAATGCATGTGCCAATGAATGGAAACAGCCGTCGAAAGAGAGCACAACTAGTCCAAAGAAAGAGACCGCTATAGAAACATACAAAATGGTAGGAAAAAAACAAAGAAAATGGAAAATCCGGCTAAAAAAAGGAAATCCTCGCCGGCAGGAGAGCCGAAAGCAAAAGCTAATTGCCAAATACTAAATTACCCATTCAGCAGTAAAAACATTTCAGCCTTAAGAGCGAAAGAAAGGGAAAGATATTGTGGGACAGAGTGAGGTAGAGCTGATAGAAAGAGAGGGAAAGCCGTTGAAAGCCCCGAAAATGTGGTGTAAAACGTGGCTGGAAAGGACACCAGCCAGCCAGTGGGCAAATGCTGGGCAAATATATTTCGAATTTGCTGTCAATGCGAAAAAAATACTCCACTAAGGCACACATAATTTTTCCACAGTTGAAGAAAAGTTTTAAGATATAATATATTATTTAAATAAAATCTTAAGCCTATCAGTTATAAAGAAGATAGTTTTATCTTTTATTGCTTGGTGAAAATATTGAATAATCTTTCTAAAAACACCTAATAATATTTATTACAGTGCACCATACATAAAGAGTGAATCCTGTCGAATGAGCCCAACGAGCAGGGCGTGGTATTTGGAGTGGGATGGGCCTGGATTTGCTGATATGGAGTAAACGGCAGTAACAGCAGAAAGTGGCCAAAAGAAATGGCACCAAAAAAGGGGACACATGGGACCCAAAAAGTCAAAAAAGGGGATGTAGGCGGAGGATGGACTCGGAGTGTTAGAGGAGGAAGTGTTAAGCGTGTCGATGGTTGACCAAGCGAATGCGCTGCTTGGTTTGGGCCAAGAAATTAGCCAGAGATTTTGGTACTATTGGCCGATACTTGTCGAGTGGCTCGAAGGGATGGCCAAATATGTGCTCATTGATATCGATGTTTTATGACTTTTTTATGGGCAGTTGGAGGGGCTTTTCATGGTGAACATAAAAACTTGACACTATCAGAATGATGTGGGTTTTTGTGTGTGTTGGCCAGCGAATTGAATCAAATATATTTGGTTACTATTAATAATACACATAAAATGTACATAATCATGATATTAAACAATTCCCAATACCGAAGTATTGATTAAATGGGCTTTGTTGTGGTTCGGTTGGCAAGTAAACATTAGTTTGACAAATTATTTTATGGTTTTCATTGATTTAACCACTAAACAACTAGTATATGTTTCCGATTTTATGATAGTTTTTTATTAAAAGATTTATAACCAATTTTTAAGAGGATAGCCCAACTGACTTTTATAGCTGATAGGCACTTGGAAAAGAGTAGAGATTTGGGGGATAATCGTACCATCGATGGTCGTATAAGTAAGTACGTACTTACATCTGAAAGTAGTTCAAAGTGTAGTTTTCAAATGTAAAATTATAAGCAATGGCTATGCTATTTCGGTCATATCCGTTCATTTCACTCCCCCGGTTAGCCCTCCGCCAGCCTTCCAGCATTGCCTTAATGTGTTCGCCCTCGCTTTTCAGCCTCTCGCCCCCTGCCAGCCCATACAATCATCATTCCCCTTTTGCACTCGGCTCGTCGCTTCCGTTTGTCAACGAGTTCCGGAAATGATGATAAAAAATGGCTGCTGCAGTTGCAGCTGCTGTTCGGCCTTCTGTCTCTTTCGCACTTGCCTCCCACTATTTAGTTCAGGGTGTGTGTGTATGTTTATGACATGTGTGTGTTGGTAAGCATTAGTGTGAGAAAGTAAGTGCACTGAGAAGAAATAAGTTTTTAAAAAAAAAATGATTTTGTTCTTGAAAGTGATTGTATTTTTAAGATCTGTAATAACTATTATGTTTCTTAAAAATGTATCTAAAAAAACTATAAATACTATAGAAACTGCTCAGAATTTTTCTTCATGTGCATCTCTGTGGGTTTGACTTACTAGCTCTTCTTGAAAACTGCAGCTGGGGCCTCAGCTAAAATTTCATTGCACTCGACTGCTGCGACTACTTAGCACAAGTGAGCCCCCGAAGGCAACTGGAATTTCATGGAGGATGGGAGCGTATGGACCTGGCTTAAACTTAAACATTCCCATTGCTTTTTTCTCTGGTGCCATTGAGGCAAATTCTGTTAGAGGGCTTAGAGAGAAAAGGGGACCAGGCCAAGACAGCTGCTCATTTCCGCACGCTCAGCGACGATGACTTGGCAATGGAAAGAAGGAAGGATGAAAAAAAAATGAGGATGGTGTTGCAAGTAGGTTCCGAGGGGGTTGCATAATAAGCAACTAAGACAGCTTAGAATTGTGGTCATGCAGCAGCCACAGTAAGAAATTCGCTCAAAACGCTTTACTTTTGGCTTATACAGATGGGAAAAATAATAAAACAAATGGGAAATGGAAATAAGTCAATAAGAGAGAATTTTTAAACTAATCTTAGGATGTTAATTCATAAAATGTATTCTAAAACTTTCAGTTTAATTTTTCAAATATTAAATATAACAAAAATGTTTATTTTCCTGACCACTGCTATATTTAAGCCTTCAGCAACAATTTTGCCTTGGCTTTTGCCCATGACAGGCACTTTCGAAAGCATGCCTCTGCCTCAGATCTCGCATCCTCGGCTGCCACAATAAATGTAAAGTGCTGCCAAGTGTCGGCTGAGTCCATGGCCCCCCCTCTATCTTGCCCCTTTGCCTGGCTCTGGTCCACCCACACATGCATAGATTATTACCTGCCACTTGCCACTTGGCACCTTTTTTTATATATTTTTTTTCTGCTCACTCTCTCCAACAACTTTGAAGGAGTTTTCTTCGACATTTTTCCCTTGCCTTTCGACCAAAAAGCTGCCAACACATGTTGAAAAGTTTTCGCTTCGTTTTTCCATTTTATTTTTTTCTATTTTCTTTTTTTTTGGATTTTGTGTGCGACATGAAAATGCTTTGAATCCATTCAGCAGACAGTAAAAAGGGGAAAAGAAGCCAGGGGGATTGGGGATGGGGAAATTAAATTTGGCAGCTGCTGCCATTTTTCGTGGTACAAACTCTGACTAATTGACATGTTGCATGTTGCGACTCGGTAGCCAAGTGAAAAGGTGTTGACTCCGATTCCAATTGTCTGTATTTAAACATTTCTTAGCATTTCAATTTCAACTCTCTCTCTCTCTATGGCAACCGCATTCGGAGTTGGGGGCAGGGCCAGGAGCGTGATGGGTTGCAGCACAGATTTGGCTTGAATGCCATGTTAATTACAAAACTAGGCAACACAACTAAGGCAAGAGCTTTTATTTTGCACTGAAATAAAATGTAAGGGCATTTAATTAAGTTAATTTTTGGCAGAATAATTTTAAAAATGAAATTACATTTAAAATGTGTCCTAAAATAAAAACTTTTGTAATTTTTTTAAGCTAGTTTTTAAGCTATACTATGTCTTATATTTTATAAACTTTGTCAAGCTTCAATATTATTTTTATTTAAACAGTATTTTTTGTGGTGCACTACCAGTTGAGCGCTGTGCCTCAGCATTAGCCGATTACTAAGTGGAAATACAATGCACTCGGTCTCTTACCCACAGACAATACTCAGCCACAACCTCCGCACATCCTGGAACCAGGATCCAAGAGGATTGAGTATCCAGAGCCCCGAACCAAGCACTCAACACCCGGAATAATGTTTTGGGCTTCCCAAAACACTTCCAACAACATTGGTTTCAATTGCTTTTCAAGGCAAGACCGAGAGTGTTTATTTACTAAAATTTCTCTGGCTTGCTTACAAAACACTCTTTTATTTAATTGAAATTCAGTAGAATTTTTGTAATGATTCTGGTTTTGGTTTTAATTAAATTCTTTCTATAAGAACTGTTTATTATAACTATTTATTATTCTTCTCAAGTTGTTTTCGTTAAATATGTGTAAAATCCGGTTCTCATTGATTTTCTTGTAATTTGTAATTCTTGCTTTGATTGCCAGGATTCTCCACTCCTTTAAACGACTTTTAACCACCTTTTGATAGACCAAGAACAGGACAAAAGCTGTAGACGTGAACAAGGACATGAACATGAAGAGCAAACAACGTGGAACTGCAAAGGCTAAAGGCTCAACACCTGCCACAGTCTTTAGCTGGAAATCCTTAAAGCGCCCGGGAACTTTTGCAATGTCCTGCGGGTTATTTATGTCCACAGCTTGACTTAATGACCTTCAGGGGGTCGAAGTGGGTTCGGTTGATAGTGCAGCCGAGAAATGGGAGAAAAACAGAAAAAAGGGGAAGACAAAGCGAGCGGTTAAGTCAAAAGGCGTTGAAGGCACTTTATGAGCCAGCGAGAATTCTGGTGAAGGAAGTGAGGGGGATATGGAATTTCCCATATCCTGAATCCTGATTCAGGACTCTGGTCAGTTTCTGTGGACTGCGGACAATCACTGAGCAAATCCCTGAGCCATTGGAATCAATAAAACTTAACGGCTTCGGACGGCGGACGACGGACGTCGGAGGACGATGCCAACGATTGATGTGCCATAAAAGTCGCAATTGAAGCGCACGCCCGCAGTGAACGGCTTCGGTTGACCATCTGGAAAAGTGTGTGTGTGCGTGAGAGGGGGGTAAGTGGGTTTAAGAGCTGGGAAAGCCCTCGGAAAACTACGGTCCTGACCGCTCCACCAGACAGACAAACAGATGAGCCGCCGGATTGGGGCTTGGGAAACTCAATCGGAAGAGGTCCGGACGGAAGTGCGTCATCATAAAAAGCTTTCACGGCTCCTGACTTGCGCCAACTGCTTATTGTGGCGCATAATTTATCATTTAACTGCCTTAATAGTTCCGCTATATTGAAAATTGTCCAGGACAGACTAGTCGAAATGGGTTCCTGGGGGTTGATGGGACCATAAATTGCGCACTAACTAAGAGCCAGACAGTTGGATTGATTGTTTGTAGAATGGGGATCGTTTTGGTCATCTCAATACTGAGTTAAAATATTGACAGACATTTTTATTATAATTCTTCATTGTTTCAGGTTACGAAAATAATAAATACTGTATTATTTGACACCTATTTATAATAGTAATCAAAAATTATGAAGAAAATTAGTTATTTAACCGTAAAATCAATTTAAAATTTCTCGCATTAAAAGCATACATTAAAATTTCAACTTCAAGTTTGTTTAATTAAGTAAAAGATATAGAAAAAGGATCTCTACCGGAGTTAGGTAAGAACTGATAAAAATCTATCATTAAGAAACTGTGCTGTACAGGAATTCTTACAAGGAAATCCACCCCTCCAATGAAGCTTAAAGATAGCTTTCTTTTCTTTTTTTTATATAATTAATTAAATTAATAAATCGGAATCGATTTAGTAAGTCAATTTATTGATTTTCCACTTCATGAACTATGTTATAAATCAATTTTTAGCCACCCCAGTTGGTTGGTGGACGTGTCCACCAGTTTCCACCAACCAATATAAAGAAAATAGCTATAAAAATTAGATTAATTACATACATTTTCAACTAAAAAAATTATCAAAATGTACCTGCTGAGAACCAAAGTATACTCATTGTTTCAGATCACGAAAATAATAAATACTGCATTATTCGACACCTATTTTTATATGCAATTAGATATTAAGAAAAACAGTACCGTAAAATCAATTTTAAATTTTTCGCATTAAAAGCGTGAATTGACATTTCAACTTCAAGTTTGTTTAATTAAATAAAAGATATAATAAAACGATCTCCACCACTTTTTTTATATTATTAATTAAATTAACAAATCGGAATCGGTTTAGTAAGTCAATTTATTGATTTTCTATTTCATGAACTATGCTATAAATAATTTTTTAACTAACCCCATAACCCCAATTTTTTGGGGGAACTTGGGGGAACTAACCAATAGTTTCCACCAAACATTAACAAGAAAATAGCTATAAAAAGTAGATTATTAACATATTTTTTCAACTAAAAAATGATCAAAATGTACCTGCTGAGACCCAATGTATACTCATTTTCAGATCAGGATATTAATAAACAATGTATTTTTTGGACACCATTTTATAACAGTAATCAGATATTTAGGAAATTCGTTTTACAACAGAAAATTAAATTAATTATTTATCGCATTAAAAGCGTACAAAGTTTTTAAATTTAGTTAATTTTTCAACTGTATATTTAATAAAAAAATGAAAGAAAAACCTTATGGTAAATCGTCTATATAAGGAGGATAAAGAATCGATCAATAAATCGCACCAAAAGTATTCTTTTAAACATATTTATAATATAATCATATAACCGTAACACCAATTTATAATTTCGCGCATTAATTTGCTAATACTGTCTCGTTCGTCACACTTTTGACTAATGGCCCAGCCAGTGTAGATTGTCACACATGTATTTTATATAACTCTATTGTGGTGGCCCAACCCGACAAATTCACCTGCCAATCCGTCGCAGTTTCTCCTTTGCGCCACTTTTCGATATTTATGATTTTGGCCACAAGATGACTCTACTTCTTGGGAATCATTGATTTTTTCTGGTCAGCCAACGGAAAATTCTCTTTTTTTGTGTCATCTCGGGCCACATAGGACAGGGAAACTGTTTTTGGGTGAAATGGTGTTGTGTAATCTACGAGCAGGCGACAAGTCAATTTCGGTTGACTCCCCAGTTTGTTATTATGGCAGTTGACGAAATTTATGAACTACACATCCGTTTTGCTTTTCTGTTGCAACATCCGTTTTGGCCCCAACTTCAGCATCGACATGGTGTTGGGTATTATTTTTCGCAGTCGGTGTTTTATTCTTTGAAATGAATATATGACTGGAGATTGTGTGGGCTAAGTTTAGGGACAAGCATTATATATAGAGAACTTATAACACAGCATATATACAAGTACATAGTATCTATTAGATACGTACAATTTTATGTTATAATTATTAAATATTTATACTTTTAAAAGAACAAAAAACTAAGGGTTAGCAGGAACTAGCCTCTAGCTTTTTGCTTTTTGGTTAGTTGAACAAAAAATCACTACTGCCCTGAAAATCACACAATGAACCTGAAATTTAGGCAACAATTTTAGCCACAGGCAGCGGAAAAGGAGCATGACACACGAGACAGCCTCAAGGACATACGCACACATACATTGATAAAAAGAAAGCAGCTGCGTATGTGTGCGTACGTGTGCATCCCATTTGATTGCCGAGATTTACGACATAACAATTTATGGAATGACGGAATGATTTCCTGTGTTTTTTACGATTCAAGTCGAGAGAGATGGAACTCCAACTTCAAAGGAATCTTATTTTCTAATAGATTTTATAAATGAGAAAAAGTAAGAGAAAAAGATACAAAAATAAATGAATTAATTACAGATATATTTATGCATTGTTTTGGTAATAAGTATAACATTTTTAAGTATAATTAAGAATTTAAATAGGAAAGATAAAATATTTTCAGTGTAGTTGGAAGCCCATGCGTTCGTTATATCACGCCTTTGCAATATCATTTCAATCAATTTTGAGTCAAGAATTTCTTTTCCGCAGTTCTCTTGCTTGGATTCAGTTTTGGGAATCGAATAAAATTAAAACGTCAGCGGCGTTCCAGATACGGAATGTATTTCCCCTGTCTGTGTGCAGGAGTGTGTGTTTTTGTGGGTGTCTGTGCGGCTGTGGGAGTATAATGATATACATGCCACGTATGCAAGTCAGGGTCGTGCCTAGTCCACTATTGCCCAGCCATGTTCCAGCCGCCTCTTTTTTTTTTTTTGTTGGCCCGATTGAAAGCAGGAAGTTCAATCGAATTTCAACGGAAATTGCCGACATTTCATGAGGTGTGAAATGATTTTATTACATCATTACGTGCAGGGAGAGGCTCAGTGCCGTTTGGAAACCCCTTTTGCACTGCCCTAGTTCGTTTTTTTCTCTTTAGCTTTTTAGCCCTCTCACTAACACTCACACTATCACCAACACCAACACTAACCCCAAAGCCAAAAGGAAATCTCTGCTTTGTAGCAATATAGCATACTTTCTGGCGCTGCGTTGCATGTCGACATTTAATTATGGCCACGTAGTGTCCGCGGAGTGTTGCAAATTTTGCACACACATGTACGTATATTTAAAGCCACCACATCCAGGGCAAGGGCACACACAGACTCATTTGAGAAAGGCTTGTGGCAAGTACATAGTACAGTGGGAATTGCCTGGGCAAGAAATTATAAAGAGTTTATTGCAGGGTCTTTTAATATACTTTCCCTTCAAAAAGCTAAAAGTGTTAACAAGTTCAATATATTTTATGGAATTTTATTGAAGATTAAACAAGCTAAACTTCAACCTTACATCTGAAAGCCATTTATTTCAATTTCTAAAATTCTATTTGCCTTTTGCCTTTAAGTAAATTTCATTTACAATATTTTCCCATTCTATGCAATCAATCTCCATTGGAATTTTCTCCACCTTCACGGTTGAATCAATTTCAGTTTTCTATATTCAATTAACAATGTTTCGCTTTTTCTGGAATTTGCTTTTACGGTTCATGAATACATATAGCGCACATTCTGGTAAAAATATAGAAACAAAATTCGCAAAATAAAGACCAGTTGGGCGAAAATATATATACTATATACGCTCTGCTTGCTCCGAATATTGACACAAGCGAGTTTAGATCGAGTATATTTCGGCGAAACTGCTGGAATTCAGTATCTTTATATAATACTTTTTACGTAGTCTGCACTTTGCCATTGTTTTTCTGGTCAACAAAGTTGCGGGCCTTTGAAATTCACGATGGAAAATAAACCTGTATTTAGCCAAGGATTGAGTTCTGAGCAATTTTCAAACCACTAGAGAGTGGGTTAGAGTCAGAGTGGGTAATTTCACCCATTTTCGGCACTCAATCAAGTTGATTGCACGCCGCTGCTGTTGCAACTAAATGAGGCACGAACTGCGGCAAATCCAAAATCACAAACACCGAACAGCCCTTGCCTGAATTGGGAAATCCCAGTGCCACATTATTCACACGTTCGGCTCAACAAGATTCTGGCATTATTTTTCGAGGGCCAAAGGCCCGTTGAACACCATTCACTTTTGCAATTAGAGCGTAATTATTTAATAAACCGAATGTGTGGGTTTTGCGTGAGTGTTTGGCAACGTGTGGCTTTCGATAAGTGTGCTGCGATTCAATGGATCGAATATAAGGAAAAGTGGCAACGCAAATAATATTATATATGCGACTAAATGTGACCAGTCAGTCGGACAGAGCTCCGGAAATGGCTGTCATTTGCATGAGGGTCCTTGCAAGCCAAGAGGGACCTTGTTCGTCCTGTTCGGTCAGCATTAGTTGTCGTCCTCACATGTAATTATCGTAAAATGAAATCAGGTCTCGGTTTCATTCCCAGAGTGGGACAGAACTGTCTCCCGGGGACAGCAAAGGGAAACAGCATTTCTAAGTTTAATTATCTTAAATTTAATTTTAGGTTAGAGTAGAATTATGTGCAGACTAAGTCTTGTTGCTAGTATTTTTTAAGAGCCATATCATGACTTTATTTTAACTATAAGGAATGATTAAAAAGGATATACATATGTGTATTGAAAATGGCACTCAAGGTAAAAGCTTCATCCCGTTGCTGGGGTAATGCAGTTTCGATTTTCCTTTCACCGGATAAGGCATACGGATCGGGAAATGCAACCCCTGATTGGCATCCCATTATCTGAATCTCCGCGAGCATCTCCATTACACTCGAATTTCGAGGTGGCATTGGACTCCTTCATTATCCTGATTCCTGATTTCTGATTCCCGATGCCTGAATCCTATATGTTTGAGTATGTAAGAGAATTGCGTATTTGGGTAAATTGTTAAAGGTCGCAGATGGGCATGTGTGGTTGAGTGCCAGTGTGTGTGTGTGTGCTTGCAACGCAAAGGGGCGTGGCAGGCTGAGCCCCTGAGGGCTGCCAGCCAAGTCTCATGTGCATAATTCAAGTTGTTGCACATGCCACACATGCGAGACACTCGAGAGTCCCGACCAAGAGTCCTGGCCTGCCAGGATGCTAAGTGTCCTTTGGCAGGCGCAAGATGAAAGCAAAAGGCGGCTGAAATTAAATTAAAATGAAATGCATGCAAAGTGCCACGGCGACAACAAAAATAACAGCAGCTACAGAACAGCATCCCAGGTCTCGAGTCCTTATATTCATACTCGTCCTTCGTCCTTCGTTCCTAGTCTTTTTTTTAATGCACTGTTGTCAAAAGGGGTAATTAAAATATATTATTTTGAGTTTGATGGTGTAAAGTGTTTAAAAATTTTAACAGCTTTTGTAATATTTTGAATATAATTTGATAATTATTTAATTAGGATTAAAAAGACTTTGTAGCATTATAGGATAATTGAATTTGTTATTTAGTTATGATACAGTTTTTATAAAATATTTATAATGCATTTTTATATAAAATTATTTTGTTATTATTTTCTTTCTGTATTTGAAAGTAGGTCCTGAGTGTGTACTTTAAGCTAGCAATTAAATTGCAGGACGAGTCGCCCGGGAATTGAAGAAGAGAGAAGAGACTGAAGTTGGCGAGGCGGATGGCGGGTATATGCATATGCATTGCAATTAAGCAATCAATGGCATAATTATCGACACATGAGAGTCACTCGATTTATTAACACGCCCCAAGCAACGTGCAACGTGATGCTGCACCAACATAAAGCGTACACGTTGCCGAACGGCAATCGACAATCGATTGGCAACTTGTTCAATTTAAATGTTCAATAAACAAAGGCCACAAAAGTCGGAGGATGGTGCGAAGTGCAGGAGTGTGTGGGGCGGACAGGTCCTGTCGGTGGGATTTAAGAAGCCTTTTGCCGTCCTGGGCCATTCAGCCGCCGCAGGCCAGACAAAAACTGTCGCGACGTGAATGCGGCCAAAGAAATTCTGGATAAGTGGTCCACTGTGGAAGAAGGGAAGCCAAAAAGTCCAGCAGACTTTTAGTGCAATGTCCTTTTGGTAAAGTGATGCCTTAAAATGCCACAAAACGTTATACAATTTGATGAATATTTTATATGAAAAAGAGGCTATTAAATCTGATGAATTGTTAGATAAGTTCTTCTATAGCTTCTTTAAAAGTATTTATTTTGCTCTTTTTACATATCATAAATGCACAAATGATCAATAAAATTAAAACCCTAAAAGGGATGACAACTGAGAATCTATAGCCAAGCAAACTCCAGCTTAAAATACAATTCAAACTTAAAGCCGCTTCCTGTTAACAATCCTGTTTTGATAAATGTTTCCACCATGGTCACTTATTCAGGATTACTGGGGCATTAGGAACCTCCCCAAGTGCCATATTAAAGGATCAAAAATATCCAGCCAGCTGTTGGAATTGAATTCAAGTTTAATGCTTTTATGGCTTGGTTCTTATCTGTGCTAATTACTAGAAAAAAATACATAGAAAGCGAACTGTCGCAGGGACTTGACCCAAAAAAGATGAAGCGGCAGCGATTGATTTTCTCAACAGTTTTTAGTTAAAAGGGAAAAGGCAAAAGGAGTTTCCGACTCACCCCCTTAAACCCCGTAGAAAAGCCATAAATGATGACAATAAAAATGAATATAGCGATGGAAAAAGAGAATATAGAAGAAAAAAAGGGCAGCCACGCGTTGCAGCTTAGCTGGGGACCAAGAGCTTTCAATTTGATGACAATTCCGTAGATGATTTGACGGTTGCCTCAGCATTTGGCATTTTTTAATATGATGCTGCTGGTAGTTGAGCTCAGTTTCTGGGGTTATAAAATGCCAGACATCCCTACCCCCCATTTCATATCCAACAATAACAATATCCTGGTCTGGTACAAGTTTCAACCCCCCTTCAAATGTGCATTCTGCAACCCTCTTCCTATTTTTTTGTCAAGCGGCTTTTATTTCATATTATTTTTGTATTCTTAATCGTATAAATCGTCAAGTATGCGTAATAATCTAATCGTCATAATTCCTATTTTGCCGGGAAATCTCAGCATGAAAATGCGAATATTTTCTACATTCATTTTTCAGAATTTCTCCCCTCGAGTGGATACCAACCGAGTGTCCTTAGCCTTAGCCTACTTATGACTTGCGTTCTGGGCCAGAATTGAATTATTCGCCCATTTTGTATTTTGCATTTTGCAAATTTTTAAATGCTTTTGATGACATTTTTATTTATACGTTGACTACATGTGTTGTGTCTTATGTGTGTGGTTACTGGTTTGTTTGTGTGTTTGCCTGGGGGTGCCCCTTATTTATGTGCCCGGATTTCTTGCCCGGCTTTTCCCCGCTTAAGAGTCTTAAGTGCCATCTGGGGAAATCATTGCGAGAATTTTCTCGAGGTCGGGGTCTAAGTGGAAAACGCCACTCTGGGATTTCGAGGGGAGTATCTTGTGTTTTTAAAAATGCATTTCTTGCTTTAGGGACTGTAGATGAGTGTTTATGGATAGTAAACTGGTTATAAAATTTAGATTTCAGAATGGTAATTAAATTTACAAATTTCTTTCCCGATTGCCATTTCAATGATTGTCCAGAAACTAATTCCCTCTAAAATGCACAAATTAATATCTATGTTGGTCGGTAATCAAATTTAAAGCATTTTCGCATAATTCAGTATCCTGCACATGACTCTGTCTCTTTTGTTCCTGTTGGGCCTCGTAGATTATTCATCCTTTGTTTAAACAGCAAATTATTTCTTTGCCATGCTTTATAATTAATTGCAAATCGTTCGATTTGCAACGCTAATTGCAACTTTGTATCCATTTTGCCCGCGAGCTTGTAGCTGAATTTTAACTGGTACGAGGGGTATGAGGTTTGGTTACATTCCTATGCTTGTTGTTGTTTGGCTTTCTCAGTAACAAAGTAAATGAAATTTAGAGCATCAAATGTGCAGCCCTCTGGGCAAATAAACGGGTAACGAGATACCCCTTTTATTATTTCGTAACCCATTCAAAAATACTCGTATCTACTCGTATCGTAACTCAATGGAATACTTTTGCCTGTCACTGTATTTGAGTTGCACAGACTTGTTGACTTTGTTGCTCCCAGCTAATTGAAAACAATTGCAATACATCGGAATAGGAGTTATATAATACCTTAATTAATAAAATATTTTCCTTAATACATGTATTATTCCTCCTTTAAATGACTTTATTATGGCTTAAATTTTGGACAAGTCCAATTTATTTATTTTTAAATTTTAAACCGCAGAATAGTTTCTGGGTCAAACAATTTTCAGCGGCGTGCTGATTTTGACTCATAATTAACGCAAAAGTTTGGCAAATTGGCAAATAGGACAGTGGACAGCAGGGACATCAGCCATGTCCAAGACAGACACGTGGCATGCATGACAATTGCCTTTGTTGTGTCACTGTATTGGTGCAATGGGGGCAAGTTTGTGTCATGCCGATGGCATTTTACAGGACAAAGAGTTGGGGCCCCGGAAAGCGGAGCGGAACAACGGCGGGGCAGGTGTTTTCTCATTGCGGTTTAGTGATTGCAAAATGGGATGAAAAATAAATATTCCAATTAAGCATCGCAAACACAAAAGACCAATGTTGTGGATAGTGGGTTTTGTTGCCTTTCAGCGGAGAAGTGTGCATACAAATCATCATCCAAAATAGACAATATGGCAAAGGCAAAAATTCAATTAATATGCTAAATGTAAATTGATATTCTGCTTTGCATTTACATTGTCATGATTACTTTTATTTGTGTTTGTTTTTCCTTTTCGAGTTTTTTTTTTTAATCATTATCATTATGTGGTTGAACATGGCCAAAAACAGGACAATGGCTATGATGAATATAATTCGCTCATAAGCTATATATTGTATGGATATGATGTGTATGGGCTACAAAAAAAGTCAACAACAATTGAAACTTCAATAGCAACATCAACAACAAATATCTGTTGAAATTCTGCTGAAGTTGCACCATCCCCTGAGCTGCATTGCATTTTAATAGAATTAAGCTAATTGCCATATAAAAGCCGCTTGCCCCGGAACGAGGCACAAAATGCAGAATTCCAATGCGAACGAAATCAAATGAAACGGGCAAACTGATTGAAAACTGATTGAAATTCGGTAATGTGAATGGCGAAAATTCGCCATATTTTTGGGCCTTGGATGTTCTGCAAAGGAATTTCGGAAAAGCGTTTGAGGGAAAAATATTGCCAATGGAATCTCTATACTTGTAATTTTAATAATTTTTCCTGTTTATAGCTTTGATATAAATATTCACGATTTAAATACAAAAACGGTTTAACGGAACTCCCCCACCACAAGAATTATTCCATGTATGGACCAAGCTGAGCTAAGCTTAAAAAAAGAAGGCCATTTTCTTTCAGTCAATGCCATTTTCCTGTATGCCACTCACCCTTTACCCACTGGATCCTGTATGCTATCTAAATTTTATTGAAAGCAAATATTTTTGCAAATTACATTTTGAAGGCTGAACCGGAAAAGACGCGGCTCCAATAGCCAAATTCTCATTTCGCTGGCCAGAGTAGAAATGAGAAATGGATGGCCCGAGATATGGATAGAAGAGTCAGAGATCCAGGGGCAGAAGCAATTTGTTTGATTAATTTGAACAGCAGGGAACGAGTGAGATAAAGCTTGGAGCCTGAAGGATAAGAAAGAGGATGACGAGGTGGTGGGACCTTCATTATGTAAATTGTATGCGAAATTTAAATAATCATCTGCAATTTAAATGCACAACAACACTTTTGAGTGGAGAGGCTCGACAATTAATCGTTGGGAAGCCCACTGCCCGCCGCCCGATGGCACCCCGTCTATTATCTTCATAAAATATGCCAAATGTGCGCCTTATGTTCATTTTCTATTTTAAGACAGATAATATATATCGCCTGGCTGTTGGCATTAACTGCCAACGCAAATTTATATGTCTGTGTGCTGGCCATAAATAATTATTCATATTTGTACGAAATACACACAAAATTTAATTAAAAAATTGTTTGGCTCGAAACCGAGTTGGAATGATCATCTTCATTTTCATTTTCATTGGCATATAATATTCTCCATTGTTTTTAGACATTTCCTTACACTTGTTTCCGCCCCCACTCTACACTATTTATTTGTTAACAAAAAAGGGAGAAGGGGCGGAAGAAATGCCACTGCCATTTTGGTTCATAATAAAATTAAAACGAAATGAAACGAGATGAAAAAGTAATAAAGTCCTTATGGAAAATGCCAGCCAAGATGGCCAAAAGCTTCTGTTTTTGTTTCAGTTATTGCTTCAAGTTCTCCTTCTGTTTTTGGCTTTTGCTTACATTCCTGTTTCTGCCATGTTGGATAGACGAGAGGTTGGCAGGATAATGATAAATAAGGGGGGCGTGATGGCCGAAGGACGAGGGACCAGCCAACCCTTCAATGAACACCCAGCAAATATTATTAAAACGATACCGAGGATATTCGAATTAATGAAATTTGAGTTTAGGCAGAACATGATATGGTATGATATGATCCATTATATGATACTAGAACGATAGTAGATTTGATTTCTGATTCTACACCAAAATTTTTGGAAATTCCTGCTTAAAAGGATATTATTAAGGTCTATATTGCATAGAAAATATCTCTCCAACACCCATTAATAATTGTTTGTTGCTAGTTGATGCGGCACTGGCTTCTGCTTGTCTTTCGGCTTTTGTGCACAAATTTTTGAAATGCCGAACTAAGGACTTGTAAGCGTGTCCGTCACTCTCAGTCATTTTTTGTTGATTCCGTCTGAGCTTCTGGGGGATTTCCCCCCTTTTTGTTGCCAGGATTGAGTGAGGATTTTAGACGGGTCTACTCTGGGTGCCCAGCTCTTGGGTTTGGGTTTGGGTTTAGGTTACGGTCTGTCTGCTTCTGCCTGCGCATAATTAAGCCGGAATCGCACTCCATTGTGAAATATACTTGGCCATTGCATTTAAGTGTTTTGCTCGTAAAAGATACGAAATGAGTGCTGGAGTATAAACTGAATTGGTATGGGAGGCCAGACAGTGAATTCATTAAACCATTAGACAGACTTCGGCCCCAATGAAGGCGATTAACGAAAGATGCTTTCCGGCACTGGGCTGGGCCTGGGACTGGCTCCCTTCCGAACTCCTCAAATCAAACGGAAATCAAAACCCAAACAAGTAAATCAACCAAATCCAAAGCAACAGACAGCCTTTGGTATGCCTTCACAGACTGCCAAAGAGGGCGGACAGTTGAAAATGGGGGCGTAACCTACACACACACATACGCACAGCATGCGTCATCGGAAAATTGTTGCAATTACGTCGTAGTAAGCATCCAACAAAGTTTGGAAAGAGAAAAAAGGGGAAGTCGGTCCCGGAATTTCCATAAACACAATGGCGAAATGATGCCCTCAGACCATTGAAATTGAAATCGCCCCCGGTTGCGAGGCTGTCAGAGATTCGATGGTTAGGAGAGCATTCGCATCACAGTATACACTGATAGAAGAGGAATATATTTTAATGAAGTTATCATAGGGTCTAAAGGGTTTATTAAAAAATTGGTACGTTTAAGGATCGTTTAAAAAGGAACAAAGATGCCAAGTGAATAGACTATTTTTAACTATTTTTAAAATTTAACTAAAATGTTTTAAGTACTAAATATTTAAATATTTTTCAAAATGTTTTTTACAGTACAGTTTGACATTCAATGGCTATGGCAGAAAAGTGCCTATCCGATGGCTCTTGTTGCTACGGTAAATATGGGCGTCTGCCACCCCTCCTGATTTTGGTGGCAGGGTGGAAAAGGGGGCGTGCCAAGGGGTGCATATATTTGCGTGATTTACGAGCCGTCTCATATAGGCCAACGAATGTGATGACGATGGCTGTGGCCAAAAGCCGGGATCAAAAAGATCTCATGACAGACGGACGTGACACGAAAATAATGCATAGAAATGCCCGAAAGATATAGCTTGTCATGTGGCCAAATCATGAGATTATTAAAAGTGGGTGAAATATGCATAATATATATGTTTCCTTATGTTGCATATTTTTAAAATTAAAAATACATTTTTCCAGTGATACTCCTACTAGCAGACTTTTAAAAATACTATTCAGTTTATGAATTATTTTGACCATTTCCATCCCATACATTAAGTTCTAACTTCTTGATAAGTGTGGGGATAAATTTTTCACATAAAAATAAAAAGTTGGACGAAGCTCTAGAACCATCGGGCAATCCCCGAAAAATTGTTTTCTTTGTTTGCTGTTTTATTTCCGTGGCAATGTGATTGGCCCATCTCTATTTGCGTTATGGTTTGACACACAATGGCACAATGTTGTCAACGCAATCAGCAGCCCACAGCAGTTGTTGCTACTCATGTTGTTGTTCGCCTACTTGCTACCCGGCCCTGTCCTGTCCTGCCCTGTCCTGCCACGCCCCCTAGCTCCCCAAGCTAGTTGGAAAGCCAAGAGTGTATAGGGGGCAAGTGGACAGAGGATAGTCGAAGGCGAAGCTTCCGAGGTGAATGAATGCGTCATGCTGGATGGGTGGTGTTCTGTTCCCATTGTGGGCGGTTTGGATGGTTTGGGTCTGGGTGGTGCAAGTGGGTTACGAGTTTCAAATTGAATTGTTGGCAACACGTGACCAGGCGGACGCCTGTCGAGCCAGCCCCTGTCAATAAAGTCAGAGTGAATGACAGGCTTACAAACAGTCTACAAGTGGCAACTGCGGCCCATTGCCTCTCACATCGCCTTGATGAATGGCATATTAAAAACCCTATAACAAAATGCTTTCGCTTTTTTTGTGGTTTGTTTTTTTTTTTGCGCTGTGTGTGTCTTTGCCTTGTTTCCAGTTGAGTTTTGAGGGTTTGGTTTTTGGGTTTTTGTCCCGGGGTTGACCGACCAGCGAAACGCAAAATGTAATTTGCGTAAAATGAGTGCGAAATTCTGCGGATTGAGAGCTCAGCTAGTTGATGTCTGGTTGAGTTAAGGGCCAGCGGTTTGCAATTCTCACCAAATTGTTTGCATTGAGGGAAAATTTTCAAAAATTTGATTTTCAAAATGACTTTATTTTGATTATGGCTATAGTTTGGCTATTGAGGCTATAAGTTTTTTAAATGAATGAATGAGAAAAATATATGTTTATATTCTTTAAGAACTATCATTGTTTAAAACTTGAAATAGATGGTATGAACGAATATTATTCGAAACCAGTCCAAATGATAGTGTTTCTTAAACAAAAATCTTTTTTGTTAAAAGAAAAAATAGTGGCTTTTCAACAAAAATCTCTTTTTTTAGGTTTCATAGTAAACTCTTTGATTTTTAGTTACTTTCTAGTTAAGAAGCTCAAAAGAAAGGATCCATTATTTTATTTTTTTAAACAAAAATTTCAAATACAAATGAGGAGCCTCTGATTTTTCTGTGTGTGCACTCACCCTGCACACATTTGTCGAGTGCCTGGCGCAATCAATTCCCAAATCGCATTATGCCCCTGCCAGAAGTGAGGAGGAGACCAGTTTCCCGGCCAGAGCTTCGTCTCGGGCAAATTGCTTGGTGGCTTTTCCTAGCAGCCAAGCTAGGAAAATCGGTGGATGGTGGTATCGAGGGGAAAGGCTGGTGGATGGTGCTGTATCAAAAGTAGGAGGACCGCACCATCGGCATCCTTCACAGCATTTGGCATTTTATGTGCGTCAACATCAGCAAGTCGCCAAGTGCATTGCGTGCCAAATAGTTTACGTGTCAGTGGCGACAAGAGATCGCCTTCCTTCTGGTGGTTTGGCGGATGGTTTCGGGGGTGCCTTAGATGGCTGGGGGCGGATTCGAGTGGTGCAATTGCCACAGCGATGTTGTGGCATTTGAGGTAGTGACTGCCTCTGCTCCTGGCAGATGCATCCTAGTCTCCTACTTTATGGCATTTTGTTGCCCAGCCAGTCATCTGTATTTTGCATTGTCCACACGCCAATTTCATTCAGCATGCAAATGCGAAATATCGAAGGCTTGAGTCCTTTTTGGACATTGTTGTTGTGGCTCCAGTGCCACAAAATCGTAGGCGAATGGCTAAAAGCACTTTGTTGCAGCTGCAAACAGCGAAATTGCAGAAATGAAATGGAAGTTGCAGCCATAGCAATTATGATTATTTGATTAGTTTGTTTCCAGCCACAAATTGAAGATAAAGTTAGGGGGGTTAGTTATAGCCCATTGTAAAGTTTCGTTACAAGAATTTCAATCTAAGGGCTTCAAATAAATCAGCCTTATTGAGGTGCTATTTATAATCATCTTATAATTTAATTGGATGATTTTCGTAATTGTGTTAAATAAATGTGCTTTAATAATTGCCAATATTTCTCCCAAATAATGTATATATATAACTTTCCCTGTTTAAGCACATTTTTGAGGTGAAATTTCAGGTGGGTTTCGTTGCTATGCTATTGTGAAAACATCTCTCCAAACAGAATAACCCTAAATATAGTCTTTGGGCTTCCATATGGTACACGCGATACCCAAAATAAATAAACAGACTAGACCTTGAACTGGAGCAGACTTTGCGGATCGTATGGATATCGTTTATTAAAATTTTAATCGTCAAGGGTTTTGTTTACTTAATGCAGGTTATTATTTTTAACTACTGTATTTTTTGTTTGTTAAGTTGACTATAAAACGGGATTGCACCACCAAGAAAAGCATCAGTCAGTGGTTAAGCGATCTGAAGAAAACATGAAGTTCACTCTAGGAATTGCTATCGGTAAAATGATCGTGGTATTAAAATTCCCTTCTTGTTTGCTAAACATCTACTTCCAACAGCTTGCGTTTTGGTGATCTCTTGCTCGGGATCCCCAACATATAACTGTGGATGCCCCCCCACTACTCAACCACCCTGCGAGCCTCCAACAACCACTCCAAGACCCTGCGAGCCTCCAACAACCACTCCAGTTCCCTGTGAGCCTCCAACCACCACCACTACTCGTAGACCAACAACAACAACAACAACCACAACAACTCGTAGACCAACAACAACAACAACAACTACAACAACTCGTAGACCAACAACAACAACCACAACTACTCGTAGACCAACAACGACTACAACAACCACAACTACTCGTAAACCAACTACTACTACCACTACTACTACTACTACTACCACTACTACTACTCCCAAACCAACAACAACCACGCGTAGGACAACAACAACCACTCGTAGGACGACAACTCCAAAAACAACTCGAACGACAACTCGGAAGACCACTAAGAGACCCACTCAGAAACCAACAACCACCAAGAAGCCCGGCTCTTGCGGTTGCCCAGTTTGTGGACCCGGTGGTACACCCTGCGAAGGTTGCGGATCTCGTAAAACTGTATGCGTTGAACTTAAGGAACTGATCGAGAAACTGGAGAAAAAGATTAAAAAATGTGTCTGCGGAATACCTGATTGGGTGTAAAGTCTTAACATGCAGGAGGAAGTCTCCACAAAGGAACAGGAAACTCCAGGAGCTTGAGAGAGAAAAGGATATTCTGAACTAGGAAAATGAACTGATCACCGAAACGTATTTTAATATTTGTTATATTGTTGTTAAATAAAATATTTCATTGCTGCATTAAATTTCGAAAAATATGTCATTCAGATTTATATTGTGAGTTATTTTAAGCAACAACTTCCAGCAATATTCCTGACATCAACCCACAAGAACCTACCAAGATGCATCATCGTCGAATGTCACATCATCGTCGTCATCATCATTGACATCTATTCCCCGACATTTGCGAGCCCTTCTCTCTCGGCCCGTCCATATCCATCTCTATTCATTCCTGTCGCCTTTCTGTAAGCGTGCACGTTTTATAATTCATTTGCAGTTCCTTCAACAATTTCGTGAATATTTCATTTGGTTTCGTGTGGAACAATTTTTACAGCTCGTTTGTCACTTTTCCACCTAGAGTTCCCTATATTCTAAACCCAGTGCCATCCGGTGGCCCACAATCCGCATGGAGAACTGCATGAATAATGCAGTGATCCGATCTGTGGGTGGAAATCTGTCAGAGATACACCTTCACTCAAACCTATTCAAATATATGCATACTTATGCATCCGTCAGATACATTTGAATTGACTTCGGTTTAGCGAATGACAAGAAGCAAAGGCGATTAGCTAATTGACTAATGCTAATAGTATTCATTACGGTTAACGAGCCGAAGGACAATGACTGCATGGTCAGGTGCATTGTCCTTTCATAATCTATCAATTAATTACGATTTCCGGCATGATTCTAGGAATAGACCATGTCAGTTGGCATTGATTTTAATGGATACTAAGGCCAATTTTTTGGAACTGCCCCCACCTTGGCAACCTAATCCTACCTATGAGATAACCATGTACTTACAAAGTGACCAACATTTTTGACTTGTTTCCTTATTGGGCTACCTGGCCATAAAGGCAGGAGTATCCAATCATCTGAAGATTATTTCTCTGCAATGGACAAACCTGTGATTTCAGATCCAATCAGAGTTGCACATGCAGTTGCTGCAACAGTTGCAGTTGCACTTGTAGTTGCACAATTCCACATTCAGTCAGTCTATCGAATTGAGCCTCTTTCAAGATTTTTGGCCTGTCCGTTGTCGCCTTTTAGGAAACGTTTTTATCCCCACTTCTAATGTACTACACTTTAAGAAATAAGTATTAGGATGTGGTAAGACTCCCTTTTTTTTAGTAAGATTGAAAAGCTTCTATATATTTTCTCAGTTTAAAAGATAATTTTAATAAAATATCTTAGACTACGCCTTTTTAAAACTTTTAACATTGAAGTGTTGGCTAAACACAAAGTTTTCCATGGCTTCTACTTTTATACGTCCCAGAGTTATCGTCCACTTTTTTTTGGCCTCCTCACTTGGCCAAGTCTTCACCTATGGTTAGGAGGTTTTGGGCCTCATGTTTTATGCATGTGACGGTAAAATTTGCTGGCGGCGCTAGCGGGCCAAAAACCTCGAACAAATGTCGATGACTGTCAACGCAAGTTCGATGCCGAGACAATGTAACTCAAAACTAGACACAATGTTGCAAGTTTCAGGGGCGGGAACAAGCCCGTTGCCTTGTGCAACAGAAACTGCAATGACGGAACGATTATGCCAATGGCAGGGCCATGTCTAAAGCAAACGATTTGTCACAGTGGCAATGCAGTTTCGTTGCGTTGAGTTTGCTGTTTCGGGGAAGCTGGTCGGGTTTTATTGCCAGTAAACTGAGGTAGTGTGGGCTGCCGGACCGCAAACAGTTTACCCCAAAATGTGGCACAACCAGAAGTTTCACAATGGGAGTTGAGTGGCTGCCAAGGGATCTTACACTACGACAAACAAAAAAAATTTAATATAAAAGGCTGTATTAAAAAATTAAATAAATAACAAACATGTTTACACAAGTTGTGGCTCTAAAAATAATAATATCGTATCAATAAAAAATAAACATTAATTTTTTATAAATTATATTCAAGTTTAAATAAATATCATTTAAGGAGAAATTAAATATTGAATTTGTTAACTACAATTATCTTATAAAATGAATATATTTTTTAACATACTTTTACTTATAATTAGCCGCAATTATTTTTTGTCAGTGCTTGTCAAACCATTTTGTGGGTGAACTTCTGTTGAGTGGCCAACCCGCTTCGATTTCAAAACTCCAGCTGTGACAACTGCAGGGGGATTCCCATTTTCTATCTCGTATATCCCCAGCCCTCTGATCGTGCAACTCCCAGCTCCTTTTTCCAGCTACTCGAACATGACACCAAGTCCAAAGTCGTCGTTGGCTGTTCATCCTTTTCATCCCGTTCTCGTCCTCCCCAACCCCGGACATGTCCTTGCCTTTTGCCCAGCTGCAAGTGACAGTAATTGTTTTATTGACATTGATTGACATGGCAAAGTGAGAGTGGAATGGGGCTTCCACGGCGGTAAGGGAGCAACATCCAGCAGCCGAATCAGCAGCCAAGTCAGGCCAAAGACAAACTGCAATGCCAAATGCGAATTTCAAACCGAAATTTTTGCATCTCTCCACCCCAAACTCTGTGTGTGAAGCTCAAAAATGAGCAAAAGATTTCAATTTCATTTTGATGGATCGCATTTTCCATACCATTCTAGTGTACTTTTTGGCTTTTCCTTTCTCCATTTTCCAATTCTCCCCTCGCTCTATATATAGTTTTTGTTTTTTTTTTTGGCCATTGTTTACCCTTGTAAGCTGCTGATTAAACCTTGCAATGGTGCAGCTTCTTTTGGCTTTTCTTTTCGCCCGCCATTCTCCTTCAGATTTTCCCGCGAGTTTTTCCGGCAACAGCTGCTGGTCGGAGAAAAACAATACATCAATTTCTGGGTGCGCCCGGCACAATGAATGTTGTGTGCCATTGTAAGAAAGACAATTGTTTGATTTTCGATATGTTTTTCAAAAAGTGCACTGTGGGATAAAAATGGGATAAGGGATTATGTTAGTTATAATATAATGGCATATAATTTATAATGAAAATCGTATTACTATTATTACTATTTGTTACTTATTATTACTATTTAAGTTAACTGATTTTATTAAACTTTTTATTAAACAAAATGTAGTAAACAAATAATATTCGGTATCTTATAAACTATTTGCTTTAAAAATTCCTTGAAAAGAGCCCAAATTTCTTCAAGTTCTTCCTGGCCATAAGATTTTGGCAATTCTGCTTTCGCTGCACTTTTCTCTCAACTGCGGATGCAAGAACGGATGCGGATTAGTCATTGAAGGACTATAAAGAACATCAATACCGAACCAGACCTTCAAAGTTATTGAAGTCAGCCTCTTTCCATATATTTCGCCTTTTCATTTCCATTTGTTGTCATGGCAGCTATTTTCGTCCCTGTCCTTTTTCGTCCTCCCTCAAGGATTCACTTGCCTTGCCGGTTGTTCATATTAATTATGAAAGCGCATTTGGTGAACAAGAAATTTATTTTGGCTTATATTTCGATTTGGATTTTGTTTTTCCTGCTACTTTGCGATTTCCTTTGCCGTTTGTCGGAGCTCTCGGGGGAGCGAGGTCAAATTGGATGTGAAATGTGATGCTTAATTAGTTTTCGTGCTGCTGCCAACAATTACAAGGACGATGATCCTGATCCCGATGATGACGCTTATAATTCCTTTGGAAATAATGAAAATAAACCAATGACGTTTGCTTCTGTATCCTTATCCTTCGTTACATACCTTTTTTTCGGTTGGCCCTATAAGAGGATTGCCAAAAATTGCCAAAAAGGTTTTTATTGATTCCATAGAAAATTAATACTTTCTCTTACATTTTTGTTTCGTATTTATTTTTGGCTTTTGTTTTAATTGAATATTTATGCAACCACTGGAGGCTTTTCGAGTTGGATTTGAATTTTTCTTTTTTAGTTACTAAAGAAATTCATTTCTGTCTTTGTTTTTGCCACCCACATTCACCTTTTTTTCTCTTGTGTGTGGTTGTTGTGTGTTATTTAAATGTATAGTTCCTTGTGCAAAAATACTCCCTGACACACACAAGAAGTGCAAAAAGAGATCTGCAGTCGACAACAACTTTGGTGAACTGATAACGGACGGCAACAGGAAATGTCGAGACCAGGCCAACAACAACCACAGAATATCCTGGCGGGTGTTAGGGGAAAAGGACTAAAATGTGTTGCATTTTGGTCAAGCTTCAGCAAGAAATAAAAATTTTGTGTACAAAATGAAAAAATTTGAAAAAATAATAAGAAATAAGAGGTATAGTGCTTTCAAATCGACTATTATCATTAAATTTAAATAGTTTTTTTTTAGGAAATCAACAATTGACCTTTATACAATATTTTTTCCTGTGTAGCAACTCTCAGTGCCAACGATAAAGTTGCAGTCTGGCCCGCCATAACTTGAGTGCATAAATCTTGGCCAGGTTTTGTATGTTGGCTTAAACATCCCAGCCACCCCAGCAGTACCCCAGCAAGCCCCTCCCTGGCGGCCGTACACAAGGTGACATCTTTGGAGACTGGCACATTAAAGTAGCCCCAAAAACTTCACTCCACACCAAAAACTGACCAATGTCCAGACACTGCATAATAAATTGCAACCGTAGTGTTATAAATATTCTGCTGCCCTCGAGTCCTAGAGTACTGCATGCGCTCCGCTCTTGCCCGTTGGCTTCAGATTGGGATCTTAGGCAACAATTTCGCACATGTCCTTTGGATGGAGATTAAAATGGCAAAACTGAAATGCTGACACAGCTGATAGAAATGAGAAAACAATAAAAACGTAATGCAGAGACATTTTTATGTTGGCATTTGGTTGAAAGTAAAGAATGTTGAACACTCTATAAGATTTTATTTCAGAATAAGAGATTGAAGTTTCAAATATGGAATATATGTAAGGAATTTTTCTTCTATGAGAAATATTTTAATACAAGTATTATTATATTTAAAATGTGTGTTAAATTTTTATTAAGTAATAGAACTATCTTCGGGTGAACCCTCTACTAAAAAGTGTTAAATGGAAAACAATAATAATGCAGTAGCTGTCGCTTTTCTTTGCAACACTCCACCCTCAGTTGTCCACCTTGGTCAGTGGACAAGCCCATTTGGCTTGAAGGGGCGGAGGGAGCTTGCCACCGTGCCACCAAATATGCGGCGACAACAATAAATTAATGCGATTTATTGCCGCGATAAGAACGGGACAGTGAAATGCCTAGGGACTTGAAATCGGTGGAAAGGGACAATAAGGAGAATGGGAGGGGTGTCGAGGGTGCGTCTCCTTTCTGCAACGTGTGTGGGCCTGGTCGGAATGTGATAGATAAGCTAGGGGGGTGTTGGCCCTCAAGCCAGGCCGGCCATTTCGCCAAACCCACATTTCAGGCCTCTTCGGATGGCATGCAAAAATTTGTCCCTTGAAAATTTACGATGCAGCAGTACAAAAAATAAAATGGAATACGCAACTCAACCCTAAGCCCAGTGGCATCTTTAGACCATCCCACCCTTAGATAAGCCAACTTACTTACCATTTAATTAGAGCCTCAATGGGCATTAGGGTAAAAATGCGGCAAAAGCAACTTCAGGCACGCCTCCTGTCTGGCATATCAAAATGCCTTTTTAATTAAAACCCAAAAAAGGCGCAAAGTAAGAGCAGTCCGGGAAAACCCGGAAAATTTTTAGCCGCCAAATGATGTGTGAGAAGTCGATAGAGAACGACGGCGACGGGCGGGCGTTAAATCACAATCGCAAACAGGAAGTGCCTCGGAAAAATATAAAATTTGTTGGGGGTTGTGGAAAAACAACCGAGAAGGGTGTCGGCCGGAAAAACTCGAAAAGGAATCAGGAAGGGGGCGCAATGCAAAACGCTGCGGAAAATCTTGTGTGAAAATTTGTTGAGCGTGCAAACTAGCAATTTCAGTGGCCGGGGTCTTCGGTCTGGGACCCGTCTGGTCCAGAGGCAATAATTGCATGAAATGCCCAGTTATTTCAGCTGAGAGCAGCACAAATCTTTCTTACACTGGGAGAAAAAATAAACTCAAAAATTACTCATAGTGAAAAGACTTATAAAAAGGTGAAAAAGGGATTTATGAAAACTATTTAAAACGCATAAAAGAAATGTTGTGAGACAAATGTTTTTTCCTTAAAAAAATAATAAATATATTTATTATTTATATATATTATTAATATATATAATATATATTACATATATAATTAATTACATAACATCTACTATTATTATTAAGTTTTAGAAAGTAAAGCAACTAACTAAATTCTGAATGTTTCAATTTTAAGCAAAACTTGTAAGAAAACATTTTAATAATTTTCCCTTTAAACTCTAACACAGTTAATCATTTCATTATTATTTTCTTAAAGTGTATATAGAAGGGCTGAGATAGAGGTCGCTGGTGGCTGGTTACTGCTAACTGGTCCCGTGCCAGACGCTAAGCTGCCACTAAATCACAACCAAAAGCCGCTGTTAAAACACGAGCCTGCCCCCAGAAAGCTCGGCTGGTGGTTACTTGGCTGGGCTTGGATTTTTGGGTTCACGGGTCTTGGGTTTCCTTTTTTTTTTTTTGTTTTTTTTTCCCAATAGCCTGGAATCGGTGGTTGCAACAGCCGTTGGCAGGACACGTGCAACATTCAGATACCGAGGGCTGGCTGACTGATAGCAGCCACAGCATCTACAGGAGGAAAAAGGGGAAAACCACCAGGACCAAGTCCTGAGACAGGAGCAGGACTAGGAGAAAGAGCCCGAGGGCAAGTCGAGTAACTGACACTCCCCACAAGATTTGATTAGAGAAAGCGGAGATCGGGGTATATTTCTTCCTACATTCGATGCCCCTTAAACGTGCACAAAAATGATTCAATCCCATGGGGAGAAGTTCTCGAGTCTATCCGGAAATAATATATTCGATTCTGGTGGCTTTGCACCTGTTTTTCTTTTGCGTATTCAATTTTCTAGATGCTCAGCTCCTGCTTCCCTTAAATAAACACAATAAGACCTAATTTGATTGGGTTATTCATAGTTACACTGAAGGGATATATTTTTTAGAAGACCATTGATTACAAAAAAAAGGGTCAATTGCAATACCTTTTTACTCAATAATTTAATCATGAGATTATTTATTTTTGCATCGAAAATAGCTTGAATATCATAGATCCCTAATGTTAATGGATTTGAAATTAAAGAGTAATCTATTATTTATAAATTAAGAGTATTTTTAGCTTTATTTTATGTTGTATAACAAATCTTAATTCTAGATCTCTTTAGTGATTAAAAAATGTAATCAAATATATTGGTTCGATGCTATCGAAATGAAATTATAGTTCGGAAACATTACGAATATCCACACCCATTTCGTCTAATCTTGTATCATCCTCAGAGTTCTCATTATCGGAGCTGCATAGTGGTTCTTGCAGAGAATTCCTTTGACGTTGTCCGAGCAATGTTGTTGGTTTTCTTATCCTATCGAATGCCTTCTTGAAGCTAACTGCCTTCTCGTTGTGATATCCACTGATTGGGTTCGACCATCGCTTTATGAGATTTATCAGAACCACCACCAGCACAACGCCGATCAGTAGGAACAGCATGACTAATGCGGGATTGGGTATATTCTCCTTCACATCCATATGCCCAGCAATGTCGTCGGGATCTACTTTCCAGGTTATTCGATTGTTTGGTATAGTAACTGTAACTTAAATAATTTAATTTTTTAATAATTTTAAATAAGAAATTTCAAGAAAAAAAAACGTACTTTTAACGGGTGCGGTTGTTGTGGTGTTTATTTTAATTATTGTTGTTTTGTCTGTTGTCGTTGTTGTACTTGTAGTTGTTGGTGTGTTTTTCGCTCTTGTTGGTGGTGTTGTAGAAGTTGTAGTTGGTTTTTTTGTGGTTGTTGTGGTAGTTTTCTGTGTGGTTGTTGTTGTTGTGGTGGGTTTTTGAGTGGATGTTGTTGTCGTTGTTGTAGTTGGTGTTGTAGTCCTTTTAGTGGTTGTTGTTGTTGTCGTCGTAGTAGTTGGTGTAGTAGTCCTTTTTGTGCTTGTTGTTGTTTTCCTAGTTGTAGTTGTAGTCCTTTTAGTGGTTGTTGTTGTTCTCCTAGTTGTAGTTGTAGGATTTGGTGTTGTGGATGTCGTTGTTGTGGTTGTTGGAGTAGTTGGTTCTGCTGCTTCCGGAGTCGTATCGGTTAAAACACACTGCTCAAAATAATCGGGACAACAATTTTCGTATGCCAAACATTCTTCGCTGCAGCCACATCCTTTAATGTAGTTGCCATCCGGTCCAACGTGATCCATACCCGGAAGCATAATCTGGCCACACCGCTTGGTGCAGTTCATCATGTCATACACCACCGGTTGTTCACTAATTTCCGGCACTGGAGCCGGTGGCTCCGTTGTGGTGGTGATGTCACCCATCCCGCAATCCTGACCCGTCATCAACTTTACATCATCGATGGCAATGTCTCCGAAACGAGTTATGGCGTCCGTGGCGGTGAAAATAACCTCAAAGTCGGATTCCATTTCATCAATGGTGATTGTGTGCTCTATCCACTCCCTTCCCTGTGAGCCAGAAATCTCAAACTTGGAATATCTGTAAATAAATATATATATTTTTTTTATATAATATTTTTTACATTCATTACTTTCATATCCAAATGAATACATATTACGTAATATCCGCCCGTATTGTTATGTGACGATATTCTTTATGCAACAATTTATGAATATTATTAAAAAGATAAGTACTTTTGAAATCATTATCTTGGTGAATTCCAAAGACTTATCCCACATCCGCTGGGATGAAACTTACTTGGCCTTGAATTTGTTCCACATGTCTTTTGTGGATATGGTCACTGGCTTGACGGAGACCACCAGACTGCCCACTCCCGCTCCATACATGAAGTAGTGGAACCGGAAACAGCAGGCAGTCTTCAGACTAAGAGACCTGGAATAGACCGGCGATATGAAGTGGTAGCTACCGTATGCGCCAGTCTGTGTCTCCATGCGCATGTAGTGTCCGCCGGAGGTGTTACGGAAGGTGTGATCATGATGGGGACCAGTTCGTAGGGAGTGGAAATCGTTCACAGTGCTAATACGTTTCCATGGTTGCCGGAAACCCACCTCCGCCTCCCAACCGCACTGATCCTCGCTCTCAAAGTCGCATGAATGATCCTTGGTGTGGTTACTTGTCAGACATTTGCCCAACTGGGTGTTCCATGACTCTCCGTCGCAAAAGGCCACACGATTCCCTACCACGACATATCCATCTTTGCACACGATCATGGCTCTCTGGCCGTCAGAAGAGAGGAGTTCCCCGTTTTCCGGTTTTTCCAATTGCGAACATCCTTCCTCTAAAAACACAACATTTTATTATTTCCAGAACATTCCAGGTCATGCGAAATAATATATTCTTTTTATAGGATTTTAAGAATCACAAAATTACGCACTACTTTAAAATGGTTTTTCTTTTAACAATTATTATTCAATGAGATAACAGATTTGCATTTATGGCAGCAAAAAATTATCATGTTTATTTATCACTCATTAACTCAACTATTTATAGAATGTCTATATATTTGTTCTTTTTATTTGAACCACTTTTTAGTATAAATTTGATGTTGTTTGTTGTTTATTTATCCGATTGCAACATTATTTTATGTGATTACTGCGATTATTATACGGAACTTACTAGCACAAAATGGTCGTTCTCCCTGTAAACGACCTATTCGATCACAAATGCCAACTGAAAGTCCTTTCAGTGTATAGCCCCGATTACACCTGAATCGTATAACATTCCTTGGTCGCATTAATATGGATCCATGTTCCAAAACAAATGATCTTTCACACACCCCTCGGGCGCCTAAAGCTTGGTAAAAATTTAATGTACAAACTATAGTCAGAAAAATTTTAAAAAATTCCATAGCTGCTAGGGAAGCCGCCTTTGAGGTCTTGTACTTATATCTCACATGTATTAAAAACAACTGAGTGGAAAAGAAACTGGAATTTATCAAGCAACTCCCAGTTGAATGACAATTTATTCACTCTTTCCGCTTGAAGATAAGACCGAGTTTGTTCATACATTTTAGCTAAGAGAACAACAGAATCTCTCATTTACTGAGAGCGGAATTTGATAAATTCAGTAATTCTTTTAATTTTATTAATATTTTTTAAAAGAATTTTTCTTGATTTCTCTGGTATCTACAAGCTCTGCTAAAGAATCACAAATATTGCTATTTGTACGGCAATAATTTCTAATATTTTAAATAATTTAATTTAATAAGGACTGAAACAATTAAAAAACTATTTTACTTGCAAAAAAAAATATAATATTTTCTTGTATAAATAAAAAAAAAATTATAATATACTATATATATAGAAAATTATATATAATATCATCGGATAATCGAATTTCATACCTTTCCAAACTCGGAGAACTAAGTTCCATAATTGTACATCAAAACCTGGCCAACTAAAATCTGACCCGATTTTCGAAAGTTTTCAAAGGGGTAACATCATGACTTTGGCCAAAATCGACCGACAAATTTTAGTTCCTAATTTTCATGATATTTTAATGCAGATTAGCGGCAATTAGAACCCTGATTCATGAATGGTATTCCTCTTTTAAATACGACACGAAATGGCTTAAATATTGGCTAAAAATGTGTCACAAAAGTTTCCATATTAGCCATTCTACCTAAACGTGGTCCAGGAGGCTGTCTGCATCCAATTATTTCGGGGAAATCGCCATATTATTGTCAATAATTATCGGATAATCGAATGCCATACCTTTCCAAGCTCAGAGCACCGAGTACCATGATTCTACATCACAACCTGGCCAACTAAAATTTGACCCGATTTTTGAAAACTTTCATGATTTTGGCCAAAGTCGGCCCAAAAATTGTAGATCTCAATTGTCATGATATTTTAATGCAGATTGGCGGCAATTAGAACCCTGATTCATGAATTTTATTCCTTTCTCAAATACGACACCAAATGATTTAAATATTGGCTAAAATGGGACTCAAAAGATCCCATTTTAGTCATCCTATCTTAACTTGGTCAGCAGGGCTCTGCGCATCATTTTTTCGTGAAAGTTTTCATATTTTCTTCAATTTTTTATCAAAACATGACCAGCTAAAATCTGACTTAACTTTTCAAAAAGTCCTACGTGGTCATCTGGGCTCTCTCTTGGGACATCTATTTTTATCCGATCGATTAATAAATCAACGAATGTTACATCTTTCCGATATTAGATCTTTTATTATCTGCCGATCTGAAATTAAGCCTGAAAAACTGAAGTCAGTCCCGATTTTCTAACGGGGTAACCGACGCGTTTGATGTGAGTTAGTTTTTATTAAAAAGTTTCAATGGTAACAGCAATAGTATATATTGTTTATTCATGTGGATAGGAATATAAGGTTAACGATAATAAAGTAAAATGAAATCACTGCGAAATACTTCTTTTGAGAAAATTCATTGTCGATACACTCAATAGTCTGCTGAATTTTCGTTACTGTCATCATCAGTACATTCGATTGAATTTTTTTTCAAATTACTAAACATATCCCAACAATCATTACCAGTCAATAGTGTCACATTATCAATGGCCATATCCCATAATTTTAAACCAGAGTTTTCAGCCGTGATGGTGACTTGAAAATCATATTTCAACTCTGGAATTATAGCAGCATCCTGAACCCACTCTCCTATTTTTGGATTCGAAAACTTCCATATGCGAGACCTGCTAATTAAATTTTTTATTTAGAATATAAATTTTAACTAAAAGTGTTTACACTTACGGGATTGAGCGTACTACAACTTTATTTTCAATCTTGGGAACCAGTTTCACATGCATCTCCAATTGAGGAGAATACCCATGGTTATGTCCACAAATAAAGTACTGAAAACCGAAACAGCAACTGGACTCAGCGCTAAGTGATCTGGGATAAATGGGAGATGTCAGTACAGAGGTCGATCTTGTATCAGTCTCCGGTTCCACACGCATAAAGTGTCCTTTCTCAAGATTGACGAATTTTTTGGAAGAGGACTTGGAAGGGAAGTATTCCTTATTGCTGACCCTCTTCCAAGGGTAGGAGGAGGCAACCTCAGACGTTGTCCAACCACACAAATCTTCAGTCTCAAAGCCACAAGAATAGTCTGTTCGATTGGGTTTTTGACAATATCCAAGCTCATTGCTCCATTGAGTCCCATTACAGTAGGCTACCCCATATCCAAACAAAACATAATTATCCTTACACTTGGCTACCGCTTTCAAACCATCATAAATGCTTAGTATGCCGTTTGACGGTTGATTAGGCGTTTTACATCCAGCCTCTGAAATAGAGTAATAATATGTATTTTGAGGTTGATTTTAACTATAACCTGTACAGCAAATTTTTCCATTCTTACTGCTACAGAAGGGCATTATCCCTCTCAAAACTCCATCAAAATTTGCAGTGAATATAGGTCTTCCTTGCAGTTTATATCCTTTATGGCATTGGAAAAGCACATGATTCCCTTGCCGGACCGTTGTATTTCCATTCGGAAAATCAGGATAATTTATACAGGCTCCATTGATAAGCGGCGAATCAAACCAGGATAATAGGAATACAATCCATAAGAACTTCATCGCTTCGCCAATTTTCAATGTGAGCCGGAGAAAAACTCAGTTAAAACTGAGAAACTAAATGGAATTTTCTTAATCAGCTGCCTTTTATTTCTGAAAAAGCCAGCGGATGCTCTGATAATGTAAGCTCAAAAACAAACATTGCTTTGAATAACTCATTAGTCATAAATATAAAAACATTTCATCCTTTCGAATTTTTTCTACACTTTTATAAAGAACTCAACTAAATTCTTAAGAAAAAATTATAAAAGATTGTTTGCTTTTTGTATGTTTAATATTAAATAATAAAATCCATATTCTATATTCCAAATCAAATTCATAATCTATATCAAATCGCACATCAAAGTCCTCCGAATCCAGCAAATGGCCTGGAACGAAATTATTTGTACATTTGTGATTTAAAAATGTTTGTATTCCAGAAGTGTTATTCATGCGGTATAATTTTGGAACAGTAACTATTTATTTTCGTCCTATGATACAGATAATCCCGCTAAACCATTCCGAACTATGTTTTTAACAAAAATGGGTCACATAGCTCGGGTTATCTCAATGACTGATAAAATCATCGTTCAGTCCCATCGTCCGATTAATCTAGGATTGCAATTTCATCCAGCTTAGTGGGTTGCGATTCAAATGCAATTATGCACATCTCCTGTTTGCCATAGATTTCTCAGAGAGATGGAACTAAATGGTAGCAGCTTCTTCCTGTCGCCTGCCAGCTTAAATTATGGCTTCTTCCCCTGGAAAATACGGAGGAGGGAGTCCGCTCTTCCCCAGCTTCTCAACCCTTGATAGCGACAGACCTTTTCCTATCGCTGGCATCGCAGTGATTTATGTTTACTTCCGCTTAAGTCTCAAACAACTCGCAATCACGGCGTCCTTTCGCCCGCTTTAGCCTGGGCCGCCGTGTCGAGATAATCAGTCAATATTGACAACTACTTATTGGCACTTCCGATGAGGGGTGAGTGGGGGCCGGGCCACGTGACCGGGGATCAGAAGTTGCCACGTGTCCGGCAACTGCAACGGAAAGTGTAGCGAATACCCAGTCTCCGGATTCTCCACTGCCAATTCAAATTTCATTCATAATTACAATCAGCAATGCGACGAATAAGAGGTCGGAAACTGGAACATTCAAGGGATGTTTCTCATCTCTACGCTATTTTTATCAAATAGAAATTTTCATACACATGAAAAAATAAATTGTACAAAACTAGGCACTAAAAAAAGTGCAGATTTTTATTTTCATAAGTATCCATACAATGGTATAGAGATAATAACCTTGTAGAGCACATAATTTTGAAACGTGTATCTATAGTATTTTTATGGCACCCTCTTTCCCTGAGAAAAATTTCTGATAAGTTTTCGGCTGTTTAAATATTTGCTCATTATTATTATTATTCTTTTATTTGTGGTGCTCGCTACAGTTGCCGGTGGTTTTGAAACTCCAATATTTGCGCTCAAATTACGCTAACACAAGCCCAACCACCATAGTTGCCTGGCAATGAGTCCTGATTCGTTTATCAGGATCCAAGGCAGTTAAATTGCTGCCCAGGATTAGTTGGTAATGAGCAGCTGTTGTCAGGGGATGTCCGCCGATAAGGAAACTGGTTGAAGGGCAATTTTCTAAATAAAGGTTCACAACCTTCACGGAAATGGAAAATAAAATAGCCCCAAATTCACATTTAAATTTTTAATTAATTTAAGGAAAACTTGTTAGAGCAGATAACTAATAAATGAATAAAATTTATTTAATAAATTTAATGATCGAAGTTAGAAAATCCAGTGCACTTATCCCCAATACCCTGACTCTTCAGCTGCCACATCAAAATTGGATTTGGTTGCAACTTTCTCTTCGAACTTTCGTTGGCGAAATTCGCGCCAAAAACTGCCACACACGTTCGAGTTAACACGATTAATGGAGGCGCCTTCGCATCTGTGGGATATTAGATGTGTGAAGTTAGGCCCAACAGGCCAAACAGACAAAAGTTGGCTTTCCCCAGAAGTTAAGGGCAGGCTGACAGGCTGGAGGGAACTTCAAAGATTACGTCGATAATTAATAAAATTAAACACAAAAGCACTCGACGAGCTGGTGGGATGTCTGCCTCTCCATTGCCAATTTTCCCGGCCGTAAAGCAACCGCAGACGGGCAAGGGATTCCGGAATTTGCCTCCGGGCCTCTGACTTCGATGCTGTCGGAACCGTGCAACATTAGGCTGCCACAGGCGTGCCAAGTCGCTCCCTGGTCAGCTTCTGGTCGCATTAATTACAAACCAATAACCGCAGAATCCACACAAACAGAATGAGGGATGAGTTTATGTTAGGGGCCAGGGCCGTATTGGGGCAGTGCAGCTACTTGAACAGTGGAGAGGGATCCATAGGGTTATAAGTCTCTGTTTAATAATAATAGCAAAAACAAGAAATAAAATATTGAAATAAAATTGTAATGAGCTTGTTTTTAATTTAAGGTCTACAGGTGTTATGCCAAAAACAACGCCTGTGTACACCTGAAAATGATTAAAACCATACCATGAGGTGGCATCTTATTATACATAATAATACGAATATAAGGTGGACTACTCATCGTGTCTTTAATTTGCGATAATTTATGAAACTCATTATGGCCTCAGGCGTGCCCTCGACCGCAATCGAGGGATTCACTTCCGCGGCGATCTCTTGAAAAAGTTCCCCACCACTGAATGGTAGTCCGAAAGTTTTCGCGTAATTTCATTTAAAGTCCTCGAAAGTTGTTAGTGCGCTCGCCAAGTTGCAATTGTTGGTTCGGATGAGGCATCAAGTTTGTGGTTGTGCCCCTGTCCTTTGGTTACGTTTGGTTTGCCTAGAATGCCATGCCATGATTCCAGGGTGCCTGGAGTTGTTGGGTACCTGGGTTTCCGGGTTTCTGCCTAATGGCAGGCGTTCTCGCTCATTATCCTGCTGATTTTTAGCACGAGCGAATTTTCACCTACACACACATAAATGTGGCATAAATCCAATTAGACAACACCGGCAGCGCTTTAATTGACGGCGGTTGGCGCCTACGTGCTGGATGAGCACCACCCTCGCCCAGGGATGGGTTAATAGTGGGTGGTGATGGTTATGGTGGTGGTGGTGCTGGGGCCAAGCGGACTAAATGAATTTCCATATGCTGCTTTTGTTTTTCGCACTGAGATATGAATGGCGGCTCGGTTCTCACGGCGTCTCTTTGAATTTATTTAGGACGTCTGGCAGGTCCTGGTGCTCCTGTACTCTGACCTACATTTTTATGCAATTATATACTGTATTTGAACATAAATTCTAGAATTTTTAAACTAAAACTCCCTACTTTTATTTAAAACACTTTCTTACCTTTATCTTTTCATTTACTATAGCTTTTGGAATTCCTCTTTTTACCATAATTTATTGATTGTCGTTGTATTTTTTAATCCACTTATCCCCCTGTTAATCATTTCCATTTGATTTCGAGCTGATGGCTTTTCCAAAGGAGTTTTTCTTTCAACCCCCAGCCCTCTCCCTGTCAGCGGTTGGCGTTTCTTACGCAAAACTGCAGCAGTGACACGAACAGGAAGCGAAAATGTGGGCTGGCTTGGGTGTTGGAGGTGGTCCTGCGCTTGGCACTAAATTAAAATGTCAGTGTCGTGTTACTTCCGGCGCCAGCAGGGTTGCCCGCCAGAGTTGCCAGAGTGCTGCGTCGACGGCACTGCCACTTAAGTCAAATTGCATGCTATAAATTTGGTGCCAATCAACTTAAACATGGCACATTATGCAATGCCCGCAGCTGCTGTTGCTTCTTCCTGACTTCTTTGCCGGAGTTACCACCCAGCACCCATCCACCACCCACTTACCACCCAATGCCATTCAGCTACCACCCGTTTAACCAATTTCCCGAAGATTCGGAAAAAATCAAAACGCCGTATATATTTAATTTAAATTCATCTCTTTTTTTTTGATGTTTTGCTTTATTTTACCTTTCTTTTTAAAACTGAATAAAAAAATATTTTATGTTTTGTTTTTTGTGAACGCACATGAGTGTCAATGGGTGTTTTTTTTTTGTTTTTTGTGGGCGAATGAGTGAGTGTTTGGCTGTGTGTTGTATGGATGGTATATGCATAAATATTTTAGCTAATGTTTTTTCATTTCGTGTTGTGTGGTGGCAATTTGTTGAATTGAATGAAATCAGAAATGCATACAAAATAGTTAACAAAGTGTTTTATTGTTTGAACAGACCGCCCGAGGGCATCAAATTCTGTCTCTGCTGCTTCGTATCCCCATACTGTTTTGCTCAACATTTTTCATATTTTCTTTTTTTTTGTTATATCGCTCGTGTTTTGTGTGCCACTGCCACTGCTGTCAGTCAAATTGCAAAAAATATATATAAATATTTTTGCTAAATAAAAAATGTTGCTTTGATTTGCACTTTTTTGTGTTTTGTTTTGAAATATATTTTTTTAATGGATTTCGTTTCGTTTTGGGGGGGGGTTTGGGGTTTTCAAATGAAAATTTATGCTTTACTTATTTACAAATAATAAGTAGATGTATATGTACGTGTATATATATATATATATATATATATAATGTATATTCGCTTATCTGATTTAAATTGTATAATTTATATAATAAAGATTCTCATTTTCGTATTTTTTTCTTACTTGCTCATTATGGTTTTATTTTGTTCATTTAACGAGATTTTCTTTTCTATTCTTAAGATTTCTTAATTCGTTTTTTGCTTTTATTTTAATTTAATTTTGTTTTTTTTGCAAGCTGTTCCGCTCTTTATATTTTGTGGCATTTTGCTCTTAAACACTTGCTTACTACTTAAATTCATTTTGAAATTGTTTAAAATTAACTACAATTTAATTTAAGTTGCCGCTGCTGCTTATTTACTTTGCAATTCAAGTAAATATATACAAATTACACATGTATTTACATTTAAATCTTAGCTAAAAAATGTTCCGCTTCGCATTTTCTCTTCTTCTGGATGTGTGTGTGTGTGTGCCATTGTCAAAAAGTTGCAAAAAACACAGAGCTGATAAAGGGTTAAAAAACCCAACGCAATGCACAAACAAAACATTTATAATTTAAATCAATGGGTTAACATAACTTAATCAATCGTTTTCTGAATGACTTAACACTAATTACAAATTACTCGATTATTACAATTAAAATTTTGAATTTTCAACACAAAGCTCGATCAAACAAATGGAAAACAGAACAAACGTTTATCGTTAGGTGGTAAAAAATTTTGTAAATTAAATTAAAGTTTTTCGATTGGAGGAATTGGTTTTTGTTTGCTTTTCGCTGTACTATTTTTTAATTATTTGTAATAATTTTTTAAAGTTGTCTGTGTTTTAGTTTTGTATCATAGTATAACTTACTTAAAGCCACATTTTCTTTTTTTCTCTTCAGATATATTTAAAAATGTAAAATTAAGTTAAGGTAAGTTTTGTTTTCTTAATTTTTTTTGTGGCAGGTCGTACTGTTTATGTTTGTTTTCTTTTTCTTTTTTATTATTTTTTTTATATTTTATTTATTTTTTTTTTTGGACTGTGCTAGGGCGGTTATTGCGAAAAATATTGGCTATATCGGGTAAGATATAGCCCGGGGCCCTATTGAGAAGATCGCACAGAACCAGCAAGAATCACTTAAGAGTTAATCAACCTTAGCCTATGTGAAGTGTGAGATTTGTTTTTGAAATTCCGCTCCTTTCAACATTTGATGCCTTAAAGTTTAAAGTTCGTTTGTTGCAACTGGGACCTAGATGACCTTTTAATATAACCTACGTTTTTAGCCCTATGGTACCTGGTAAATCGTAACATTTAGTGCTTGTCCAGTGATGCTTTATCCGTGTGTATCTTGTGTTTATTTATCATTCAGTTTTTGTCAGTTGTGTTTGTGTCAACAAAGTGCTGAACTAGAGCGATGATAGATCGGAACTCTAATGCCTAGGGTATATGGTATCTATGCGAATATCTCGTTCGTTGCCAATAAAACTCAACACACGTTCGTTCGTCGTCTAAACCTCAAACCTAAGCCTACATCAAATTAATATTTATATTAAAAAAAAGTATTCAAAATGGCCACTTTTTAAAAAATCTCCTCCTGCCGCTTCCGGTCGAGAAGGTGGCAGGAAGTCAAGGTAAATAAAAAAAAACAAAATATTAGATCCAGAAACGATGAATGATTACACAGATGATGAAGTGATTCATAATCGATGATAATGATAATGGAATTTAGTGTGTGAGAGTGGTAGAATATTGGGTGTGTGCTGATCCGATAACTTCTCATTTCGAACTAGAATTTCCTAGACAATAATTTCGCGTATGACGCGACGGTTCCTGGCATTCGGCGTTGTCGAATATTCGCCCTCGAAGCTGTCGTCGTAGCTCAAGGACATGTGCTGCTGGGGCGGCAGGACCTCGTCCTGTTCCATGTGCTCCATGTTGTAGGGATTGGGCAGGCCGCTTACGTCGTGATATGGTGAATCTACACAAAATAGAAACAGAGACAGAGACAGAGTATGAGGAAAATTGTTTAAATTAGTTTACCAAAATGGGCGAAAAAGCGGCAAAGTCATGCTAAAACAATTAAAAACAAAATGCTAATCAAAACAAACACACGGCGAGTGTTTCCTAAGGGGGTGGGTGGCATACATATATTTTGGATGGAAGTGCTTTTATGGATGGTACATGTTTCTGTGGCTTGTGGTCGGTGCTTAGGCTCAACAAAATTAAAGCAAACTTAAAACTGAAAAAACTGAGGACCAGACAACTCAAAAAATTCTGCATCATCACAGTAATGGAATTTTTTTTTTTTAATTTTTAACTTTGTCCTTGTTGACTTTAACTTACTTCAGCCTGCGCGCTCCGTTAGAGCGTAACATCCTGTATAATGTCCGCTATTTGATTTACAATTTTAATTTTTTTTTTTTTATATTTTCAGATAAGACATGTGTGAGAATAATAATAGAGAGAAATAGCCAAAAGTTAGGGAATATTTTGCCAGCACTTAAAAATTGTCTAATGCTTAAGGTTTAGCTTAAAATGAAATCAAACACACGCTTACACTCACACTCATCCTTCACACTCATATCAATCAATTTCGCAATTTGACAAACGCTTGCTGAACGATTTATAGAAGCTTTTGGCAATTTAATTATCATTCGTTTGATTGAACGCATTTAACTGCACCCATCATTGTAGTTTATCGAAGCCTTAAATTGTCAGCTTAACCAGGGTGGAGATTTTTTTGCGGCCCCAAAAGCAATTGTTTTAATTTACCAGTTGATTGCTCTCACTAACGAGAACCAATTCCGGCGCAGATTGCTGCAATTGCAGCTGCAACTGTGCTGTCCAAAATCCATCCCACTACAAATTGTAAACGAATTAGAGGCATTTTCTGGCATTTGGTTTGGGTTGGTTTGAATGGGTGGCGGGGGGCATCTGCCCCTTGTAAACAGGACATTAATTTATAATCAAAGGACAGACGTTCTGCCCCGCACTCGGCACTCGGCACTCGCCACTTTGGCAAACATCTTTGTCTGCTACAAATTGTTGCATATTTAAGCGCATCCCATCGTCCATCGCCCATACCCGTTCCTCACCTCCATCTCCACTTTCAAGCCATGTCCGCAGCTCTTTTGGCCATGCAAATCCGGCAAAGGATTCAACACTAACAACCTTCCTCTCACACTTTTTCTCCAGCTTTTAGTTCCTTTTTTTTCCTTTGACTAGCTTTGCTATGCTTTGGATTGCTTTGTGTGCCAAATCGTTGGAAAATTTATTGGAATTTGAATTTCAAAATAAAAAAAAATACAAAAAACAAGGATGGGCAAACGAAATCGCTGCATCAAATGCTTTTTTGGCCAAATACCAATGTGGGAATGTCTCACTCCGGGAACTCTCTTTAGCGTGTTACTGCACGGCAAATAAAATATGATGTTTATGACAAAAAAAAAGGATATTATCTTTATCACAGGCATCTAATCATGTATTACTATTTATAGATTTTCAGTTAAATCTCTTCAAAATTTTTTAAATTGTTGACACTTGTCTTAAGTGCTCTGAACTCAACCATTTATTTCTTGCCCTGTTCACAAATGTAAAACGTAAATCCTTTTTAACAACTGCTCTTTAACATATTCGGTCCCGTTGGCAACCATCTCAGCCCTCCATCTCCACCTCATCCTTCTGTATTTTTTCCAGGACCAGGATTCTTGGTCGTGTGAAAAATTCCAAAGCGCGTTTGTCGCCGTCGCTCTAACGCCTTTTCCCTGTGCCTTTCCACTTGCCACTCGCCACTCTACTTTGGCATCTGCATAAACTTGACCCAAAAAGTAGAAAAAAGGGAAAGCCAGCCAGCCGGGAAGATGGGGAGAAAAGCCAGGAGGAAAGCTGAAAAAGCCAATCCTTTTTTCCAACTATTTCCTTTCGTAGATTTTCAACTGTTCGAAGATTTGGCTCCTGTTTGGGTTCCTGGTCGCATTTTATGGCCAATACGTGAGCTGAGGATATTATGCGCATAACTTTATTGTGCCACGCCTCCACCTCCGCCTCCCATACACATACTAGTTTTCCTTTTTGCCTCGATGCCTGCTAGTGGTTTTTCATGCTGTTTTTCAATTTCCACTCAGAGTCTCAGTCGACTCTCAACAACTTAATCGTTTTTGCGTTAAGCATACGCACTGTTGGTCGCCACTTTCCACTTGCCTTTTTTTCCCCTCCCCGAGTTGTCTTAGGATGCAAATTTTCTCAGTGTCTGTGTGTGTTTCTCTTCTAGCTTTTTTTTGTTTTAGCTAACCCTTTCGTTTTCTGTTATTCTCTGGCTCTGGTTTTTTTTTGTTTTTTTGTTATGCTAAGCTCGTAATAACCCATTCTTTTTTTTAGTAAATTTTCGGAATACGTCGAAAGTAAACAAATTGCAGATGAGTTTATCCCACCAACACAAGCACAGTGAACAGAGACTCCCAGGCAGAGAGCAGAAGGGGTTAAAAAATATATAGAGAAGCCAAAGCGCTTATCATTTGTTGCCTTTTGGCCACTGGCTTTCTACCATCTCCCAGCTCCACTTCACAAATCCACTTAGTGTGTGTTTAGTGCTGTGGAGTGTGTTTCTCCTGGCTATGTTTTTTTTTTCTTCTTGGTTCTGGAAGCTCCTTTCGTTGTTGCAAAAATCCTGACTCATGTGATTTATGTGATTCCCTATTGCCAGCCGCCTTCGCATTCGCCTTCATCCTTTGCAAGCATTTGGAATCCTGCCAGCCAGAGGATAGTGGAGAAAGCGCAGCCAGAACACGATTCTTATGGCACTTTGAATAAGTTTTCTTGGCATTTACTGCTTAGCATAAAAGCAAACTGCATTGTAAGCTTTTCAATGAGAAGCAAACCTCCTCAACATAAACAAATTTTCCGAGATTTGAATAAGATAGTTTACAAGGGAAATGGCCAAGGTATTAAGCTCTATTTTCCGCAATAGCATTAAAGAAATTAATCAATTAGAAACCGATAGCAGGGATCCTTGCTGACTTTCACTTAATCCCTTAAATTGAAAGTTCTCCCTTTTCGGACCGACCCATATCCGAGCTTCAATTATGCTCTCGTCTGGAGGCATATGTCGCGGGTGTATGAATGCTTCTGATATTAATCAATATCGTTTATGTATATTCATGAAGTAGCAATTTGAATAATCTGCTAAAAGCTCAGGATAATCCTCGTCTTGTTCTTCATCTTGTGGCTGCCTTTCTCTCTTTTCGACCCCCCATTCCCTAATGATGAATTAAAGCCATTTTCTGGCTGGCAGTGTGTGGGTGTGTTTGACAAAAGACCAAACAAAAGCGCTCAGCCAACTGACACAAAAGTCTGCATAATCAATCAGTCAGTATGTCTACTGCTCCCTCATACCCTTTCCTATATCCTCATATATCCCCTCATATGCTTTATTCTGTGTGTAACCTTCTTTGCATGTTAACAGATGAGGAAAAAATTTGCTTACGCAGCTTTTGGCCGCAGACTTCCTTCCGGCCATGGCCAGCACCTCAGCTATCCCATCCCTCCTCTCTGGTCTGATTGCTCACTCACTATATGCAGTGCAAAAAATTCACTACCTTTTTTTTGGTAGAATTATTTAAGGTTTGAAAGTATTTAATACCATTGTTTTTCTCTCAGTGATTGGATGCATTTTGCATAGCACAGAAGTCAGCTGAGGTTTGGCTGGCAGGGAGAGAGCAGCGCAGGCAGGGAGTGAGCGATGAGGGGTCTCAAATGTGAGTTTGGCAAGTGTAAAAGCTTTTAAACATACAAACACCGACAGTTGCAGGCACACACATACACACACACACACACTGACACATACTTATACACACAGAAGGCCACACACATTCAGTTGCAGTTGCAAGCTGTGCTTAAGCTGACATCAATGTAATGAAGATGTATTTGCATATTGTAGCACTGTCAATCTGCTGGGTTTCCCCCCACTCTGCCACCTCCCCCTTTGCAACATTAACCCACTCCAGACCACCCTGCCCCCAGCCCCCAGCCCCTGCCCCTCCATTTTGCTGGCCTCGCTTTTAGTTTGCTTTGCTTTTGATGGCACTCGAGGGGATGTATCTTCCATCTTGTAGCTCGTAGCTGGTGCTGTTTGGTGTGCAGCTTCTTCGATATTTTTGTTTCATTTTATTGACATGACCGAATAGTTGCAGCATCCACGCCTCGCCTTTGGCTTGTACAGCTGTTGTTATGCTGCTAGTTTTTGGGATTTCAAGTTGCAATCATTTTTTTTTCAGCACTTTTTTTCGGCTGACTGTTTTTTGGGTGTGTGTTTTTGTTTCGCCTGGGTGTTGTGCATTTCTTAGTTGTTGCTAGGAACCGAGTAAAAAACCAGTAGTGTATGGGCTTGCCTTTTTTTCTCTCTACAATTTTTTGTTGTCTTGCTTTTAGTTTCAGTAAAAAAAAAAAATTGGAGGAAAGAAAATATGAGGAGGGGTAGGAAACAGCCTCCAGTGCTTTTTTTCGCTTTCCCTTTTTTTATTGCATTTTATATGCACGCACCAAAGCGCAAAGAAAGATGAAACACACATAACGAAAACAGAGAGAAGAAAAAAAAAATGCCAGCTAACAATATTCAGGCAAAACAACAAAAACAACAACAACAGTACCATACTGCGAGTGAGTCCTGCGAGTCCTGGGCAATAAAACCCCAAAAACAACAACCAGCTACCAAAAATGTATTTTTTTTTGCGGGTTTTGGTGCTCATAAAGCGTAAAGATAACAGACACACACACACATACAAAGCTCATAGTTGTGGCCAACACCAACAGACTCATACAAACGTAAAGGAATATTACGCATACGACCCATGGGCGCTTTACAGTCACCGCTGCTGCTGTTGATCCAACTCAAAACTCTCACTGTGGCTGTTCATCTTGGGGTCTGTTCGGTTCGGTTCGGTTCGCTTTTTATTATTTAATATTTTAAAACACTTGCGGTGTTATTGGCATTACAATAACAACGACAAACAAACACCAGCGGTTCCACAACAAAAACAATATGAAAAGTTCAGGAATAACACACATATACCGAAGAGTCAATACGCTTGTTTAATTCATTTCGAATATATTCAAAGAGAATATGTTTTCACATTTTAAAATGTATTGAAGAATATTTAAAAATAGAACTCATTTATTTTTTAAATATTTCTTAAAAGAAAGAAGCCATTTCCTAAATAGTTTTAAAATATTTAAGCAACTTATCAGAGTGTATATAAATAATAAAACACACATAACAACATGGGCCATGCGGCAAAAATGGATTCCGCAAAAATTCGAATACACACACACAGTCGATGCGAAAAGTATACAGACAGACAGAAATACATAGACAATCCCAAAAACAAGCTGTGGATGCCAAAGGGCACAAACTTCCTTCTCCCTGCCGTTTTTCTGGCGTTCTTGTTGATTTCGTTGCGGTTTGTGTTGTGTGCTCCAGTGAACTTAAAGCAAACTCGGCAAATACTTTAAGCCAAGCCGGAATGTTCGAACAGCATATTGCCTCAAAATATTATTTATTTGCGACATGTTTTTGTAGCTGGACTGGTCCTGGTCCTGACCCCGGACTGTGTTTATAATTAGCATGGCAAAAAGGGCGCAGAAACATTTTAGATTTCAGCATTTCAGTGCTTAACTTGTCATAACTGAAAGCGAGCCAAAGCCCAAAATGCCAACAGAAATGTTGGGGCCCAAACTTTTTTTTTTCTTTTGACATAGGCCGCTTCCAAAGACAGGACCTTACTCTTTTTCCCGAAAGTTCTAGGACATGATAGCACCACAGCTTAATGTGTCAGAAAATAGAAACTTTGGGTTCTCTCACTCGCTTCTCGGTGCGTTCGCCAAAGTTTATCAATCAAAATGAGGCAAACTTCCTCCAACAAATCCTCTCTTCGCAATCTATGTGTAATTTTCGACATCTTTGGCATCCTTCTTGAAACATTTTGATGAAATTTGTTTACAAGCATTATTTCATTAGAGGTAGTATTAGTAGTGGAATCTGCTAAGAAATTGATTGATTCTCTCATTTTTAAACACTTTATCACACTCACACTTGCACTCCAAACTATCCTTAATCTTTAAAATATTAATCCTTTTAAAAATAACTCACCTAAATGCTGGTCGACTCGCTTCTTGGGCTTCTGCACAGATGCATAGGGATCGCTGCAGTAGTCCTGCCGGGACGGATTCTGGCTGTTGCGCAAATTGTGGTATTCGTCGCCCACCTGGCTGGGCGTGGCAGTGAGATGGGGATAGGGGGCGTAGTCATCGACCGCCCCATAGCCGCCGTGGGTCAGCGGATCATAACCGTAGGCGGGCTGCTGTTCCACATATTGGTTCATTGGCGCCTGGACGAGACTCTGCTGGGCACCCACGGCCGCCGCCGACATTTTCACCTGCCACAAGGAGTCCTGCGAGTTGACACTTCCGCCGTTGTTCGAGTTCGAGTAGTTGTTTTCCATGTAGCCCATATTCACCCCTGTAATAACAGTGCAGAAAAAAAAACACAAACATGAACAGAATGGCGGATGATGAATGTGCCCCAGTAATTGTCAAGTGGCTTAAAGGGGCCTTAAATAAAAATATCAAAAATATATATTCCAGAGTCAAGAGACTGTCATGGCAAAGTCCTGTATCCTGACCTGTCCTGTGTAACAGAAAACAGTGACTATTTGGCCTATGGCCAAGCAGAAACTTTCGCTTGTTGGCAGTAAAATAAAATTTAATTAAAATTAGGCCAAACTTTCGGCTCCACAACAAAGTTTCGGGCCGGATTTTTATTGATTAACACATAAAAATGACAGAGGCATTAAACGAATTTATTAACTGGCCAAGGAACGCGCCCTCGTTCAGACAAGGCGTAATTAATAGTTCATCACATTGCGCATACGCCGCGTGCGCCACTTAAAATCTATCCGAGCGCCATAAACCCCGTTGGAACACAGAATTTCACTTCTTTGTCCCTCACTCCATATGCCCTTCAACTTTTTGACAAATTTTTATGGGGTACCGGAGTACGGAGGACTCTTTGTCCTTCGCTTCTGCCTTTGATGAGGAGCAGCTGGTGTTCCTATTCTTCCCACTCCGGTGTCCTGCTTCCTGCCATGACTTTGGCATTTTCATTCATGGTTCCTCCGTCTGCTTGTTGGTGCGTGCTGGCTGCCTGGACGCATTTATTATTATTTTTATATCGTGATAAATCACTCATAAATATTAAACGCACGCTTGCCGCCACACAAAAACTTTTTGAATTTTGACTTCCCAATCAGCCTGCACAAAAATGGGCATTCGAAAATATAATTTCATGCCTTTGGAAGGATTTGTCAGGAAGAAGTTTAAAATAAATGTAAAAATTAATTCCCCAAATCCCATAAACAATTAAATATAAACAGAACTTGGGCAAAAAGCATTGCCTATTTTTCAGTGCAATGGCTCTTGTCACGCATGAAAAAGTAGGCAATAAAATGGTTCGATTTTAGTGAATTTCCACAGATTGAGTTCCACTCTAGACAGTCCTATATATAGGTACTATACTATACTATATAGTATTCCATATCCCTTCCCTGAGAAATGCGAACTTTTATGACAAGTTTTGGCTTACTACTCGCGTGTTGGCAGCTGGAACTGGAAACTGCGACTTGGGCTTAGGGTTCGAGTTTAGGGCTACGATTTTATGCCTCGTTTTGGTGGGCGTGATAATTTTTATGATTAGCCATAAAACTAAAACAGTAATAATATTAACTTCATTTACATTTCATGCGACCAACTTGGCTCTGGCAATTTGCATATTTGCTTTGGTAATTTTATGCCTCAACATTCTGCTTCTGCTTCTCACTCTCATTGTTATTATTATTATTATATATTTTTTTTCGAATTGCAATGCTACGATGAGAAGCGAAACTTTTCAATTTGATAAGCATCAAATCTTTTGTCAGCGAACAACTTTTGATTGCTCAAGTTTGCCAAATATTTGACCGAAATAACAAAATATACCTCCATAACCACTCCCACTCCCATGGCCATGATGATGAAAATTTTAATGCATTTCCATTGTCTGGAGAGAAACATTTTTGTCCCAGACAACCCGATTTCTGGTTCTGATTCTTATATTTATTTCGCCTTTTTTGAAGCAATTAAAGTTTGTCAAAGTTTTGTGCATTGATTTGAGCAAATAACAACAACAGTTGCGGCATAGTTCTGGGCCCAGTCACGCCCAGCCCAGTCCTCCGCCTCCACAAAACAGCTTATTAAACCACCGACCTCCCACTACCCCTTTTCTAGTACAGTTTGCGTTGGAAAATCTTTTCATGTAAAAGTGCTGGGGCTGGTGCTGGTGGAAAGTTTTCCCTCTAATTCACTCGACAAACTTTTCAACCGGAAGCGCTTACAATTATGCAACATTTTTGTGCAACAGCAGCAGTGGCAGTGGCAGTAGAAGCCGTAGAAGGAGTAGCAGCAGGCAGGCAGGCAGACGCACAATAAAAACAGTTTCAAATGCCATTAACGGTTAACTAAATAGCAGGGCAGCCTGCCGGGGTTAAGGGGCATAACTTGTGATGGCTGGGCGGCTGCCTCACTTCTGCTCCCAGTTACTTGGCTTCCACTCGAGGCAACTCATCTCAACTGAACTCGAGCCCAGTTCGGTGTTTGGGGTGTTAATGGCGCCGACAGGGTTGAACCTCATCTGGGCTTTAATGTATGCACGGAGAAAAAAAAAGGATGGGGATTGAGGTCTTATTTGTTATAAGGATAAACTGTTTCAAAGGCTGTCTTAACAGAATATCTTATGGAAATCTCCCTCTCTGGTATCTCTGGTATTATATTTTTTCCAATTTGTATTTCTTTTCTGTGTAATTATTTCTCTCTCTGCATATAACCCTACAACCTCTGGTGCTGCTCCTTCGCCTGCCTTGTTGCACTTTTAATTAGCGACGCGACGCGACTCGAAGTCCCTGGGCCGGAGAATCGCAGAGTCTGCTTGGCGTTTGCCCTAAATGCGCTTAAACTTGGCAGGCACAACAAGGGCCAGAGCTATTTTTTGGGGCATCTGCGACGAGTGCAGGGAAAGTGTGATCCTATAGCCTGAGTTCCTGAACTTGCCGTGTTGCACTTTTCCGCTACCACTCTCCCTGCCACTTGCTCCTACTGCTACTACTGCCTTTCTTTTGGCATTTCCCTTTCGCCGAAGTTGGCCCAAATGTTGAAAGCACTCACAGCTTCAGTTTCTTAGGTTTGGTTTTTCTTTTTTTTTGGATTTTTTGGTAATGAATGAAAAGCCTGCGGGGCGACAAGAGTGAAGTGAAGTAACTTTGTTAAGGAAACTCTCACAGGAGTTCTTCGTGTTGTTCCTGATCAGCTGGGCATGACAGAATTTTTAGTTTAAGAAAGGAAAAAAAAGTTGAAAGGTCTTAAACAAAGAAAAGTTCACTAGCTACCAGGCCAGGCTCAGACTCAGGCCAAGGGTATTGATGATTTTCATAATACCGTAAAGGGGTTTTCCCTTTCATTTTCCAGCATGTTTTTACTGTTTCTGCAACAGTGTTTAGATTTAAGCCAATTAGTTTGGTCAACTGCAAAAAAAAAGACAGAGAGAAAGAAAAAAAAAAAGCCAGCAAATTGGAACTCATAGATAGTGTCTTCGGAATGTTGTTGGTGTGTGGTTTAGTTTGGTTTTGGTTTTTGGTTTGCTTTTTGGGTTTGGGTTGGGTCAGTTGGCCTGGTCAGTTTGTCAGCTGGGCCAAGGCAGCCAAGCCTTTTTTAACAGCTTTAGACCCCTCCTTTCGGTCCTCTTTCTCTTTTATTTGAAAGAAAAACATGTCCAAGGGGTTGATGTTCCAGAAGACAAACATTAAACAAAGGGCGCCAATAAAAAGTCTTCCATTTTATACAAAAAATATTAAATAAAATATATAGAGCATGAATATAAATATTATTCCTAAAAAAAAACCATAAAAAATCATGTTGGCATTTAGGAATATTTTTTCAAGTGTCATAGCCCGCTCTTCAGTTTTTTTGGATAGCGTTTTTGGGGCGCTGGAAAACTATTTTGCGGCTATTTGCTTTTTCGGGGGCCGAAGCCCCAAACTGAATTGCATAGAAAAGAGCTGGAGCTGGTATGGTATTCCTATGGCAACACCCACCGAACCCCCGAACCAACCAGAAGAATCCCATCTAAACCAAAACCCAACTAAACCAGACCAGAGTTGAACATGGCAGACATTTGTTGGCCCGTCGCGCGGGTTCATGGCTTTATTTATTTAGCGCATAAATTTTGCCAAGCGCGAGATTCCTTCTGTTCTTCTTTTTTTTCTATTTTTTTGTTGTTAGCCCGCCCCCCCCCCCCCCCCCCTTAACCATTTATTCCACATTTTTATTTTCCATTTCTCTATTTTGGACGGTTGGTTGACTTTTCGGTGTATGCGACGACATTTGTTTGCATTTATTTGGTTTTCTAAATTCAGCTCCTTGTTCTGTTATGTTGGAACATGTCCTGGCGTCCTTATTGTCCCTGCCGTCTAGCCGTGGGCGTATTTTGTGGCCTCAGCCTCCTTGGACTTGATCCTGGAGACGGCAGAGAGTGCAACAAACTCTAACAAACTAAAATTTAATAACTATTTAAGAAAGGATTAAAATTGAAAGGATTATACTGCAACCCTAATTTCCCTTCTAGCTCTGTTTTTTCACCTTTGCCTTTATTGGCGGCACTTTCCCGCCACTCACTTGATTGTTTTTATTGTTGTCGCCGGTTTACATGCAAAGTTCATTAGGTTTTTGGCCTAGACCAGGAGCAGGAGCAGTCGAGAGTTGGTTCGTTGGGGTGGGGCTCCCAGTGGTGGCCCAAGCTGGGTGGCCGTTAACGAGCCCGAAAAGTGCAGGCAACTGAAACAATGAACCGCCTGCACCGCTGGCCCCCAGAAACTCTCAGTAGCAGACAGAAGTGTAAACGAAAGGAGCTTTACATGGCAAAAAAAAAGGATAATTTTAAAAGGATATATTAGAGGAAATATATAGAAACAAAAAGTAACTAAAATATTTAGCTGCTTTTGTCTCCTTTACAAACAAATCCTTTAATTTCAAACTCTTAAATTTTAAATAATAAATTTTGTCAGTGCAAAACATAGCCAGGACGAAAGCATCTGGCTAAGGACATTTCGGTGTGGCCTCGTGTGTTTCGACTCTTCGCTTGTGGCTGCCTGCTCCTTAAGCGGCAATTAGCGCTCACAATGACTGGGCTAGAGAGGGGGGGGGAGGGAAAAAAGGAGTTTCCTCTTTTGGTCCTGCAATTGCCCTCCTCCTCCTGCTGCTGCAATCTTTATTATTCATGGCACTTTCACTTGGCAAATTAGCTGTTACTGCAACTCCCACTTCGTGCAACTTCCCCCTTTTTCCACCGAAATCGTTTTTAAATGCAATTAAATGGCAATGTTTTCCCCCCACCCCCACCCCCAAGTCTTAACCCCCTAAAGGCCCTGACTAAGCGCCTTAAAATTTTAATTGGCCTTCGAAAACAATTGAAACTCGAAATTGCCAAAGCACAGGACACAGAAGCAACAAAAAGGAAACTCTGGAAAATCAAAAATAGCTGCCAATTTGGAGGCTAAAACCAAATAGAAATTACAAATTCCCAATGTCCAGTTATGGGTGAGAGGATACTCCTATTACCGTCCATGTCCTTTGCTTAAAGGGAATTTTTAATTTGGACATCATTACGAACCCACCACCCCCTCGCAGGACACCATGATGGGGCGCGATTGTGTGGGCGAGTGGGCAAGGATAATAAAAAAAAAAAAGAAGAAACCGAAAACAGTAAACGAAAAGCAGTACAACAATTAATAATGAATTGTATGGTGAATTGTGTGAAACCGCAAAGGGATCAGAGATGGGGGAGGAGTCGTCCTTTTTGAACAGAAAGCTCTTCAGTTTACGCATTCATTTTGTGTGTGTGTGGCACATACCCTGAGCACCAGAGACATGCGGCTGGGGGTGCGGCTGAATGGAATCAGAATGGCGGGGTCATCCCACCGCAGGCAGGGGTGGCGTCGAAAGGACCTCTCAGGATGAATGGACGGACGATGTGCGCGACAGCACGGCAACAACAATCGAAAATGGAAAGTATATTACAAAATACTACAAATCCAGTAACGTTTAGAAAAAAAATTGCTGTTTCAACAAATTTACAACGGAAGTGGAAAGTGCTTTCCTTTCGTCCTTTCTTCTCCTGCCTGCCCCACCAGGTGCGTGGGTGGGCGGATGGGAAGAAAAAAAATAAAAATAGAAAGCGCGCTTGATGAATGTTCGCCTCCACCATCGATTTGCACTCAACTCCATTTTGCACTTTTCCTCCCATTTTCAGGGGGCCGCATAATTTTGCAACACCACTTGCCCCACCACCCCCCCTCTCTTCCTCTAAATGGTGGCAGGGATTTCATTTTGTGCGGAAGTGTACGTATTTGTGCGACTGTGCTGGTCCTGCCGACAATGAAAAATCACCGCAGGTGGAAGCCCTGCTCCTCTACCTCTCGACCAGCAACACAAAAAATTGAAGAAAAAAAATCGTAAAGGACCAAAAGGACATGTCCCAACCGGAAGTATTTCTCACTTTGGTTTTCAGTCTTTCAGTTATCCTTTTTCGGCACCTTTTTGGAGGGCTGCTTTGAAAATTTTGGAAAGGGGTTCTGGTACTTACATTCGTTTCCTGGCATCGGGGGCAGCATGCCATTGACTCCGACGCCACTGCCGCCGATTCCTCCCACGCCGACACCTCCGCCCACGCCCATGCCGCTGACCACACTACCGCCCACGCCCACTCCCACACCACCGCCTCCCAGACCAACGCCGACCACTCCGCTGCCCGGGTGATAGCTGTAGCCGTTCTGGGCGGCATACAGGGCCGTCTTCTGCTCCTCCATGCTGAGGGCGAGATCCATCGAGTGCTCCAGGGCCTTGTTGTCCAGACCGGAGGCGGGGTAGTACGGGGGCGGGGCCTGGTTCTGCTGGGCGGCCACAATGGAGGGGCGCACCGAGTCCATTTCGTAGTCCTTGGCGGCGGCGCTCTTCTTCGACTGGTTCTTCTTGCAGCGGCAGAACATCAGGATCAGGCCGGCGAACAGGGCGAACACGATGCAGGACACGATGATGGCAATCAGAGTGGGCGTGGCCACACTGCTCTCCGCAATGAAAGGACCTCCAACTAGAAGAGGGAAAAATAATAATTAGAATATAGTTCGAAGAAGATTATCATTATTTTTCAAATAAATAATTTCCATAATTTTTAAAATCTTATCCTTTCTCCCCCATCTTGAAGTCCACTTTTCAGTGCAATCCTTGACCATAAAGAGATGAAATGGAGCCATGAAAAATGCATTGCAAGGAGTTGAAGTGGATGGATGGATGGTTGGAGGGATGAATGGATAGAGGGATGGATGGTTGGATGAATGGCAGCATCGCTGTTTGAAAGATGGGTGGTAAACAGCGAAGAGACCGCCGCTGCCGCTGCCGCGACCACTGCCACAGGACGCAGGATGCAGGATACAAGGAACTGGATGAGTGATTGATTGTCCGCCAGGCTGCTGGTCATTCAAGTGGTGCAATTGCTCGTAATGGCTTTGCATATAATGGAAATCATCCTGCGAGCATTCCAGACATCCTTCTCTCCCTCCCAGCCAATCACTTCCCACTTCTCTCTCTTTAACTCCCAGAACTTTAACTCCCAGGATCTTCCGATTAATTTTAGTTTCTACTCACCCTCGGCATCGGTGTAGCCTCCGCAGTGCTCCATGTTCGACCTCAAGCACAGCTTGACCCGCACGGTGGGCTTGTTCTCGTCCTCCAGGGCCAGCGAGTTCAGGCTGTTGTCCTCGTCGTCGGGATTGGGCAGACCCAGGGCACGGCTTCCGGTCTGTCGGTTCAGTCCGTTCAGTCGATCGATTTCCTGATCCTTGTGGGTGGGTCCGTTTCCGGACAGCTGCAGTTGGTCGAGCGTGGCCACCACTTCCCAGGACGCCATCGGAGTGTTGGCATTCACCAGGGACTCCACAACGGCCACCAGGGACAGGCAGGTGGCGCCCACATCGATGCCCAGGATGCGAGTACTCGGCTGATAGGTGACCTGCAACGGTGGCGGAATCCTGCTGACCTTCGTTGTGACCAAGATCTCATTGGAGTAGGGTGATCCGCTCTTGGGATTCAGCGCCTTGACCTTGAAGGCGTAGCTCTGGTGCTGCTCCAGCGAGGTGACCTTGCAGGGAATGTCGCGCTGGCAGTCCACCTCCACCCAGTCGGAGTTCGAGTTGGCCAGAGTGGCGCAGTCCGGGATCAGTTGCTCCTCGCGGGGCATGGCCACCCGCCGGTAGCTGACGAAGAACTTGGTCTTGCTGAGGCCGCCATCGAATCCGGGGTCCCAGCTGAGGGTGACGTAGTTGTGGCCCACATCGATGGCCCGGAGGTTGGTGGGCTTCTCCGGCGGTCCCTTCTGCTGCAGCCGAATGGGCGCCCGAATTGTGTCCAGGGAGTTAACCACTCGGCAGGTGTACTCTCCGTAGTCAGAGTGGGTCAGCGAGTTGATCTTCAGGACGGAGGTGTAGATGTCGTTGTTGTCGGTGGTGGTGCTGATCTCGTAGTGTCCGTCCGAGGACATGGTCAGGGGCGATGGATTGTTGCCGAACTGCCACTGGAACTCCGGCTTCGGGTAGGCCTGAACTTTGCAGACCACCTCGGCGGTCTCCCGGATGTCGAATGCCACCTTGTTGTACTGATGGAGGACAATGGGCTCGTGCTCGATCCTCAGCTGCATGGAGGAGTTGGCCGAGTTGACTTCGTTCTGGTAGAGACAGGTGTACAAGCCACGATCGCCGGGCACCAGGGCGTTGCCATTCGGACGGGCCTTGCCGCGGAACTTCAGCTGGCTCTGAACGGTGACCATGCCGTTGAGGCCCTGGTCGGGATTGGTCTGGACTTCGTACAGGTTCTGGTCGGGCTGGATCTCCACGCCGTCCTTCAGCCACTTCACGCTCGGCGCTGGCTTTCCTTTGGCGCTGCAGGTCACCGTGTAGTCGGTGTCTCCCACGCGGCGGGTCATGTGCTGCTGCAACTTGGCGAGGAACTGGGGGGGCTGGTGGATCTCCAGGACAATGGTGGCCATCATACCGATGCCCAGTTCATTCACAGCATGGCAGTGGTATTTGCCCTCGTTGCCCAAGTGAGCCTTGGGGATGGAGTACTGGGGTCCCTGGGCCAGGATCTTCTGGGTGCTGGAGAACTCGCCGTCCATGTCGCGGAACCATCTGTACTGCGGCACCGGCCATCCCGGCGGGTTGGCCGAGCAGGTGAGGGTAACGCCATTGCCCACATGCACCACAGGGCGGTTGGGGGTGATGTAAGCCTGACCCGGACGATGTCGCACCAGCAGGGCCACCGTGGAGTTACCAACACGCTCGCTCCTCTCCTGGCCCTGGCTGTGCATCCAGTTCACGGCCCGGCAGACGTACGTTCCGGCATGTTCCGCCCTCACGGAATTCAGGGTGAGCACATCGCCGCTGTAGCGGAAGTCCGGGGCGCCCTCCTTTAGCCATTCAATGGTCACGGGCGAGGGATTGGCGGTCACATTGCATCGAATAGTGACGGTCTCGCCCTCCTCCGCCTCGCGGGTCTTCGACTCGATGACCACCGTCGGCGGGTAGAGAATGTCCAGGATGAGCTCCTGCTCCCCGGTCTTGCCCAGGCCATTGTCCGCACTGCAGGTATACTTGCCGGCATCCTGCACCGACACTCGGTGGATGGTGTGGACCAGCGAGGAGCTGATGAAGCGACCGTTTCTCGTCCATCGGACATTCGGCACCTTGGGCTTGGCATCCACGTTACACTCCAGCTTGGCAGTCCGGTCACGTTCCACCCGCAAAGGATTCTCGGGTCCGACCTCAACGCGGGGATAATCTGGAGATGGGAGAAGCGGAGAAGAAAAACATGGAAAATTAGTCTAGTCACAGAGCGAATCAAAGCAAAACCGCTAAAAAAAAAACAGCAAGACTGCAAAGAAAAATTAATAAACACGCAGCATTTTTGGCATAATCAGGCGGCATAATCCAAAACTTCTAATTGAATTAATCAGTGGAAGATGGGGCCCGAGAGCTTGGCATGATTAGGCTGCCAGCACGCCGTCTGATTAGACACGAAATTTGTCAATTATTAATTAAACTAATGAAGTGTCTGAAGGTCGGTCGTAGGGTCATTAGCAGAAGGAGAGTTAATTTTCGGATGAAAGAGCTTCGAACCGCGTAGGAGTGGATGTTTTTTTTTTTTAAATAATTTTAGAAGAAGTTCGAGGAACTGGAATTAGTTTTAATTAGAAAACAAAAAGAACCCTTCAGGTGCTACTACTTCATCATCAACTTCAATTCCTGTTTTTAAAAGGAAAGAAATTCATCCAAGACTTAATTTTTTTGTGGCTTGGAGACTGCAAGTCATAGTCTGACATTAGTGGCCTCTTATGCACCGCAAATGGCGTGAAATTATGTCCGTTCGCCAGCACCATCCTCCTCCTCCAGCCTTCAAGTTTCTGGAAGCCACAACCACTTTGTAATTAACTGCCCCCTGGATAAGTGTCGCCAGCTGCCTAATGACTTTGCTCATAAACTCACAGTCCCCGACCATTGACAGCCACGAGAAGTATAAGAACTTTAGTTGCCGCAATCTCGAGAAACTGGAGCAACTCCGTCTGTCCCTCTACCCCCATACCTATACCTATACCCTTTCCATTACACAATCTCCTTCTGCAAATTATAGTAAATTGCGTGATTCTCTCTCGGCTGCCTTTTATAAAAGGTCTGTGCGGGTTCAGGTGTCTCAATTGTACACTAGAAGAAAAAACTAAAAGTTAGTTTGCTTGAAAGTTCTATAAAAAATGATTCCTGTCTTTAATATTTTTTTAAGCCTCTCTTGACAACTTACTTTAGTCAAATTTCTCCATAAAACCACTCATTTATTTCTCTAATATTTTCTATACTTTTATTTCTTCTTGTGTAGCTGTAGATTGAAGCCAAAGTCTCAGTCTTTTACTTGAGTCTTTTGCGTGTTTATGTGCGTGTAATTACATTTGATTGTCTGGCTTTGTTGCCGGCGACCATTAAAGCATTGTTTGGTTAGAAATCAAGACCTCCTTCTGTTCCATTTTGTTTCGTTCTGTTCTGGCCATATACTTCAGTTTTGTATAGTTTTCAGTTTCAGTTACCATAACTGCTACTGCCGAGCGGCCGTGTGGCCTTTGTTTGCGTTTCAAGTTGCTTGCCCGCTAAATGGCTTCAAATTGGCTTAATTGTCACTTTGCGAACATGTTTTACACATTTGGGCCAGGCCAGACCCGGTCGGGTTGTTCTGCATTGCATTCCTGCCATTTCGCCCCCACCACCGACCAGTATCGTGGAGTAGTGACCTAAAAATAGGCCCTTCATTCCCTTGATTACTTTAAAATGAAGCCGGGCAAACAGTAGTAGTCTTGGAGTGTAGTGAAGTTCCCTCAATTATTTGCCTCACAGCCGACGCTTCGTGTTCATAAATAATCAAAAGAGCCCACGAAGAAGAAGGGCAACAATTTTATGCGTGTTTTGCATATAAATTTCTTGCTCAACGCTCTCGGACACGGTCCTTAAATTATGTACGCAAATAATTGAATTAGTTTGCAGGATCTCACAAAAAAAATAAGTAAAGGGAGGGCGATGGAGGAGGACCTCTGGAAATCGTGTTAGAAATATTTTTCCAATCAATTGCCAAATTGTTGCCAGGTTTCCCACTCACTCTCCAGCAATTACTCCAGTATCCTGTACCAGTCCCTGTCCCAGTCCCAGGTCCTGTCCCCAACCATTCGCTTGGAAAATACTATTAACAAACACAAAGACCTTCGCTGAACAAAAAATTGAAGGAAAAAATAAATGGAAGGAAAATCTTTCTGGGGTTTAGATGCCCACGCAGAAGGGAAATGTTAAAAAAAAAAATAAAAAATTTAGTGTAGATCTGGGCATGTGAAGCAATTTATATGACTAATCCGAGAGGGCAGCATTTCATTTAGAATTTTCACTTTCACCTAACTCGATTTTCGGAGCGACAAGGTCTAATGCAATTTATCGAGGGATTTCCTCACCAATTAGTATTCCGAGCAACTAAACTGGTACTTTACTTTAAAATACATTTTCTTTTACTTGAAAGATTAAATTTGAGATGGAATTCAAAGCCATTTAAGCAGAAAAAAAAATAACTATCAAAGGAGATATAAAATTAGGAGAAATAAAAGCCAAAGAGCAGTTGGCTAATATTAATTTTAATTTTAATTACCAAAGAGCAAGGAGGAAAAAAGCGAAAGGCGGGCGGGCTAGGCCAGAGCACAAAATCCATTAAAAATAATCGACTGAGCTTTAACTCCCTGAATGGTCGTTGCTTAACTTGGCTAAATCCAATTTTGATGTGTGGGAGGCTGCCAGGGAAGTGGGCAGAAGTTGGGAGGAAGCCGCCAAACACGCGCTGAGCCACAGGCCACAGAAGCCAAGACAGCAAGGCAGAAGCGATTTGATATGAGCAACAAGCGCAAAACCAAAACGAAAACCCGAATGAACAACTCGTCCTTGTGCCTCCTCCACCGCCACACCGCCACACACCATTCCAGGCATGGCACGCGAAATTGGCAGGCCAGAAAACATTTGGCCCGAGGTCCAAGATAAATGATAAGGCGCCTAAAAGACTTATCCACCCTCCCCCCAGCTAGATAGCTCCCACTCCTCCTCGGGCCTTTCTATTCGTAACTAATGAACGTTAAGTTTAAAAAGATACACAAATTTTCCAGCAGCCATCCATAAATTTTGTGAAAAGGAGAAATGGGGGAATAGATATAGTCCCTGGCCTTGCAATTAATGCCTAAATTGGATTTTGAAAACTGGCCAGAAGACTGATTTAAAATAACCATTAGCCAATCGAAAATGAGTTTATAGTGTTTCCTTTTCCCAATCAGAGTCTTATCAACTGGCATCTCTACTCCTTTCTTTCACTTATCTCCTGAATGGTCTCTGAATCCTTTCTCCCTTGGCTGTGGCTGTGGCTGTGGCATCTTCAAGTTTATGTTGCCATGATTTTCATCATCTACTAAATGTTTTTCTTTGGCCTTTCAAGTTTTTCTTGTTTGCAAGCTGCTGCTACATATGGACGTGGTGGCACAGCTTCCACCAACTTCTCTCCAGCATCGGCTCCTTGGACTTGCTATTCTCATCGTTGCCATCTCTCCGGCCAGATGGTTTGCTTTTGTAACTTGTTAGTTTTCTTTAGTGGCCCTACACACGGGTTTCTCCACATCAGACACAGCTGTGGTCATAATAATGGCTTTAATTTTAATTCTATTCTATATATTTTTAACTTGATTTTTCACTAAAATGATACTCTGATTGAAGATTTCCTTTTTAACATATTTAATTACATATTTTTTTTAATTTTCTATTATTTTATCTCTGTGTACCTTGGCAAACACACTCCTCTAGATATACGCTTGTTCCCTGTCTTGTTTTGCTATTAAGTCAAGAATTTTTATAGCATTTAGTTGGAAAAGCTCCACATACTTCTGCCCACTGCCCTCTTACAGTTCTTAGTTCCAGATCCCATTCCCTCTTCAAGTGGAGATACGTACGCATAACTCGTGCCTGCTGTCAGCGCGTTTGAGCTATGAGCTCTTGTGGCTTCTGCTTTGGCTTTTTATTAGTTTCTTGTTTGGTTTTGCCCCTGCCTCATGCCTCTTGCCACATGCCCCTGCTAGAGTCACAGCTATTGCCATTTCTATTCCTTGGCCCGTGAGTGGTTTTCGGGTCTGATGTGTGCTTCTGTGTGTGTGTGTGTGTGTATGTGTGTGTGGAGACCAAAGTGACCAGGAGCAGTACCGACCATTTCTGGCTAACTAGTTACTAAATTGAGCGCATAAACTAAAACAACTGCGGCCCACAGTTCTGGACATGGGAAGAACAAAAAAAAAAATAGAAAAACAAGAATTGGAATAGGAATAGCAATGGCCAAGACTGAGGAAACTAGTTGGCCACTGCTCATAAATTACAGGAAGACATATTCAACGGAGACAAATAAACAACCATCCCCGGACCAGTCCAGTCCTTCCTTGAATTCATCCTCATACCCGGACTAGCGGACAGTATTTAGCATCCACATTAAGTCTGGTAACAAGAAAATCATTTAATTGAACAGCTCTAACCAGTTTGAGGGAAGACAAGGTAGGTAGAGATACTCAGAAGCTGTGAATATACATGGCTTGAGATACTTGAAGATGTGTCCATAAAAACCAGATAAAGGAAGCTGACAGCATTAAGAGAGCGATGACAATTAGTGTGGAAGAAATAAAATATAATCATAAAAAACTAAAGCCCAAGACTTCCCTACCATGCACTTGCTTCCAGAAACGCTCTATTGGATCTCATCCATTCGAACGTGCCTAAAACCCAGCCAGAACATATATATCTAGAATCTGGAGATCCATAAAACCGAAACTGAAAAACGTGCCTGAAACGAGCAAGGCATAAAAAAGTAAAACTTTCATATGTTATCCAAAGTGGAAAACACTTTAAAGCGATCACGAACTGGATCAAAGAGAAGCAACAAACCAGAAAAGATTTTAAGATACAATACCGAGTACTATGAAATTTTTGAGGCAAAAATTTAAGGCTTTGTTGTTTCAGGTTTTTGTGTCATTTTCTGTGAAAGAAAATCTGTAGAGTTTCTGGGAGCAGCAGTGTCTCATCCTCATCCTCAAATGAATTCACAAATGAAATGTGCAAAAAGCTTTTTAGACAAAAAAATAACCAAGAGCAATAAGAGAGCAAGCAAAACCAACTGATAAACGGACAAATGTTAATTGTACTAAAAATTTTATTGGCCACACATGCAGATACTAGATACAGAGGTTCTATACATATACTAGATATTCTGTACAAAATACATATGTATCTGACAATGGTTGGCCATAAAACGGAATCAAATTGTGCCGACCAAAGCAAATGTTTGGTCAAAAGCACAGAGACCAAGAGGCCCAGAGACCAGAGACCAGAATGCCACACAAAAATTGTTGAGAAAAATGAAGCAAAAGATTTAATAAATGTTACCGCATATATACGATATGAAGAATGTATTTTATGGACATCATAGCCCTGTGCTCTATTGATATACTGCCCCTGGAGTTGTGCTGCAAATGAATGTGTAAACAAACAGATGTATCTGTGCAACGGCTAGATACAAATGAACAAACACAACATAATTGGACCTGACTGACTCCTCCCCCTCCATCTTATAATATTCTCATCTGTCCAGTTTTCAGTTTATTTTTATGGCACACAATTTGTGGCAAATCAATGAAAAGTTTCCCTCCTCCTCCGGCTCCTTCTAATTTTATGGGCCTCCACATGTTTCGGGGCATAAACAATTCCGGGATCTTCTTCACCTCTGAGGAAAACAGACGCCGCTGCAATCAAAGCTGCCCCAAATTAATTTAAAAGGCTGTGTGTGTGGCGGGGGAGTGGGGGTTCTGAAAAAGTTCCTTCGCTATTTAAACAACACAAATTTTTGTAAATTGTCTGGTTGGAATTTTAATGGTAAACAGCAGAGAGAAAAAAAAAATGGGAGAGCTGGAAAGGGAGGAGGCTAGAGGCTGCTTTAAATAGGCAGCAAAATTATTGACAAAGTTTTTCCAGCCACACACATGGAGATTTTTTGGGAGCCCGGCCTAGGAGCGCCCACAAACGATGTCATTAGTGCTGGCGGGGCCGTGGCAGAAATGGCAGTTAGCCGGGCCAAAAGTAACAGTAACAGTCGTGCGCCGGGCCAAAAACTTTTTGCTTTTATTTATTTACTTGACGCGCAACGCAGAACAGACGAGCTGAGCCAAAAAATAGGTTCCGAAATGAGGGCGAGAAGAAAGTAAACAAAAGTTCTGGATGGGCTGGCAGAATGTTAGAGGCTCTACGGGGATTTGGGGGACTTTGGATGCTCTAGTTGGCCATCAAATTGTTTCCAGGAATATTTAAATAAAATGGTTATTAAATTATATTATCTAGCCCTAAGCTGAAGGACTTTAAAACTTTAAGAATATATCTTGAAAAAGTTTAGGGATAAGATCTAGGGAACTAGATCTGCCTGCTTTGTTTATTGTAGCCGGGAATTAGACGTAGGAGTAAGATGGAATTACTTGCGAAAAAGTAAAACAAATAGGGGAGAGTTCAGGATACAATTCAGGATACAGCCGAGCCGAGAAAAAGCAAAGCCAAAGTACAAGTTTCAGCTGGAACGTGCTGGGCGGCAAATAAAAAAGTGAAACAAGAGAGGAACCCCATCGGGTGATAACCTTGCCCCATAATAAACCCAATTCCCCGACTTTTCTATGCTTTTCTCTAAAAAAAAAAGAAGGAGGAGCTGGCATTGTCCTGGTACTGGACTGGCACGACATTGCCCTGTCTTTTGACCTAAATAATTAAATTCATTTGGGAGGCGACCAAAAGACAAGGCTAGCACCAGCCGAGAGGCGAAACTTTACGAAAAAAGAGGCGAAACTTTGCTTTTAATATTGTCCTTGAAGCTGAGAATGTCCTGCAGGAGCAGCAGCAGCAACTGCCATGCATTTAATTTTATGTAAAATTAATTTTCAGCTTCTAGTGCAACTCCTTTTTGCCACCCGCAGACACAATTTCATTGCATTTGTAAATATTTAGTTAATTTGAACAGATTCCAACTTTCTTTGTCATCGCAAAAATCTCAGAAGAAATTGCATTAGAAGGGAAATGGAAATTTGTGAGCCATTTGATGTAGAAGAAATTGTAGCTGTCAGTTCCACTTGTCCCTTAATTTCCTTGAAAGGTGTTTTTGAATGGCTAATATACATCTCACACATGTCGGAGAGTTTCATGGAAAAGTAATAGTCTGGCCGGAAGCTGAGGCTGAGTGAGAGGCGGACGTCTGGTTGCCAGGACATCATGTCGGATTTGAATGGTTTCCCTGGGAAACTAAACTGTGACGCAAATGGACATTGAATCGAACTAAAGAGGTCCTCTTCCGCCCTAATTAAGCCACGTGTTGGCTAAGCTGTGGCTGGCCTTTGTTTCAGGATATTAGACTTGAAGAATAATATTTCAATATTTCAGGTGAGCCACGCACTTTTATTTAAATTTTAGTGTGACGCAGCTGCCACTATGCCATGGCATTACTCAGGATACTCCATCGTGGGTCCAGAACTTAACCCTCAGGGGACAAAAACACACTGAATGTTGCTACTGCTTCTGCTACTGCCACTGCTGTTGCTGTTGCAATGCCTGTGTTTTTGTTATCGCAGGCTAGCTGGAAAAGCCAAAGTCGCCACATTGCTGCCCGGAGCACCGTCAGCTGCTACTATTCCTGCTAGTGAATGGAAGCTGCACTAAATGTAAACAATACAATCCTCTGCCTCAGCTACGGCCCTCGACCCTCGACCCAGCCCCTATATGCCACCATTTGTTGCCCCTTCAGGCTCCAAGCCCGCCCCCTCGCCAAAGGGGGCAGCTAGCAGCAGGCCAAATGTAAATACAATTTTTAAATTAACTGGCAGTGAATGCCACGTGTTTATGCAGTGAAGAAAATCATAATCAAGTAAGTCAAAATATTTATTATTATGAACATCAAAGGAGCTAAGAGTTAGGGAAGTTTATCTTTCAGAAGTTTATTATTTTCTAACTCCAAACTATTTTCTTTAATATTTGATTAAATAACTTGTAATCTTTGAATTTTTTTGCCTGTAAATTCTTGATTTTTTCCAAGCTGTTTCTTTTCCGCTCAGCTTCAGTTCACTTTCAGTTCAGTTTCAGTTGAGTTTCAGTTCAACTGAGAACTGAGAACTCGGTGCAGTTTTCGTTTTCACTTCCAACTGCTATGCTGTACTGGCTGGCTGGCTGGCTGGCTGGCTGGCTGAAAGAAGCATCTGCTACTGCCGCATTTGCTGCAGGAAATGTATCTACATATGTAAACGTGCAATATTCAAGATTGTTGTTCATATTGCTGCCAATTGTTGTTGTTTTAGTTGTTGTTTTTTTATCCAGCAGCATGTGGCACTATAGCGTAGCAGTTGTTGTTATTGTTATTGGCTGTGTGGCATGGTTGGCTTTTATAAGTTGTTCCATTTGTTCAGCACTTTGCGTACTTTTCTTGCCATGCGTTTTTCATTTTTATTATTTTCGTATTCCATTTTGCAGTTTCTTGAGCTCTTTTCTGCACTGGTTTTTCCTATTTTCCCTAACCATTGTCGATGGTTTGTTCAGCCACATTTGTTGGCTTTATTTGCCAGCAGATTTTTCATACTTTCTTCGAACCTCTTTCTCTCCCTTCGAGCAAAAGGAATTCCATACACGCGACCACAAAAGTAAGGACCTCCTGGCTCCAACTCGGCTGGGCTGTCAATTGTAATGCACTCTAACAACTTTCGCGCGGGTATTATCCTTCGAACTACTACACACTCGTATGATAATGATGATTTATGAGGCACCTAACTCTCTAACTCATGACAGAACTTGGCCAAAATTTATGGTAGTTTTTTGAGGGCATATGGATAACATATTCACTTTTAAAGAGCATCTGCAGTTCGGATACTATTCCTCTCCTATTGGCAGCTTGCCTCAAGCAACATGTGTGCCCCAAAAACTTTACTACTCCAGTGTTATGCCACATTCCTTGTTTGCAACTCTTTTACGGCCATAATAAATTTATATGTGGACATTGATATGCCTGTAAATATTTTCCACTCTTTCCCGACCTCCCAAATGGCACTACAACAAGTACAATTTTAAATTTGATTTTCAGTTTTCAGACAAAATTAGATTTGTGGAATTGGAAAAAATGCAGAAACCTCGAAAAAACTTTTTATTAGCTAACAAAATGTTTGAGGTGAACTCGGGCTGTACGAAAAATGTAATTAAAACCTAATTGACAAAATGTAAAATTTTATTTTAAACCCGAAAAAAGGTAGGTCCTGAGGGCTATTGATGGAAATCATGTTTGGGAAGGTGGATAGTTCTTTATTTTTACAAAACAAAACCATTCCAAACAATAAACCCATCAAACAGGACAGGAGATACAGAAAAAAAACTAAATCTGTCTACAATTTTCCGGTTGAGTTTCGTTGCATGGTTTTCAATTGAAAACGGAAATAACTCTGATTCATTTTTTGTTTCTGTTTTTTTTGGCCAAAAACTTTTGCCAACTGGCCAACAGAAGGGCTTAAATTGAGTTTTTGGTAAGGTTTAGGCTTTAATTCTATCATTTTTAGATAGTTTTCTGTTTCTGATATTAAAGTTAAAAAATTGAAGATTTTTTTTTTTTTTTTGGGAGTGCCTAAAATTTGCATGCTGATCAGCATTTGGATTCGGTTTTGGGTCCCACTGCTCAATTCATTAGTCAGTCAGTGGAAAAATATTTGGACGGCAGCTGCAGCTGCAGGAGAACTGCACAAATGCCATGGATTCCAGGCCCAGGCACCCCCCCACATCACATCATTCTCTGGAGCTGGTACTGGGAAGCTTTGAACTCTGGTGCGTTTGGCAAAAGTCAAATTTGGCACGAAAATTTTGTAAATAAAATTTTTGGTGCGGCTTCTGCAAATTTGCACACATTGCGCAAATTGCATGGCATTCTCCAGCTCTCTGGAAGCCAAGGATATAGGGCTAGAGTGACACAAGATGCAGGAGGGCTTTTAAAAAAATATATATATAAAATTCTTAACATTTCTTTAGGGTGTTTGAGCTTACATTTTCAGCAAAATAATTAATTAAAATAATTTAAAATGTAAGCCCTTTTTGAACTGCCCTGGTCTGTACTGTAAAAGCCAAACAAATGTGCAAAATTAGCATTTAGACATTTGACATTTTGGAATATTATTGACATGTTTAGGTGACGTGCCTGGGAGGAGCTTCCTGTTTTAACCATAAACAGGTTTCATTGAATCGCAAAATTTACTTTAATTAGCAGCAGATCCCTAATGATCATTAGGTGGGGAGTGGGGTGTTGGCTTTAGACTCCAATATATAGAAACAATGCCGAGTCATTGTCCGCCCGGCTGTTGTTGGAACCCCTTGAACCCCTAGGAACTGGGCGACAAGCGACGCGTGCTGTTTGCATTGTTGACATCATCCACATCCACATCCACATCATCATCATCATCCACATCGGACAACAACAATAGGCTCCTAGATATGGATATGTGATGACTGGGGAAAAGGGTAGTATATCGCCATCATCATGACTAACAATGCAAAGTTTGTTTTGGCCGTTTGGCCATATCATCGAAATAAGGGAGACAGAAGCCCGCAGCTAAACAGTTCCAGGATATTTGTGAAAATTGAAATTGCCTAGAGGTCTGAAGCATTACCTCCTTACTTAATTTTTAAACATTTAAATCATTTTCATTGGAATCTTGTCTCCGATTTCTGCTTCTGCAATCGGAGACAACAAACCGCACACGCCTGCAACCTTAGCCAACTTCTTAACCCTTAACCCCCCCCCGGCCAAGTCAGCCCAAGAATTTAACCCCCAAGTCCTAAACAGAAACCAAAAACCGAAAACGAAAACGAAAACCCTAAAGCCAAAGTGACCTCAACGAGGAAAAGCGATAGAGAAATGGAAATGAAGCGTCAAAATTTGAGGCGGCATTTTGGGTTTTCCTTTTCTGTTTCTATTTTTTTTTCTGTACTTTTGAGGCAGAGTTTTTGAGGATGTTTAAGGACATAAGCGTGTGTTTCAGGAAAATTCCCTTACACCCTGCTGTGTGTGTGTTTTCCTCGTTTTCCTCGAACGGGAGGCGAATGTACGATTATTTGTGGAGAAGCCTTTTTTGTTTCTGCTCATCGAGGGGGAGTCGACATAATGTGACCAAATGTGTAGCCAAACAATAAATGAAAATTGTGTGCAATTGTCGTGCCTTTCATGCCAGCCAGCTCTTTGTCTCTCTCACTCGAAGTATCCTCAGTTTGGGGCATGCCACTCAGCCTCAGCCCCAGCCCCTCTCTGATTGCTCGTTTTTTTTTTTTTTTGCCATTGTTGAGCCAGTTCCAGGGGCATTTTGAGTTGGCTGCGTGTCTCGCAATGCGCTCGTTATCCTTTTTATTTGAAGTTTGCTTAATGCCAAGTAAATAGTACCCAACATCCCACATGTCCTGATCCGGTGCCGCCCCCGCTACTGCCGCAGCCATATAGCCATATCCTTTCCCCGGTTTTTGGTTCGGTTTTTCGCCTTGTTTTCCTGCCGCATTGTTTCATCTTTCGTCCTGGCCGCAAATGGCAGATGTTATCCTGTGGCTGTTTTTCCAACTGCTCCTTCTTTTCGTGGCTTGTTGCAGACGACGGACGAGGACGACCTTTCCGCCCTCTCAACCGCCCCTGAACGGCTCTCAACCCCACTCGACTCTACTCCTCCATTTATTGACGCTAAGTTGGCAGTTACCTATGACCCCTCGGACCCCAGAGTGTAGGGGACTATCCAGATCCTAGACTCCAGATCCCCAACCTCCGGACTTATCTGGCGCATTATCATCATCATCTTCAATTTAATGCGTCGACGATGCCACTCGACAATCTCTTTTTGTCTTTGCGGCACTTCCTGCCAAAGGACATGTTTGCGTTTATTTCGTGTGTTATTTTTTTTTTCTTCCATCCTTCTGGCCTTAGCTAGATGGTCCTATGCTCTATGTGTAATGCCACTTTATATGCCGCAGTTGATGCCTTTAGAGGCTTTTGTGTTTACGCCATGTTAAGCCTTGAATCCTTGAATGCCACAGCTACAGCCGCCGCCGCAGTAGCAGCATCCTTAGACCAGACTCCTCTTCCTGTTGTGCCTCAATGCCCTCGTCCATTTATATTTGTACATTTGAAATAAAAGTTTCAATTACTTTTAGATTTCAAATGTAAATGAGTTTCTTTCAAGGGAGATCCTCTCACAAACCGCATGTATACTTTAATAACTATTTACTTTTAAATAAAATTGTTGAATAATTTTAACTTTTAACTTCCTAATTACTTTTCTCTCTGTGTGCTGTTGGCAGTGCATGTGTATTGGCATTTACTTGCTTGATTTTCGCGTTGTCCCGCCTATTTGCCTGTGACAATCTACCAATCTGCTGCCGCCCAACCTCCCGATTCCGATGCTCTCCCCCTTCGAGTCGCCATTATCCATTATCTGGCCGGGGGAGAACTGAACTCCAACTCCACCCACCCGGGGTGTTAAGGCCCAAACAGAGAACAAGGTCGTTTCCCGCTTTTTCCATATGCCGCATTTACATTTAACATTTCCATTTCCATCTGAGGACGTGCTTCGGTTCGGTTCAGTTCAGTTCGCTTCGTTTTGGTTTGGGTCTGGTCCTGGGCCTTCCTGGGTCTTCCTCTCGGCTTTGCTTTTCCTTTGGCTTTTTTATGCATGATCTCATCGCTGACTGGCAGGTCATGTGACAGGCTTACTCCTCGCTGGGCCCAGCTCCTCTTGGGCTCCCCCAACTGAAAGCTGCCTCTTCTCGGGGGGGCCAGACAAAAGTTAATTGCCTGACATTAAACTATGGAAAATGATGGACCCTCGGGAGTGAGGAAAAATAAAAACAAAGCAATGGAGGAGGCAAGTGGTACTTGGGAGAGTGGAAGCCATGCGGCGAGTATCTCTTAATTATGATTTTTTAAAAAGAATCTTCATTAAGGCATCTCTCCGCTTACTTTAAACGGAGAAGCTTTTTAAAAAGGATGTAGTTTGCAGAATTGATTTAAAAAATGATTCAAAGAGAGGACTGACACATTCCAAAGGATATCAAGCCCTGATAGGCCTCCATTTTCTAATCCATTTGTCCCTTTCAGGATACCAATAAAATTTCCAGCTCCACGAGGCTCCTCTCCCTGTTAAGCCGCCAACAAACTTAAGCTGTTTTCGTGCCGGGGACAAAGATTTGACAGCAGAAACAAAAAAACATATACACTCGCATATATATTAAGCCCAAGCTAGATTTTTCCCTCTGCCTTGTCAGCTTAGAATCAAAAACAAAAGCCTGAATCCTGGCACTGGTGCTGGTGCTGAGCACCTGTCTGTTGTCTGCCTACTTTCCTGACTTTTTCCAGGTGGAAATCGGAAAACCTCGCCAGAGCACCGCTCCTCCGAAATTCACCCTGTCCTTCAGATCCGATTGGCTTCATCAGACCGGGTGGGCTACCCCTCGGGCCGAAGGCAATACATTACAGACCCCGGCCAGATTAAACTTGACTTCGTCCTTTTTGCCTTTCTGCTCTGGCTCTGGTAAAATTTGAAATTATTGCCATCGTTGATTTTTCGTGGCAATTTTGTCATTTTGCGGTTATTAGCGCGACAATTTCCACTGCTTTTCCAGCTCTTCTGCGATTTATGGCCGGCCATTTGGCAATGAGTTATTACTGGAGATTAGGCCAAGAACGTGGCTCTCATTTTCTGATTAATTTGTAGGTGTCAATGGGCCAGGCCAGGGCCGACTGGGCAGAAAACAGAGGGAAAAGTGAATTTTTATTGCCAAACGTAAATCAAAGTGAGAAAGGATAGCTACCAGCTACTAGCTATACCAGTAGAGGCTTTGCTGCTCATCCCTTGGCTGATTTCAATTAAATTGCTTTTGATTTAATTTCAGAGCTCAACTGTTGGCTAAACAAACAAAACGAGAAAAGGTTCCATCTCTCAACTGTCTGGCACTGGCACAGAGAGAAAAAGGATACTATACTTCTAAAGAAAATCCTTTTCCTTTGAATAGTTTTCATTTATTTTGTGTTGTGTAGGTCCTTAGTGCTCCCTTGGCACCTTGGGGCTTCTTGGGTCTATATTTGCCCCTGTGGATTTCTGGGTTGCAGCAACCGCAAAATGCCTGAAGGCTGAAGGCAAAAAGGAAGAGGTCAGGACACACAGGACACAGACGAGACACGGACACAGGATATCATTTCCCTGTTTGATCTACTCCGGGTTCTGCTACGGAGCTTGTTTAAAAACGCATTACTGACGGGGCCAAGGAAGGAAGGAAAGGAAACCCATCGGGAAACCGGAGGTAAGAGACTCTCGCTGAAAGGGACACAGTCCGACCGCAATTGGAAAATCCTTAGCCACAATCAGAGTTCACATATCCTTTCGTCCGACTACCGTCTGGATGTCTTCCTTTTCCGTATTTTTCCAGCAATTACTGTGGTTCCTGTGTCTAGTCCTCTTTCTAGCTAGAATTTATTTGAAAACTAAGCCCAAATAAATCCAAATGCTGGCAATTAATAAGCGTTTACAATTGAAAATCCCTTCCAAAAATGTACTTTGTGGTTTCATGACCTCTCCTCTCTTGTTATATTTCTCCTAATTAAACATTTTTGCGTTTGCCGATTGAATAAACACATTAGATAAACATTATGTATTTGAAGCCTCAATCTATTGAAATTTATTTAATGTGGCTTACATGCAAATTAGGGCGTTTGAAGGTGTGGCCCTGAGGCAACTAATTAAACCACAGTGACCTATATTTTAAACATGTTTAGTTTTTAGTTTTTTTTTTCTAGTATTTGATATACGCACGATTGGCTCCAATCTATATTAAGTGGGCGTGGCTGTTTGAAGTGCATAGTAAATGCGTTACCAATCGAAGAGGCGGTTAATTAGCGTTGGGTCAACTATCTAGTATTTGCTTTTTAGCTTTTTGTTGGCATTAGTCAGTTGGTAGGTGGCGGGCATTACTCATACGCCATGAGGGCTGTAGCCAGAGCTCTTCTTTTTAACTTTAAATCTTTAAATTTTAATATTATATTTTATTAATATTTCCCTAGCTCTAGTAGCTCTGAAAGCTCTGTTCTTTTCTATCAATTGGCATGCAAATCGCAATTAGTGCTGCATTCTGCCCACTCGTCTAATTCCAGTCCAAATACAAACACTCTGAGGCTCTAATACTTGTACCCTGGCCATTAGAGCCACGTTTGTGTGTTGTGTTTTTGAATTAATTACACAGTTAATAGCCATGGCTAAAGGTACCAGCCAGGCTATAAAGTTGAGGCCAAACAGGGAGAAAATAAAATTAAATTTAATAACTAAGAGGTTTGACTTTCTAGAGGCTCTGTCTTTTCTTTCTCATTTTATTCATATTAATTATTAATTTAATATTTTTATCTAGTCTTCCCATTCAATATCTTTTCATTAAAATTTATTTTTCTCAGTGCTTGGATGTAGGTATAGGTCGAAACACTCGATTGCTTCGCCATGAAAGGCACCGGGGCAATATTTCACTTTATTTGCCTTTTGATTAGCCCTAATAGCCAGCGTTAACAGCTAGCAGGTCACAGACTAACACACACTGCCACACACTGTGGCACGCACACACACGTTGCCACTAATACAGGACCACTTGTTGCAACAACAACAACAACAACAACGACGACGACGAGTGGCACATAAATTTCTATTCTAATTACTTGCGTTCAGTCAGCAGCAGGTCAGCATTCGTATTCACATTCACATTCACATTCGTGTTTGTAATTTATGTGCTTTTGGCTTTGTTGGCTTTTTAAAAAAGATATATGCGATTAAGCGATAGAGTCGGTGTTGGTAGTCGGATAGTTTAGTTGCACAGTTGCATCTAAATAGTTTTCTGGCGGGCCGAAATGTGTCATGAGGCAGGGCAAGCAGGGGTTAAACGGCGACTGTTCATTGTCTCCTCCTTCCTTCATTATGCTAATGTTCAGATGGTGTTGCATTATTCTCGTAATTGTAATTGCCACAGAGCATGCAAATAAAGCGATTCCAATTTGGGGGGCAGCGGATGGAGATGGAGAAGGTCAGCTTGGCCGACCGTCGGGACGGATGGATGGATGACTCCATCTGGAATAGGAAACTTCAGACTCTCCCATCGTTTGGGGCCGAAAGTTTCTAATTAGCGATGGTCAAGCGTTGTTATTTATGGGAATATTTCTTCATAATAGAGAGAGGGTGTGTTTTATGAGTAATTATTAATGATTCTCAAGTGGACGACGCTGTTACTCATAGCCAAGATAGGGGGATCTTTATGGAGCTATAAGGTCCATGTTTCCTTCTGATTATGCCAAAAATAGTGAAGTTTAAGTAAGAATTCTTGTACTCACAGTTAACATTCAAAGTGGCAGTGGCTTCTAGACGCTTTCCCTCGTTCATGGCCCGATTTCTGACCACACACTTGTACTTGGCTCCATCGTCCTCCCGGCGGGGAGTTATCGTCAAGGTGGCATTGGTGGGCTGATCCTTGGTGCCGCCCCTCAACACAGTGGCTGGCAGAGGGGAATTGGAACCATCGCGATACCAACTAAAGGGGGTTTTTAAATATTTAATTACAAATTAAACAATAATTATTAAAAAGAGATTTAAAACCTACGTTATGGTGGGATCTGGGGAGCCGCCAATACTGCTGCAGGTCAGCTCCAAAGGCTTGTCTTCGGTGGCCACGGCAATGTTTCCGGGCGAGATCACGGGTGGATGGGGTGGAGTCAGTACTGTGAGATTGTGGAACTCCTGATGGACATCTGCTCCGGTTCCCTTGGCCTTGATGCGGCACTCGAAGCGTCCATTGTCCCGATTGTACGAGACATTCTTGATCTGGAGATCGTAGATACCGCGCTCCGGATGAAAGTCAAGTCTGAAAAGTAAGAAAGAAAGAAAAGTCAAATCATTTGATCTCTTCGATTGAGAAATGTTCAAAGGCAAAATGGAGAAAACTTTGGTTAATCAATTTTCCAGCTTTCTCGTCAATTTTTCGTTTTTCCTTTTTGGCCAGAAATCAATTTATTTTTATTTGAAAAGTTGCAACCCCAAGCCCCTGCCCCTGCCCCTGCCGCTCTGCTCCTCCAGTTGCCATCACTAATTGTGCTAATATTGGATTTTGCCACTCTTGTCCTTGATTCGTTTCCTGTTTCCTGCCCGCAGGTGGCCAAACTTTAAACGCTCGCAATATAAATAAATACGAAATACGAAATGGTAATATTTGACGACAAGTAGGTTGGAGGGCTGGTTCGCAGCCAGGCGGCATTCGAGGTACAACATAAATAAAATCACGGAATAAATGTTTGCATATTTTTCCTAGACAATTTCCAATAAGGACCCGGGTCCTGGCACCTCAGACTGGCTTGCTCCTCTAGCCAAGTGAAAGGTAAACAGCAAAAAAGTAAAGTAATTTTCCAGAAACACCTCTGTTTGCCTTATTGTTATTGTTATGTGTTGGACTATTAGGCTCTTAGGGGTTCTTATGGCGTAATTGCTTCGGCTCTAAAACCGAATTAATTGCAAAAAAAATCTTTATAATTGGAAAATCGAAGATAGCCCCTGACTTTCCAGACACTCTCCAGTTATTTGATTTGTTGTTTGAGCAAATAAATAGATTCCCAGCTAACAAACAGAAAACAAAAATTGGGATTCTAGTGTTTGTTTAAACTATTCTATCAGTGGGTGGTTCGACGGAAAATTAAATTTATCTTCTCGTAATTTGTGTGTGACATTTTTGATTTAATGTTCGGGGGGAGACAGACAAACTTTTGGATTTATGGGAATTGATTTTGTTAAATGCCTTTTCAGTCAATTTTCTGTTTTCGAATTCGTTCGATTTCCATATTTCATTTAATTGAATTGCCTCGAGTGTGTGCTCAAAGCTTTTAATAAAATTCTTTAATGCTCACATATGTTATTCGTCAACGGATGTTAATCTATAAGTTTGATTAAAAATCGGAAAGCTTTCTTAAATCTTAAAGATTGGCAATTTTTTTGGCTTCTGTCAGGCCATCACTTCTCCCCTCCCCCCAGTTGGCTTCATTTTGTCAATGTCTTAATATTTCAAGGCCACTTTAGTGTCCTCTTTTCGCTCGCAGCGATTTTTCACAATTTCTCAATAGGAGCTCTGGCTGCTGATGATTATTTGGCAGTCTTTTCGTCATCCTCGTTGTCCTGGACAACTACTGAAAATTGATGCCGCCCGAATGCGCTTCGTCGGATCCGTGGCTGGTCAGTCAGCAGTTTATTAGATTGGCAAACAAGATGCCCTCTCATCTCATCTCCCACTTGCCATCGAAAAGTGAGAGGTGGAAACTTCTGGCAAGCTCATTTGTCAATCTGCAAGTGGACCGTTGACTGACGACAGAACTGAATTGCTGAATTGGTGGGAGTATTGCGCATTTGCCTTCGACTTTGAGACTTCTCTTACTTCTGGAGGATAGAGTCTAGACTGTTTTATGATTCCAAAAGGACAGGATTAGAGCTAGGACTATAGTGAGTTAAGACACTCCTATGCTAATTGCAGAAATCTTTTTCTTAAAATCTCTAAAAGGCTAACAATTATAGTATAATCTCAAATCGCCTTAGGGAGTCGGGAATAAATATTTCAAGAGTGAGAAAAATTGAATTAAATTATTAAGAGCTCCTGGATGTCCTTGCTAATCAATGCAAATTTTGTTAATTGTTTAAAACTTCAGTTCTATCTCTGTAGTCGACAGCAAATTGACGGAATTCTCCACAGACCTGTCTCCTCTCGCCGCGAGTCCTTGCTAGTTGAAATTCTTTTTTTATTAAAAAGAGGTTTTTTTTTCTATTTGCATCTGCTTCCTGTCCCTGGCTCCTTCGTATCCCTCTCTATTTTGGGGACATGTCTCTGGCGACTTGCTCATTTGCAGCTGGGATGGGAGGGAATTCTCAGGACACGTGCTCGGTGGAGGCACGGTGGAAAAAAAAGTGCAAATTATAAAAACTGCTGGCAAAGCGCAGTCATCGTCATAGTCGCCCCTCTGGGGAATCCCCCACAGTCGCATCTTTCGCGGCTTAAATGAGCAGGTTGGGGGGTTGGAGGGGACTTGTCCTTGAGCTCCATCCAAAAAGGACTCGAGGGGAATAAGTAAAAAGCCCCCTGGCCACCTTGTTGTGCACAAATTTCAAGTTTATCCACAGCAGGTCTTGGTTTTATTTTTTATCCTCTATTTTCTATTTTCTTTCTGGAATTGCAATTTCTGATTTGTTGTTGTCCCCAATTCAGGATTCTTTCCTCCAGGCAAGTTTCAAAAAAGTTCTTTCTTTTTTTGTTGACAGTTTTTTTTATGGGAGGACAAGGGAATAAATTTAAACGGCCGCCAATTATTTGGCTGAGAAGGAAAACAAGGAGGCTGCCCGCAGAAAATTAGGATAATTTTTGGAGGAAATTTTGGAACAAAAATATACATTGTTTAACTAAAATTGAAAATAAAATTGTAAAGATGCCTTGTCCTGATTTACAATACACTGTCGCCCCCAAAGTATGCAATCGAATCTCGGTTCGTCCTTAAATCTCCCCACAAGTGAAATCCGGAATGCGAGAGATTGCCGATCCCTGGCCCCTGGCCCCTGAATCCGGAATCCTGAATCCTCGGCAATTGCGTTGACTTCTAAATGCCGCACTCATTGTTTCTCAATCTCTGAAAGAGGAGCAGCAGCAGAGCATTCCCCCGATGTCTCGTTAAATTAAGTGTTCAGCGAAATATTAGCCGTGAGCTTTCTTTTCTTTTTTTCTGTGTTTTTTTTTTGTCTTTCCACCCGTCGCGACATTTTGGCCCAAAAAAAAAATGGTGTAATTTCTTTTTTTTTCAGTCTTTTTTTTTTGTATTTTGGCATTGCCAGCAAATTTGCAGTAATTTCACTTTTGCTGCCGCACAGATGGGTCACAGATAGATATAGCCATGACCAAGGGGCAGGGGTAGGGGCAGGAATAGGGGCGTGGCAGGAGGTTGGAGGTACTATCTCAGCCTTCATTATGTGGCCGGTTTGGCTCGCTTCTGTTTCTCCTTGGGCCATGTGTCCTGGTGGCCTGGTCTTGGTATTGGTCCTGCCAGTGTGTTTTGGTTTGTGTCCTTGTTGCTTGCCTTGTTGTTGTTGTTATCCCTTATCCTTGTTAGCTTTCGGCACAAATTGCAGTAAAAATATATTTTACAATTTGCCTGGGCCGGCAGGCAGCCCGATTTCTTGGGCCCCTCATTGCCTCTTGAGGCTCTCCTTTTCTATTTGTTGATTTGCTTTTATTATCCTTACACACATGGAGGCATAAAGTGCACAAGGATAACAAAATATTCATATATTTCTTTTTATATTTATATATTTAAGTTATATGAATGATTTTATCATCAGTTATTTTAAGATATCTTTAAGATATATTTCTTATTTATTTAATTAAATATAGTTTCGATATTTTTCTCTCTCTGCATCCATAAAATGTATATATGGGACATATAGAATAAGAAGAAGCTGGCTTGCGGCCATTTTATTTGGCAGCCTGCAAGCGGATTGAAACGAAACGGGAATGAAACGGAAGCGCAACGAATTGGAATGGGAATGGGAATGGGAGGAATAACGGGCTGCACTTTCTGGCACGGCACAGTTGGCACTTAAAATTTATGCCTTGCCACATAAAGAAACATAAAGAAAGCCCTGCACCAGTAGCCGAACATTAAAAAGCAGGCGGCCAACAGGAAACGGAAGTCGCAGGCACCAAGGAAATAAAAATACAATTGAAAATGGGTGGCCATGCCATGGTCGCGACGGGTAATGAAAATGAAACATAAACACAAACACCAATAGGAGGCAAGAGGAGGGCCATGTGTGTATGTTACATGTGCTTGTGGGTGGCGGCTCATAATTGTCTCAACATGCAACACGCGGCGTTGACATTAAGGATTAAGTTAGTGATAGCACATTAGTGATGGGGCAACTAGTGCAGAGTCGTGAGTCACGAGGAGGACAAAAAATGGCAATATTTGCTTTAAAAAACACTTTAATTTCCATAATAATAATCCCACTTCGAGTCCTTGTTAATCGCATTTAATTCCAGGACCATTTTGGACTTGAACTCTCAGTTGCCTGGTATTTGTTTAAATTGCCAAGAACTTGATTTTAATTAAGTTGCCAGCCCAGTCAGTCACATGCATAAATCGCATTATCCAGGTCGGCTGAAATGGGTTTTGACCTGGACGGAGGGAGGAGTGGCAGAGGATGGGGGAGTGTGAAACATTTAATTAACTTAACAAATGGCTGCCAACTGCTGCTGTTGCTGCTACTGCTTCTGCTTTTGGCTGCCAGGATAAACTGTACTTGGTCAGGGAAGGATAACAGTTAATGCCAAAAGAGAAAAGGACACCGAGGGACTACTACCCATGCCACTGCCAGACATTTCACTTTACGACCTACACACAACCATAAACGATATCAGCTTTATTGACAGCATTTAACATCCCTCAAAGCTGGCCCATTCCCGCAATTATCATGGCCATTGGCGGCCCAGGTTGGGACTGGGATTTGATGTCCATTAGACTCACCTATAGCCGGAACTCAACTGGACATCGCCGATGGCCACGTTATCGAACTGGGCGGGATTCGCAATCGAACGGGTCCAGAAAAAGGAGAAATCGTTCGAATCATACTTGTCATTAAAACGACACTTCAGGGTGAGGTCGGCATTCTCGCGTGTGTCGATCGACTCGTCGGCCAGGATCACGGAGGAGCTCAGGGCTGTCAGAGCTGAAAGGATAAAAAATAAATACAAAAATTAATAATCTGAATATTTTACATGAAACACTCCCTCTTCAGTTAACAATAACAGACAGGAAGGAAACTTTTCAAAGGAAAAGTGTCACATCCCTAAACCACCACACAATGCATTTATATTTTACTTTTATGATCCTTAAATAATAAAAAAAAATCATAACTTTTTACTTTGCTTACTACTTCCCCCCCTTTTTCAAAAGAAAAGAGAACCAAAGAACCTTTTCAGTTTTCATGAAATTTTCATCATCCGTTTCTCCCTCCCAAGAAATCGGTTTAAAAATAATACAAAAAAAAAAGGAGGAAAAAGTAAGAAAGTGTAACAAAAACAAAGGACAATTTTTGTTTAATTCTTAATAAGGCATTATTGTGGGTGTGTGTGTGGTGAGTGAGGTATATGGAGGTATAGGAGTGTGCCTCAACAACTCAACGCGAATCAGCTCGAATGCTTCCAGCAAACTTGTCAAGAAAAAAGGACAAAAAATGGATAGGAGAAAAAAAATGGAAACAATTTCAAGTAACTTTTTCATATGCTTAGAAAGGCACACACACTCCCACACTCTCCTTGACAAAGTTTGGAGATACATTGCCTACCTTTAAGCGCACCTTGAACACAAGCGTATCCCAAGGATTCGGTTCAGCTACGGTTTTTTTTTTGGGGACTCTTGGCGCATTACTCTTACTTTGGTGCGTAAATTTCGAGTGGAATTTATAGCCGCTTTATATTTGGCATCAAATATGCATGAGGCGGCGTTTAAGCCACTCCACATAGGAGCAGAGACAAAAAAAAAGAGTGTGTTCGAGGGGCAATAAATTTGTGTATTTGTGCCGAAGACCCAGACTGGGCCGTAGTAAGTCTGGGCCAAGTTTAAAGCTATTATTTGGCATTTGCATTAGAACCGAGCCAGGCCGAGCCAATAGTCGTTAAAATCGCAAAGTTATGCGACGCAGCAGCGGCCCATGAAAATCGCATTAAAATTAATTTGGCACTCGTCTGAAGGCTCTTCGAATCTAATCCGAAGGATAAAGGGGATCCGCGACGTCGTCCAACTCTCCAGGACGACGTCACACGTCAAGGTGGCAACTCTGCCAGCCGAAAAGGCATCACTTCTCATTTTCCGGGGCCTTGGCCCACGAGTTCTATCTGGTTTGGGCCGGGAATTTATGTCAAAAGTTTCGTTTCTTGTTATTCCTTTTTGCAGAGAAACAGAAAGAGTCCTGCGAGGCGGGCACTGTGCCCATTTCATTCATTTATTTGGGCTGTCTCTGTCTGGCATTAAAGTTACTTTTGTGGAGCTTTTGGCCTGGTTGTCAACGCATTTCTTGACTGCTTAACGGGGAGGGAGGAGCAGGAGGAGGAGAAGAACCAGGACCAGGACCAGAAAGGAAGAGTTAGTGCTGTCCATTTTCGCAGGATGCGTTTCTAATTAAAAACTTTAGATGAGCACAACGGCGGATAGGATGCAGAAGGACGCGGAGGTTCAGCTCGCTGCACTTAGGCAAATTGCCAGATGTTGTCCTGTCCTGTCCCCTTTTTTTCTTCCTTTTCACGAAAATGCATCTGTCATTAAGTAACTTTCACAAGTCCCTTCAATAATTCCGATTCCAATGAGTTAAGGCCAGAGAACTGCATGTTGGCGGAATGGAGTTTACATTCGATTCCTGATTAAGTGCGACGTTTAAGGATTCGATTCTCGCCTCCTCCTCCAATGTCGGACATTAAGAATTCAGGAAATGTTAAGAGCAATTAATGGGGCGTTCGGTGAAAAGGCAATGGCCAACCCATCCCAACCAACCAACGGCAGCCACTTGCAACTAATTAAATTATCGTTACAGAGAACACTTTCTGGGAGAAAGCTAAAAGAAAAATTCCTTATAATTGCTGGAAATTAAAAATAATATGCAGGCCAAGAAGGAGCGATGGTCGGCCAAAGCGAAGGGCTGCAAAAATTCAATTTCCGTTCAGGAAAAATATTCCCTTTTTGTTTCGCCAGATTTTCAACTAAAAGCTAATGGAGCCAGAGGGCAATGGACAGAAGACAGCGAAAGATATGAAAGAAATCAACTTTTTATTTATGTTTCTAATGGCAATTAAGGTATTAATTTTGCTTGTTTTTAACTTAAAAGTGAAGATAAATAAGCCAAGTTGAACGACAGTACCTACTACCATTTCTAGTGCATTTGGTCAATGGCCTCCCGCCGCTTCTGGCCAAGACACACACACTTTCTGGCCATTGTAGGTGACTACTAGCCGACACCTTCTGAATAGCAGAGCAAGAACAGAGTGAAGCTTCCACACAATACGCAATTATGACGTGGGAATTATATTAAAATGGAAACAATGACAGACAAAAGGGCAAAGGCTGGGAAACTGGCAAGTGACTGGGACTGGAACTGGGAGATAGGGAGCCTATCCCAAGCTGTGAGCTGTTTTGTGGCTGCCTCAAGGGAAACCCGAGAAGCCCAAGAAGGCTAGGAAAATAGGGAGAAAGAGACAGCACTGTGGTAGTCAGAAAGAGACAGAGACTGGGGAGAATTTGCTCTTGTTAATTGCATGTTCTGCATATCACTTATAAATGCAACAACGCCCACACAACCACCGACCCAACAGCCTTCTCTGAGGAAACTTCACACTTGCACAGGCACCTACATACCTTGCCTCACATGTCAGTTTCACACGACCAACAAAGAGATAGAGACAGGGAGATGGACATAGAGAGAGAGACAGCAACAGATGTGGTGGAGAAGCTCTGCAGACTTTGGAAAAGTTCGCCATAATTGGATTTTCAGAGTTAATTACCAGCATTGAATTTGGCCATAAAATGTAAGAAATACCTACGTTCTAACACTAGGGTAGCTCCCACTCTTTCACTCATTATCTCTCCTTCTCTTTCGCTCTAATAGCTGTCTCTTTCACGCACTTAATTACAATGTACTGCGAGTTGGCATAGATTTTTGATTTTAATTGGAAACAAAGTTTCCTTTAAGTTAGTCCATGTTTTAGTTGGAAATTAGATACAGAAGACTCTATTTTTTATTATTTTTTATGATAATTATTTCTTAAATATTGATTTATTATTTAAGATTAGTTTTTATGATTGCTAATGCCACACAGGAAGTCTGTCCCAAAGGACAAACTGCTGCAGAGTTATGCATAATGTGTACAGGACACAGCGAAGAGATGCCAAAGGATAAAGGACCAGGGACCAAGGACCAAACAACAGCAGGAGCTTAGGAATTATGTCTTATTATTTTGCCTGCAGCCTGTGGGCCAGGCCAAGAACAATAGCAAATCACACACACACAGTCCAAAGGACTAAATGCAGGACTCGAACTCCAACTCCAACTCCGACTCCTGGGTTGTTGTCCTGGCACTGCACCAAAGTCGCAATCTCAACGCTTGCTATTCTGTTCTACCCATCTTAGCCCATCCTTTCAGAGCCTTTAATGTCTTTATGTTGGGCTGGCCGACAAATCCTTGCACTTGCCAACAAAAAGGATACTCTACACTTCTTCAAAAATCTATCCTCAGAGATGGTTTGTAGTATTTCTCTCAGTGATCTCATCTTCGGCCCTTCGCTTAGTCCTTGCCAACTGCTGCTGAATCCTTTTGGCCGAGAGCAGAGTCGATAAAAACTGCAACTGCTCCAGCTCCGCGCCCATAAAATGCAACATAATTTTCTTATGACTCACACAGATAGAGGACGACCAGCAGGACGAAAAATCAAACCAAACGATTCCAAAAAGGTGGGAGGAGGTGTTAAGGGCGGGCAGCTGGGATGGGAAGGACTTCTGGCTGCTGTTACAATGAATGTTATCTGTTTTAAACGGCGCTCCCGTTTATCCTTGGCAGGAAGGGCAAAAACAAAAGCAAAATCCAACAGTCTGAGACAGCAAAAGTCAACGAAACGGAAGAAGATTGCAATTTAAAGCCCAGTGGCAGGGGGCAGAGAGAGGTGGCAGGTATGGGTTAAGGTGCGGCAAACTGGTTTTTTGTGTGTCTGCAAGACGGAGAAATATATTGATGGCCAAGTTGTAAGCTCCTGGGCCAAGAATACGGCCAAGAAGCTCCTCCCGGAGTGGCACAAAATCACAAATGTTAAGAAGCAAGATGTGTGCGGGGGCGGCACTGAGGGGGTTAAGAGCGTAAAGAAAACGAGAAACGTGACAACATTTAAGTGGCACACTTAACCCACTAGAGGAGTAAGGGGTTAACCTATCATAGTTTATAATAATTAATTTTAATAAATAAATAAATCAAGAAATCAAGAACTGATCTCCCACATTGACAACCTTCATGAATAAATTATAAGAAATGGTAAAAAAAACCACAACCACTGTAGGGTTAAGTTGCATGTTGCAGCTGTCTTTTTAGCCAGAAGGAGGAGGGGCAGGTTGCCACCAGCAGATGTGGACACCTATATCTACCTGCACTTCTTGTACCGTTATTTCATTACAACTTTTGCATGACAATGCGGAAAAGTGGCAGCAACGGAAGAGGAGGCATGTGGCAACATAAGAAGATGATGCGATGCAATGCGTGTCGAAGAAACAAGAATCTCTCTTTTTTTTTTGGAAGACAGAAAGAAAGAGGGGCAAGAGCTTCCCACTAAAGTCGAGGAGACTTTCGGTGAGATACAAGTTGTATCTGCAAGTCGTGTGTCTCACACAGCAGATACTACACGCAAAAAAAAGATATAAACATATAGTATATAAACTAAAAAAATAAAAAAAGGTAGGAAACTTTTTCTGCAAAAGCATTTATGCGTTTTTATGCAGCGGGCCCCAAATTGCTTTGGCCAAAGTGGAAAAACCAGTTCGAGTTGCAACTTTGGCTGCAAGATACTCACACACGACTACAAGGGGCACCAGGCACCAGGCACCACTCTTAACCCTCTGTGGTGCGAATGTGTGTGGTTAACATGGCTTAAGAAACTTTTTTCCTTCTTCCCAAAAAAACAGAAAAAAATATACAAAAATATAAGCAACAACAGATAAGTTGCAACTTTCGAAAGTTCCACAAGAACTGAAATGTTTTCGTAGCTCTCTTATTCTTGTTTTTTGTTTTTTTTTTTCTTGTTTACAAGTAGGAGCACCCCCTCATGTCCTTCCTTTGCCTTTTTTTTTTTTTTTGGCATACATTTCCGCAAAAAGAAGTCGAATGAAAATGCAATTTTCAAAAGCAAAACAAACACTTGTTGATTTGCAACAGCGGATGCAGGCAGTGTGGCATGGGCGGGGTGGGTGGTGGGTGTTGGGTGGCACAACCGAACTGGTGTTGAAATATTAATAAATAAGCTTGCCAACTTTGGCAATTTTCGCCAGCTAGCACCCACTCCCTCTCCCCCTTCCTTGCCACTTGACAAACCGCACCAAAAATCCAGGGCCAAAGGCAGCCAAAATTTTTCTTACTGCCACAAAAAGTTGCACATGCATGGCGCACTCTCTTTCACTCACTCACTCTTTTAACCCTCTGCCGACCAAATCAAAAGCGGGCCAAGTGCGCCAAACTTTTCGAGGCACACTCGAAAAAGCGCAGAAGAGTGAAAAGCTAAAGAAGCGGGACGGAACCAAGAATTTTCCTTTTTCGCTGTTGACTTTTCGGGTCAGAGGGGGGCAGTGAGGGCGTATCACTTTATCAACACTGGGGAAAATTCAATTTCACTTGCCCATATGCCACAGGGGGCTACGATGCTGGATGGTGGCTCCCAATGGGGGCGTGGCACTTATCATATTCGCGCAAACTTTTGGCATTGCAAAGTTCAACACTTCAGCAGGTGGAGTTTATTAAAAATGCATTCGAAAATGAAGCGCAAAATGGGTAAAAAAAAATTCCAACAGAGCGAGAAATATAAAGTTTAAATCTTGAAGATTTCAAAGTTTGGATTAAGGACTCTCTTTGAGTTGGTTTTTTAGTTTAGTTTTTTTGGAAAAAACTGTTGTTTGTTGCTGTGCACTTCATAAATTGCCTCCAGCATTGGTGACCACTTTATCACTTGCCACTCCCCAGATACACTTCCACAAAATCACAAAAAAAAAAAAAAAAAAAAAAATAGGACAGAAATGTTGGAAAAGAAAACGAATCAGCAGCTGGCGAAGAAATAGAACAAGTCGAAGTAGTTTCGGTTGAACTGGAAAATACCCCAGGGCAATCTGCAAGATACTTTTGTATCTTTTGTACTGCCGTGCTACTGTGGGAATCCGCTCCTGCTCCTCCTTGCCACAACCCATCTCCCCCTGAGGTTGTTCACTGGTAATGACCAGAGCACGTTTTGTTTTCCGGAGGAGAAGGTGGCTCGGACTTGGAGGAAGCTTGGAGTGCTCGGCCTGTAAAGAAATATCTTCGGCAATATTTGAACATTTACGCTTCATCGATTGCAGTCCGCAGGTAGCGAAGCAACTACATCTGGAGTGCAAAACGTATCTGGAAGATAGATAAGAGAGTGCACAAGGTAGCTACTAGCTGGCCAAGTTTGCTGGCCAAACAAATAAACCACCAGAAGAGCCAAGCTGGGCTGGTGGGGAAAGAAACTTTTGTTTACCCAAGTGCAGGCGAGGAAAACGATAAAAAGTCAGAGAGAAGGAAAAGCCATCGCTTGACCAACTCGAATCCAAGTTGTTGACAGTAAGGGAGGGGTCTGATGATGAACATTTTCTCATTATCGCCTGAGATTCAGGACACTTTTCCAAAAGCTAATTAAAATAATTCACATTTTCACAAAAAAAAACAAGAAGAAGTGATTGATTTCTGAGAGGAATAATGGACTGTCAGCTGTTGGTTGGGAAACTCTTATTGTCACAGCCATAATCATAAACAAATAAGGTGAGTTGAGAGTCCTGTGACATGTTTGCTTTGTATTTTGTATTTATTCCCCCCTTATTTATGATCCCCCCTTGTGATTCAATTAAAAATCATCCTTGCATGCCATAAATATTTTTTAAATGCCAAAAAAACAAAAAAAAAAGCAAGAACAGATGAGCGACAAATAAAACCTGTTCCATCTCTCCTTTCACCAAAAAAAATAAAAATAAAAAAAACGGAAGGGGATCTGGGAGGAAGCATCCTTCTAAGCACACAGGAAACAGGAAAGGAAGGCAGTGAGGAAAAATCACTGGCAATTTGCATAAGATACAATTGAGTGAGTGTCGTTTCTTTATATTTTTTCTCATCATTTTTTTTTTTTCTTCCTTCCAGCTTCTGAGTCCTTGCCTCTTGAAGCTCGTGTAATGAATTATCATATTTCATGTGGAAACAACAGCAGCAGCAGCAATGTTTGTATTCAAATTTGTGAGCCAGGCCTTCAACAAAAAAGGGGGGGACACCACTAAACTACACCCGCAAGAAGAAATGCCGCAAAGTATGCCATAAAAATATATATCCAATCCACACACAAGCCAGAAGCTTGGAAGGAAGAAAGGAGAGCCATGCTCACCAAACGCATAATTCATGAAAAATATACAGCTGCGGTCAAATATTAAGGGGGGAGTGACATAAATTTCCTCAAAAATGATTGCCTGCCAGATTGTATTTTGAAGTCCTCGAGCCTTAGAACCCCCTTACTTTAATCAGAACTATTGTAACTCGCACTATTTCCGTGATAACTAGAATTTTAAGCAGACTACCCGATTGAGTCCAAGTCGGAATCTGCTCCAGAGTCCTTGTTGATTCGGGTCGAGACAAGGACTTAGCAGCTTTGGCTTTAGAAATGGGGATTTCCCACCCACTCTTTTCCACCCACAACAGCTGTTCTCCCACTTTTTATCGCCCGCCGGCATCCACAGACTGAGAAATGACACTAGAAATATGTCAGTTGAGCTTCGCTCATCCTTTGTTCCTCCCCCCCTCCCCATCTCTTTCTAAGGACACTGCCGCCCTCTGCCTCTCTCTATAAACAATGTCCTGTGTCCATACCATGTTGTGGTAGTTGTCTCTGAGTATTTCATTCATTTGTTTTGCGGTTCTCGGCAAGAGCTTAGTGTAAAGTTGTTCGCGTTTGTGGCGCCCTCTATATATCTGCATCTCTATTTTTTGTATCTCACTTCTGGCTTTTTTTTGCCTTTTTTTTCTGTAGAGCGTAGTGTAAATTTAATTTTCAGCCAGCATGGCATGCAACGCCCACATACAACTCCCTTTTTTTTTCTCCTGACCCGCATACATTTTTTATTTTATGTTTTTTTTTTGGATTTTGCGAGCAAGTTCTCCCGACTTGAGTTTGGTTACTGACCAGCCCCCCCTCCACTGCCCTGCCCCGCTTCGGCATTACACGCTTGTTACTCATGCAACTTGGTTTTGGCCGCCATTCACCTCCGTGTTTTTGATTCCAACTCTCGACCCGGCGCTGGCGCAACAAATCCAGTTCATGCCGCCGCGTAGAGAGTCTGACAAAAGAATTGGCGGCCGGCATGGAGCAGCTGCATGCCCCTTTAAAAAGTGGCATGGCGGTGAGTGGGTGGAGCCAGGTTTTGGGCCACAAAAAACCGCAGCAGTTCATTTGGCCAAACGCCTTTCGGTTGTCGATTACATAACCGACAAAAAATATATCCCCCCCTTACTTTTATGGAAAAAGTTTTCCGTAATTTAAGAGTCTTATTTTTTGGGGAACAAAGTTTCTTCCACCTCATCAGGACTCTTTACAAATTAAAGCCAAACTAATAAATAATGCCAAACTAATACTAAATTCCGAAACAATCATAACCAAAAATAAAGAAAAAAAATATGAAAACTGGCCAAGAATCCGAAACAAGTTGGGGGGAAAAAAAAGAGGAAAAGTTCTGGCAAAGCAACTGGGCCACATTTCTTGGCCCGGAGAATCCCTCTGAGTTTCTCAGAGTTCTTCGTTCTACACGCTCGCTTTGCCAATCTCGGCAAGTTGATTATTTTTTAAAGCATATTTCAGGAAAAAAAAAATCTCACTCCTCCCCTCGAAGCAAGCTCCTTTCATGCTCTTTTTGGCATTTCCCTTCCAGTTGCTTTGCGTTTTGCGAGTCTCGGCGCTAAGTTGGCGCTAAATTAAAAACTTTCGCATTACATATATTGCCACGAGAGGATCAGAGTCGTAGCTAGGAGCTTGGAGCTTGGAGCTAGGAGTCAGGGTCCCCAGGAAATGCATCCCATCTCTCTGTTGCATTTTTCGCTCAACAAAAAGTTTTGTTCGCTGTTTTTCTCAACTTTTGCCGCTGTTTCTGCTGCTACTATAGCTTGTAAAACCAATTCCGAGGAAAATGAAAGTAATTTTTCCCATTTAGCATTAAAATATACATATAATAAAAGTCAGGGTAGGTGGCCAGAGGGAATACTACAACTGCTACTGCCACTGCTTCTGGGGGAGAAGATAAAAAAAGGCAAAAGCACCCAACAGCAGGAGGAAACTTCAACAGTTGCTGACAGCAACAAAATGTTTGCCATTTAAAATTGCAATGCAATAATACTAAAAATCATCATAAAAACGCAAGCAGAGAAGCGCAAAGGAAAAAGCGAGCTAGAAAAAGCAACAAAACGAGCAACATGATGGAATAGACGGGCAACAAAGCATGACAACGTGGCGTATACGCAATATGACTCGCGGATGCTTCAAGTTTTTGGTGAAAAACAAAAAAAACTTCAACTGCTGGTGTTCTGCAATTAATTAATGGCACATGACACAAGACGTGCTACTAAAATATATTTAAGTTTTCAACTTTTCTTGGAAATAGTATAGAATTTTCTTTTAAATGACTGTCATTTGTCAAGAAACCCTCTCGAAATGGTTCAATAAAGGAAGTTTATGGCGTGACATCTTTTCACGCAAATGTCTGGCTGGCTATCTGGGGCCATTAAGACCCGCTTACCTTTCGGATTGGCTATTAATATTATCTATATGGCCCGCCGAACCAAAAGTGCCAACAATAAATTAAAAACAAAATACCAAAGCCCAAAAATTAGAACTTCTCGATAGCCTGGATAGCCCTCCTATCTGGGGGCTTAAAATCCCCAATTTTCTGTTCAAGTCCCGCTATGGCGACACTCAATAAACCAACGATGGACATTCCATAAGAAAGAGACAGCCATAGCTAGCTGCGAAAGAGACAGATAGAGAAAAGTAGAGCAAATGCATGACAACATTTTCGGTAGTTGGTGTCGCTCTTTTTTGGCAGCTTTTGCAGTTTGCGTTGAAGCGCTTTTCCACCGTAGAAATAAATAAAAAAAAAATAGAAAATGTATAAAAAAAAAAAAACTCTACCGGGCGACAATAAATTTTCCAACTGTTTTTATACACGACGTGTTCTTGTTGTTTTTCCTGCTTTTGTTGTTGTGCGTCAAGTGACCCACATTATTTTTGGGTTCTCTGAATTCCTTTTTTTTAAACATTTGTTTTTTTTTTTTGGTTGGGCTGGGATTTTGACAAGGGTTACTAGCACACTGACAACAACCGCAGCAACAGCAAAAACAACATGCAACAAAATATCTGGGAAAACGACAGAAAATTGTAACAAAAATCAAACAAGCAGGATTGCATTCTTCCTGGCTTTCAACTTGGCCCTGGGTCAAGCCGATCCAGTTGGGGAATATAAAGTTTCGAACAATCAGTAGAGTCATGATTGGTAGGGGATTTCTTGGGAGAGACATCCACCTCCTCCCTGGCTGGTCTTGGAATCTTGTAACTAATACCCCTACCATATCTCAGTTTTAAGACCCATTTACACTTCTATTAATTGCTACTCCCAGGCGAGGCAGTTTAACAATTGAATTTGGTTTCAACCATTTGGCTAAATCTGTTTTTAAGCCCTTTCATATATGGAGGGCTTTTAGGTTTTTATGCTCTCGTCGCGGTCACAATCCGGTATGGGACTTAAAGCCACTAGATTTTTTTGCATTTTAATTGCCATTTGCGGCACTTAAAAGCCCGAAAGCAAATGGGGAAATGGCCATTGTCGGGAATGGGTCCTCTGTTGCTCCTGTTTTTTGCTCAAGAGCTCCTCCGTTTGCACCTGTTTAAATGGCCAAGTTAGTTGTGCAGCTAATTAAGTCAAGTTTATGCAAGGAAAGGAGGGCATCTCTGTCCCCTCTTGCTGTTCGCACGTTCTCACCTGGTCATCTCCTGGTCAGTTTTTCCTTTTTTTCTCTCCATCTGGTTGTGGCGTTTAATGCCTGTCTTTTTTTCTGTCTCTGAACCCCGTGAAAAACCCTCATTCGCCCTCTCATTTACCACCCAAAGGTGGCAGGGCAGCCTCCTTCTGGTGCTCTAATGAGACTGGGGCAACCAGACCGCATTGACAATGATGGATTTTCTCGGGTTAATCAATACGAAATGAGTCGAAAAGGGGTGGCGAGGAAAACAAGGAATAGCAGCTCTAATGTGGCCAAAGGACACGCCTCCCCAACCCAGCTAAGTACTCTTTTTTGTTTTATTAGCAACCGTGATGGCACCTGAACATCCACGCCATTAAGAGCAGTTCCAGCTTAACTTTTAAGCAAAAAACTCTTCAAAACTGCCATGACAACTAGTCCATTTCTAACTCAAATAGCAGAGTTTGTTAAATACGATTCAAATAAAATATTTATAGACTTGACAAAGTCAGTCCAAGACAGCAGTGATTCGAGAAAGAGTTATGTGTGAAACAGAATCTCTGCGAAGGCCTGAGAACTTCTTCTTTTAACATACGGATTGGCCATAAATAAATTGAAAGAGACATTTAAATTTGCATATTGCTTTTGCTTAATTTTAATTGAAATTCATTTACATTTAAGCCAGCAATTATGTGGATTTTCCCAAGCAAAACAATTTGTAAATGATGCATAAGATAAAAAGCCAGCAGAGCCAGCAGAGCCAGCAGAGCCAGCAGAGCCAGCAGAGCCAGCAGAGCTAACGAAAAAAGTGCCATGGAAATCTTGGAAAATTTGCATAAATTAAAACAAAAGACATGGACAGAAGCAAAAGCAAAAGACTACGGATGAGTAATGCAAATGAATGACAACTTTATCTTCATCAACGATGCTCTCTCTCCTGGACCAACAATTATGAAACTTTAATCTGGTTTTGTTGCCAAGCTCCTGAGAGGCTTAGACATCCCTGCATAACTGCTAAGGAAATTAGTGAAAAATCCTTTACGCACTTTGAGCAAATTGTTTATCTGTCGGACATGTTATTGCACCGCACAGACACTTTAAAGATATGTAATCCCATAATCGAAGCAATTTATAGAGGGGGCAGAAGTGGGAAAATGTGTTTAAATAAATTGCATAAGCGACTGAGAGATAGACACACACTCTCAGACACTCTCCATCTAAATATCCGATGTAATGCAATCAAAAAACTTTGCTAAGCGCATTATGGACGAGCGGAGGAGACTGACCATGGATATCTGCTCATTGTGCATGAAGTTTACACGCTTTTCGCTTTACATCTCTGGCTCACCTGCTGCTATTGCCACATCGTGTGGCATATACATACATATACTTTTCCGCCCATTTCTTCACGGCCAGCTGGACTGGAAGTGAACTTGCAATATCTAACAACCATGTTTGGTAATAATGTTTAAATATTAGACAACTTTCACAAATTACTTGCTTCGGTTTAATGAGAAACACAAACAAAATAAATCAATTACTTTGGGTTTTTTAAAGGCAAAAATATAGTCTGAGAGAACCATCTGACAAATAGCTTAAAAATGCCACTTTTGCATAATTTAATTTTTGATTTATTTTCAGCAATTACCGGGGCCCAGAAGCCATCGCGGAAAACGTAATTGTGCATGCGAGAATTGTGCGGCCAAAAGTCAATTTAGTGTAAAATTTGAAGCCTTTTTTGTTGTGCCGAAAATGGCCTAAAAAAAAGAAGTTGAAACATGTGTTCCAAGATAAAAAAACAAAATGTTGCGCGAAATTTATGCATACGACATACAGGGGCTGTGTGTAATTTATCCAACCGCAATGTTTTCCGCAAAACTCAAACAGAAATTATGTGAGCCAGAAAAGAAAACAAAAAGCGCTCGACCAGAATCTGTATCTGTATCTGAATAGAATCGAAGTAGTAGCAAGATACAAAGTATCTGCAAGAACGCTATACGCAATAAGAACGGAAATTTGTAAATAAACAAAAATACCGGCTCTTGATAAGCAGATTTTGTGTAAACATTTGGGTTAAAGTTCAGCAAGAATTTGTGCTTTTTGGAGAGTAGGGGGACTAGTAGAGGAAATCTACGTCAATGCGGATCGTAATTAAAAAACTGGGGGGAAAAAAAACAGGAAGCTGTAAAACGTGAGGTCCATTTTTTGCTAAAACAAAAGAGAGACTAAAGTGCTTGCAACATGCAACAAATTGCAGGCAGCACGCAGCAAAATGATAAACAAGTAGAGCAGGAGGGGGAGAGGGGGGAGGATCTGGGAAAAGCAGACTGACTACTTGGACTACCGAAATTCCTGAAATAAAAAAAACAAGACGAGACAAAGGGCAAGCCACGTGCCAAAATGTATTGCATACTTTGTGGCGCAGACAACAACATGTTGCCAGGAACAAACGCCATGCTTCGCTTATACCCACCATCGCCCATCACTCAGGCATGCTGCAAAAGGATCTACACTTTAAAAAATATAAATTAAAAATTTAATAAATAATAATTATAGTTAATACTATTTTAGCTCTTTTCAACTTCAAAGTTTGCAATAATTCGTCTCCCTTTTTTAAATAATTTTCTAAAAATATCTTATTTTTAACATCTAACTATTTTTCTTTGTGCACTTGGGGCTGTGGCAGGGTTGTCATCATCAACAAAGTAATCATGCATCGTCGTCTGGCGTTAAAAGTTTTCCCAGCTGCCAGTTTTTACTTTTTTTTTTTTCTTCAAACTACAGTATACCCTCCTGTGTGTGTATATTTTTTTTACTTCCACTTTCTTGTGCCATCACTTTTTTCTGCACTGCTGCTGTGCAAAATTTTATTATTAAAATGCAAAATTGAAAATGGCAGCAACGTGCCGGCGACAGAGTCGAGTCTGCCAGGGAAGAGGCAAGTTTAGACCGAAATGTGTATGGGGCATGCGAGTGATGCAACGGATGAGGCAGGCTCTTCAAGCTGCTTTGATATTAAGAAGGCAAAAGGAGCACACTAAGCATCTGCTTTCCTTCCTTTGTTGATTCAATTTAAGTTCTACTCGAAGCTATAAACAAAATTGATTTTTGTCAAGCTTGCCACAAAGTGTGTCTTGTGCTGCTTACGCCTCATCCCACGTTGTAATCCCAATCAAAGGCATCAGGAATCAAAGCTTACCTGAAAGATAAAGAAAAAGGACTTGTAAGTAAATGGTATTATTTGGATATTATTTATTCTATTTTTTCTGAATTTAATTAAAAGATTAGAGAGCCTGAGAGGAATGTGATTGCAATGTGAATGTGATGCCTAAAAGAGGTTTTTAAAATAAAATATTTTATGAAAAATAAAAATCAAAGAAACTATAAAGAAACAAATAGAAAACTTATATTTTCCTGGGCTGGGGTGTCTGTCTTCCGATGACAAAAACTTGATAAACTGGAACAAAGAAATCAACAGAAAAAGACTCCACCACCGAGGGAAACTGCAACTGCAAAGTGCAACTGCAACTGCTGATGAGGCCGATAAGGAGGACGATCCTATCTAACTTGCAATAAATATTTATGTGAAACCCGAGAGACCACAAATCATTTGAGAGATTCTCACCCGATGTCCCTCCTCGCCTACCAATTAAAAAACAATTTCCGGCCCGAAGAGAACCAAACTCGAACTCTAAACTCAAATTAAAATCAAAAATAAATTTTCGAAAAAAAGGGCCAAAGTAGATCACGATTTCGGGGAATACTAAGTAAGTACGAGGTCGTGGAGGGGGAAAGGAAATAGGCCCTAAATAGGCCACTATTAAAAAAAGAAACAAAAAACTACATAAGAGGCAGGTGTTTCTTTTTTGGGAAGAAGTTTAAGGAATTTAAAACTCACACCAACAATTTTTAAAACATATCTGGCATGCACCTTTAAAATAATGATTATGAGGCAAGTGCAACAAGTTGCAGTTAAAATTTATACACACGTATAATACATGTATTAAATACATTAATTAAATTAGCATAATCGCTTAAAGTGGCTTAAAAAGAGTGGTCTGGGAAAGAGTCCCAACCACTTCCATAACTTTTTTAATATTCCCTTTAAGAAGTGAAATCTGTTGCCTTTTAGGAAATAATACTTCTTCTTGTTGATGTTTAAACCCTTTTTTTGAAATTAACGGTCATCCTAAAGGATTTCTTGTTATTCGACCTCCCTTTTGAAGCTCTTTCTGGCCGGGTAGTTGCCAACAAGGCTCAAAACCCTCAAAAATAATGCACGAGGCAAATATTTGGCAACCGGTCGCGATATCCAATAAAAATAAAAAAAAAAAAAAAATATATGAAGATGATGATGAAGAGTTCCTGGAAGGGCGTAACCTATAAGGCTCCAATCCTTTTCTTTTCTTACTCCACTTCCCTCCTTTTAACCACTTTAAGCTGAGGCAAGAAAAATGAAGAAAAAAACAAAATTCCAATGGCAGATGTTTTGCGAAAAAAAAAAAAACTTAATTACACTTTAGATTGGCACTTTAAAGCTGAGATTGAAGGCCGAAACGGAGACAAGGAAGCGGAGAATCAAAAGCGGAAGGTGGGGAAGTATCTCGAAGTGGAGTAGCAGCTGCTGTTGCTTTTTTAACAAAAAAAAAAGGAATATATAAAAAAAAAAAGCAGGTAAGAAAGCTGCAATGGAAAATGCAACTGCCTCAGATGCTGAAGCTAAAGATGCTGCTGCAGATGCTGCTATTGCTGTTGCTGCTGCTGTTGCTGCTGCTGCTATTGCTGCTGCTGCTGTTGCTGCTGCTGCTATTGCTGCTGCTGCTGATGCTGTTGCTGCTGCTGCTGTTGCTGTTGCTGCTGATGCTGCAACATCAACGAATCTTAATAAACGCCGGCGACAACAGCAGCAGGCAACAACAATGTGTATGTTTGTCTCCTTTGCTGGCATTTTTTTCGAAATTTTTTTTTCAATTTTGTATTTTATTTCTTTTTGGCTTGAACGTTTTTTTAGGTCAACGAAATGCCAACAGAGATAGAGAGGAAGAGGAAGAGGCAGCAGGCAGCAGCAGCAGGCAGATGATGATGCGAGCAAACATAAATAAAAAAGGGAGTCCGGTGGGGGGATGGGTATGGGGGTATGGGGCAGCTGGAAACAGGTAGGTAGAGGAAGAGGAAGAGTCAACAAAAGTCAAGTCATGGACCACGTTTGTAGATACTTCTTCCTCTCTTATAGTTGTTGTTACTTTATCTATTGTTGTTTTAGTCTGTTGCTCGTCTATAAATCGACTAAAGAATAGAACAGAAAGTCAAAAGAAAATAGAGAAAGAAAGAGGAGAAGAAAGAGGATAGGAGCAATGATAAAGAAACGATAAAGTCATTTGCATAGCTCCACTACAACAACAACAACAAGATACACCAAAGATGGTGGGGCAAGAAGCTTCAGAGCCACACACCTACTACTCCAAGAGTCAGTCAGAAAAAAAAAAGAAAAAAATTCTTTAAAAATAAGGCCCGTTCAGCGCGATAACCTTTCGAAAAAATCAAATTAGAAAAAGAAGAAAAAGCACAAAAGGCCAACAATAAAATTTAATCAAAAACTGGGATAGTTGAAATTAGAAAAATATAAAATAGAAAAAAAAACCAAGAGAGGAAGAAGCTACAATAAATAAACCCCACAAGACACCTGCTTTCTAGAGGAAGTAAAAGTTAAGGAAATTGAAGGAAAAAATAAATTAAAAAATGCAAATTAAAAATGTTCCTTTAAAGGGTGTCTTTAAAGATATTTAAGTTTGAATTAAATTTAAATATATATTTTATACCCTTTATTGAAAGTTAAGATACTTAAAAAGGGAATAGCTTAGCCCCATCTTGGCTTAGAACTTCTTCTGCCCATCCATTTTTCGATTAATCCATCATAATCATCTCTTAAAAGAAGCCCCAGCCTTCCAGCCTCCACCTCCAACTCCACTTCTAATAGCCCCTTAATAATTCGAGTCTATGTATATACTATATAGTAGCATATATCTTAATATCTTTGTAAGAATGTCTGTATATTTTCCAGTTTCCCATCAAAACCCATCACACAAATCGTCCGAGAGCCGTCACAACACATGGCACGCCATTGCCCCACTCAGCATTATTATTTCTCCACTTTTTTGTATTATTTCGGGTTTTGTTTTTCTTTATTTTTTTGCCTTTTTTATGACGTTTCATCTTACAAGCGATGTGCATGGTTTTTGAAGATTATATTTTATATTTTAATGGCCTGGCAAGAGTTTCAAGAGAGCGGGGTATTACGAAACATGTTTATTGGAAGCACATAGCACATGGAATTATAAATTTTTTGTATTTGTAGAATAATATTTTATTAACAATTATTATAATTTGTTGTATAAATAAAGGGATTTACGATTCAAAGGCCTGTTCGGCCATTCAACAGGTTGTTAAAATCCAAATAAAACTCAGTTCTTTGTTGTCAGGTGTTGAATAACCTTATTTCTTGCATTTTTTATTGTTTGTATTTCTTTTTTGTTTGATTTTTTTATTTTTTGAGCTATTATGAAACCTCGCAGAGTATTATCTCTCTAGCCAATGTCTCAAAATTTGATATTTAATGCTCACATCTACATATTAGAGCTCACATACATATGAAATGCAAGCCACTGAGCAGAGCAGGTGTAACCAAAAAACATCATTAACAAAAAAAAAAAAAAATGAAGAAAAAAAGAAGACAAAAAAGGTAAAAAAGAAAAAAATAATACTCTAAGACGCTTAAAGTTAATTAGTCATTTTATGGGAGCTCTTCTGAGAGATATTTTTGGTCATCGGAGGGGCCTCTAATGGGTATTTTATAGAATTATGTAAATACAGGCAATTCCGATTCTGACCTGCTGCTGATAGGCATTTGATAGGTCACCCCGTCGAAGAAGAACTCCCTTTGCGATGCTAATTACATACGCCTTAAAGTCCCCACACAGAAGCCAGAACAGAAAACGAGAAAAAAATGGAAATAAATTTATAATTTATGGGAGAATTTATTTTGAAGAACTCGACTCGACTCGACTTCGGCCCGGAGAATTAGTTACAAATTAGAAAATAATGTGGCTTGTGGGCTTCGCGTTTTTCCTTCAATGTTCTGCTGTCGTGTCCATCACTTTTTCCCACGAACAAAAAAGAGCCAAGGAAGAGCCCAAAAGGAAATGGAGTATCCTTGAGTGAGAGACAGACACTTTGTTATGGCACCTAACAAATCCTGGGATCCTTGGGCTACCTGGGATTTTCCTCTCATAGGTTTTCCTTTTTCTCCATCATTTGCGGAGCCTGCGGCTTCATTTTCCTGCTTATCCTTGGCTCAGCATCCTTGTCGCTCCATTTGCGTTTAGATTTTGTCGCATTCGCATCCTGCCAGTTCAAGGAAAATGGGTGTCTTTTTTTTATTTTTAAACTATTTATTAAATAATTTTTTTTATTTTAAAATTTTTTTTTAGGAAAATTAAACAAGAAAAGATATTTCTTTCCATTCCTTTGCTTTAAATACTTCCTGGCTTCTTTCCTTCCTGCCTCTAGAACTGCAGCACCTGCCTGCCTGGTTCTCTAGCAAGGACTCTCTCTCCCTCCACAGGACCCTCTCCTGCTGCTCTAATTTCGCTTGTCCTTTTGTACAAATAGAGGGGAAACATAGCCACAGGCTCCTGCTCGGCAATTTCCACGCGTGGCGTCCGTTTCCCTCCCGTTCTAGTTGTGTTGCATCTTCTGTGTGGCGGCTGCCACTGCTACCTTGCTTCGTCCTGTGTGGCATCCTGGCAAATTCTGCGGATCCTTTGCTTTTAATAATTAAAATATCCGGGGCCAGCACCAAAATGATTTAAAGTGTCAACGCCAAACAGCCGGCCAGGCGAGGCAACAGAAGCTCATCTCCACACCGACTTTCGCAGGAAATCTTGCAACCTTTTCCTTCGTATCCTGCTGCTCCTTTTTCTCCCCTTTGTAGCTCTTTGGGGGTCTTCTCACCGTTTAGTTTGTTGCCGCCTTAACGCCTTTTTAATTATTTTTCACTTTGCCAAATGAAAATTGTGACGGCCAGCGAAAGTGAGAACGAGAGCTTGGACTGGAGGGGGATTTGCGTCCTGGAATCCTTCGTGTCGTGTCCAGTTAAGCACTGCCTTTTAGCTGTCATCAGATGCAGTTTCCGCAGCAACAAAAGTAGCAAACTTTAGTTAATTTCGGCTAAGTGCCAGGACAGAGGGTTTCCCCATCCTCTGGACCACTTTTCCAACCATTTTTCGTGCTCTCTTCACTTTTTAACCTCCCAGCCTGAGGTGTTTTTTAATATTTGAATGCACTTTCATGAAGTCCCCCCCTTTGTAGCTTCTCTCACGCACCCATATGTGGAGCGGCGTGGCTCGTCCTTCTGCCTCCTGGCTCCTGGCTCACATCCTTTCGCTATTTTCCTCTTATTATGCATGACGCGCACATGAAAAGCGAGAGAAAAGTTTTTCTTTTCTTTTGGCAGACAGTCACGCCCCCTATCCCCGCTACCCCTATTTTTGGCACCCACCTGAACAAATTTCTCGACTTGACACGATTTTTTTCCACCAAACATCCCCAGTCACCCACTCCCATCTCCCGTATTTTAAAAATCTTAAAGCAACTCTAGTTCTCTTTTTCATTTTTGCCATTTTAGAGTTTTTCCTCCTAACCCATTTTTTGGTTTAATTAAACGCCAAATAATATAAAAGAAAATAGTGAAAAGTATCTCGCTTTTTTGGCCAACACCAACACCAGGAAGGTGCCAGGAAGCGAAACAGAAGAAGTCTCTTTAATGTCTGACTCATTACCTTGTGTGTGACTTGAAATGCTGTTTTTTAAAGCAGAAAGTTTCTTTTCGGGGCTTACCCGGAGAATATTTCGCAATTTTGTGAGTCATACGGCACGGAAATGAATGCCCGGGTTTTATATTTTAATTATAAAGTATAATAATATTATGTGTGTCGTCTAAAGTTGGTCACAAGTGACTAAGATGGTTTGGAATTATTTGCTTTTGGAAATAGTGGTTTTTTTTTGGGGTTTGGTTTAAAGTTTGGTCGAAAAAGTAGGCTTTCCTTAGGGCCAAAAAATTAAATTTCTAGAAAAGCTGACTAGGCTGGGCAAGTCTTTTATTATTACATGAGATCGAGCATGAAATTAGAAGATTATGAAAACTATGAGTCAAGAGAAGAGTGTGTCAGAGGGCTATGGATACTAGGCATTACTTATAGTTCCTATGAGGAATACCTCTATGGATCTCTTTCGGAAATAATATTTCGACTTTTTATAAATTTTTCCCTTTTAACTCCTTTCAAAAGAATCTATTAAAATAAAGCCCCTGCCTTTCTGCTACTTAAATATATATTTTTTACTTTATTTTATTTCATTTCCCATTTTATTTAATATATTTTTTCTCCCATCTGCGGCACTTGCGGATGCTTTATGGTTGAAATTCGATAAGCCAGGGAAAAATGCAATTTTTTGTTGGTATCTCTGCTTGTTACCAGTATTTTTTTGCCAGTTTTTCTTCATTTTTTTATATCTTTTGTACGTTTTTTTTGAGTATTTTTCAGATAGTATATCGTGATGGCTGTAATTGTGTTTGTGTGTCAACCTGTCGGCAGTTACTCACACGCTGAAAGAGATGCACTTGCCGCAAGATTAGAGGAGTTGGAAAACTTTACGCTTTTGTATTATTGTTGCAAGTAGGAGACTAGCAGTGGTAGTGGAAGATAAAAGTTCATCTGCTTTGTGTTTAATGACATTTGTAGACAATCATGTGAAATGCTGACAACAACAGCAAACAGAAACCCAGAAACAACAGTCATCTAACTCTCTTTTTACTTTCCAGCGTGTGAGAAAATGAAATTTTAAAGCATTTTCTTAGAGACTTTTCTCAAGCCTCCTATGAAGTTTCAAAAACTGCAGTTTAGACTTTCAAAAAATCATTGTTTTTTGTATCTTAAATGATTGATTCAAGCCAGGACTTCATGTTGTGCTACAAGGACACAGTCTCTAGGCCATGTTGCCTTATCAAAACATCCTTTTTGGTGGCAAGAATATTTTGTGTGTGTGCCACATTTGTTTGTCTGTTTGCTGCAACAACAGTTGGGGAAAAAGGTTGAAATATGACGGGAAAATGGTTAGGCATTTGGAAAGGATATCCAGAGGGCGGCGGCAGGACACTGAGAGTGGAGTGGCATCAAATTGGCAGTCCTACCAAAACGAGTGCAAAACACAACAGCAGCTGAACCAAAAAAAAAAAAAAAAAAAAGAAAATTTTACGCGACACGCATTCCGAAAAATGCATTTATGAAGGAATGTAGAGGGGGGGAGTGACAGAAGGGGGAGTGGCATAAGGGGCAGTGGCAGTGGCAACCGTGGTCCTTGTGAAATTTTGTATGAAATTGTGGTTTTGCGGTCGGGTGCTCGGTGCTCCTCCGACAAACCACCACCCTCTTTACTTTGAGAGCATTGAATGTTGGCAGCCATTTTGAAGTGGCATCCTTTTAGCCCACTTACCACCCACTTGCAACCACCCCCTCGGCCCCGTTCCCTCCCACTCCCTCCTCAACAAATGGATGCATGTTCGTTGACAGCAACGATTTTTGCCATAATTATTATGATGATGCTTCGCCATAATCACATTTGATACTCTTTTTTTTTTTTCTTCCCCTCTTTCTTGGTTACACTTGATTAGGATTTATTTATGTTTTTCCCATTTTTTTTTTTCTTGCCAATTCTTGCCACAGCTGCTGAAAGCTACTTAGCAGACAGAGAGGCACTACAACTTTTACTTTTTTTTTTCGCTTTTGTAACAAAATATTTTTAGTTGCAAGTTTGCTTACTCCCATTCAGTAGTTATTTTAGTTGGCACTTTCTATTTCTGTTTATGCGCCAAAGTGAAAATGTAAAATACGATTGTTCATAAATCAGGGAAATTCGTCGCCGCATCATCGTTAATTTAACAAAAATTTAACAAAATGAAGTGGAAAAACTTACAATAAAGTCGCAAAGACCTTTCACGAGATCTATTATTTTTTAATCCATGGGACTTACCTAAAATGAAACAAAAAAAACGTATTTAATTAGTTAATATGTTGGAGAAATTGGATTGGCTAAAATATTTCATCATTTATTAAAAGATTAATAGCTTAAAGTTTATATAATTCAATAAATGGTTAATTAATGGAAATAATTTGTAAAAGAAAGGTTTATAGTATGCAAGGTAACACTGGCAGTGATGGAAGCTTATTAAGAGTGTGACCAAGTTAAGGGAAGTGAAAAAACCAAAGCAAAAAAAGAAGCTGGTCTCTCGAAGTCCTAAAGCTTCAAAGAAATGTGGCATTAGGACGACTTTTGAGTCTCAAACAGTAGTTAAAGCTTCTTAGCAAATCAATATAATCTGATTGTTTTATTAAAACTATTTTCAAATTATTCAAAAAATTCTATAGCTTTCTAAGTGAGCTTATGAATAATTTTTTAGAAGCAAATACCTTTAGCTTCAAGTAAATGTCATCTTAAATGAGTAATTATGAATCATAATGAGGTAGGGTAACACTGTAATGTGGCAGAAGAACACCAATAATGAGACCATGTTAAGAGAAGACAAGAAACGACAACAAAAGGCACTAAAGGATTGTAATAAAAACCCTACAAGTACTCCACCTTTATGATTTAATGATTCAAACTGATTGGAAAACTATTAACTATTCATTTAGAAATTTCACAGCTTTGTAGCTGACCTTATGCATCTCTTAAAGAGCAAATACAAGTTAAATGTCATCAGAAATGAATAATTATGAAGTCATCGCATTTATCTCACGGTGAATGAATTAAGAACCAGCACGTTTAGAGCTCTGGCGTGTGTCTTTACGGAATTATACGAGTATCTTGAAAGACGAAAAATGGCACCCTCAGATTTTAGAACCAATTACGAATTACAGAGAGATGCCTGTCCCCAAAAAAAACACCAAAAACCAATTTACCAACAATTTTTGCCCAAAATCTATTGAAGCTACGGGCGGCTGAGGAAGCGAAACTTTATAAATAGCCAAGAAAAACAATGCAACAGGAAGGTGGGGGCAGGAGGAAGAGAGGGATGTGTTGCACATTGCATCCCACTACACCCCCTCGCCCATCTGATCTGTGGTACATTCCTCAATCAATTTCGTTGGCTTCCTCTGGCGTCTCGTTCGGTTTTCTTATTTACTTTGCATTAATTAAACATGCCCTGCCACCTACTCAGAGGGATCTCTGCCGCCTTCTTTCCCCTCCGCCCAATCTCATCAGCTCGGTGTAGATTTTTCAATCCCCCCTTCCTGCCACACTGGGAGAAAGTCTTGCAAATATTCATATAATTCATGTGGCAGGAAGCTATAGTCTATAGTCTTAGTTCTCAGTGCACCAGCAGCATCTGCGGCAATCTTCGGTTTATATTTAAATGTCTGTGTGGCAGGGACGCACGTGCAGCAGAGCCATCTGCCCCACTCTCCTTCGCCAGCATTCAACATTCGTCTCTGTCAAGTGGCAGTGCATCAGGCTGCCACCCCCAGCCCCCAGCCCCTAGCCCCCTCTCTCTCTCTTTCCATGCCACGTTGCAGTTTGTCATTGTAGCAATTTCAATGTTGCGCTTGTCAATTTTGCTGTTTCTCATACTCCCTCTCTCGCTCAGAGCTCCCCAGCTAATATTGCCACCCAGCCCCACTTGCCACACACCTCCTTTAGGCTGCCACTGATGCTTTTTCCAGTTATTTCCCCCCACCACCACTAGCCCCACCAGCAACATCAGAAAAGCCACTTAAAGTAAGAGGCAGCAACACAAATTGCAAGTTGCAGGTTGCAGGTTGCAAGTTGCTTCTTGATTTTATTTCTTTCTACCTTTTTTGAATAAGAAATATGCATACTGGTTCTATACTTTCTAAGAAGTTTTGATATAAACCGAGTTATAAGCCACCTATTTTGCAATTCGGTCTAGATCTTCTGCTGACTCTTCAAAAAGATGCGATTCATTGCCGCATTCTACATAGCTCCCCCATTCTACAGACACTTTAATTTCAATGTCGCCGCAATTCAGAAAAAGAAGAAAAAGAAATACTTCGAAGGGGAAGAAAGCGGGTCTCTTCATCTCTGTCCAAGTGAGGGAAATAAATAGTTTTGTTTTGACACTCTTAAGGCGGGGATGTCAGCGACGCATCTGCAGATTCTTCTGTTCCATATCTTCTCCCAGTGTCTTCTGTCCAGTCGCCCAGCTGGAGGCCACCACAATAATTCCTTTGACAAGTGGACTTGGCCACTGGTGGCACTTGGAAGGCAAAAGCTGAGACAGAATGGTTCGAAACTAAGCTACCCTAACTAGCACTTATAGTTTATTATTTTTTTAAATTAAATTTTAATCAAATTTAATCTTTCTTTTTCCCTAAATAATACAAATTTTTTTTTGGCTTAGAAGACACTCTTTAAAAAGCTAAAGAAAAGCAAGTATTAGCCCATTTTGGCCCACTGTTTTGGGGCAGCTGTTGGAGGGCTTTGGCTTTTCCCCACTTTCTGATTGTTATTTTTTCCCCTGTCTTGTTTCAGCTGTCTAGGTTTTGTGTTTTTTTTTTCTGTTTTTTTTTCTATTTTTTTTTGCGGTTTATAGGCGTTATGATTGGGTGTGTTTGTGTTTCTTTTCGAGTGGGCGTGGCTGGCGCAACAAGTTGACAATTTAGCTGGATTCTATTTCCTCTTTTGTGTGTCTCCACTGGCTAATGAGTTTTTAAGTGTCACAGAAGAAAGGGGGAGACAAGAGAAGAGTCTTCAGTCTCTAGTCTCCAGTCTTCTCGCAATGCTTCGTTGATAAACTCGCAAACTGACTAAGCAGAACCAGCAACAACTACCGTTTTCTCACTGATTCTTACAACACCTATTCTCTTCCTCCTCCTCCTCTTCCAAGCTTGTGACATTCTTTTTACCGTTATAAATCAAGCGCAAGTCACGTAGTATTCTTAAGCTTTTCAGATTACAACGGAATGTTGCAAGAGACCCCCCACCACTGTTAAGAAATGTTAAGTTGCTGTTAAGTGAAGCAACATGTTGCCAAGACAGATAGTTTCTTAAAAATTAATTTCTTAGTTAAAGAATTAAGGTAAAAATATAAAAAAAATATAAAATAAATAAATAAAAATAAAATATATAAACTAAAATATAAAATAAGACTGTTAAGACTGTACTGAAATGTTAAGTTGCTATAAAGTGAAGCAAGGCAGATGTTGCCAAGGCAGATAGTTTCTTAAAAATTAATTTCTTAGTTTAAAAATTAAGGTAAAAATATAAGAAAAATCTAAAATAAATCGTTAGATGTTACTTGTATTTTTTTAAGTGTAGTCTTGCAACTGCCCCCAATTTTCACACCTTTTCCCCGCTTTTCTGCTTAGACAGCTGCACTACAGGTTCTCCCCATGGGTGTCGGTCGGTCGGTCGGTCGGTCGGTGTTTTGTAATAAACCCCATTTACACCGACAATTTTATGCTTTTGTTTATTGTTTGCTTTCTCTCCCATCAGCCAGGCAGCCAGGCAGCTCCAGGGATCGAGTTCATTTGAAATTTGTAACGAATGAAGCGCAGAAGGCGAGCGAGCGAGCTCCAAGCTGGAAACCAAGAAGTGGGCCACATATAATTAGAAGGTGAGGCACGTCAGTTTACAATTGTTTAGAGCTCCCCCTCTCTCTCTTTGCTTAAATATTTATAAATTTTTTAGCTTTAAATAAACAATTTTAGTGGCTAGTATACTTCCGAAATTGTTTATTATTTCTGCCACTTTACGGCTTACAATAAACAAAAATTAAGCAACAATGAATTAATTAGCAAACTAGTGCCACATTTTTTATGCTTTGTTGTAAAAAATATATAGCTATTTTGGGATTTAATTTAAAATTTATTAAAACTATAAGTCAAATAAATTTTGTATTATCTAATATCTGTTATTCCCCCAAAATAATGACCATTTTATTCTTTAATTTCATTTCCTTCCAACTCTTTCAATTAAAGCTTCGAAACATGCATTTAAAATTCATTAAAAATTCATGAAAATCCTTAAAGTCAACGGCAAATATGCAAATAGTTTTTGGCTTAATAAAAAATTGAAAATGAAAAGAATTGGTATAAATAATTGCCGAATATTTTCTTTGCGCCATTTGAAGCTCACATAATTGAATTATTTCTGTCTCTTTTATTTTTCAAAAAATAATTCCATAACATTTTTTGCTCTAATTAAACAAGCAAATAAATAAACATTAAATGCAAATAATATTGAAATCTATATTCGATAAGGGGGGATCTATGTAAGAGGCAAATAAAAATGTATAAATTATTAGCCAGCAAACAGGGCGAAAATAAATTAATTTGCTTATGTCTGGCATTAAAAAGACTAAAGCCAAAGCCCACATAGCGTCGCTTTCAAAGTCAATTCATTGAAATTTATCTGGTCTATTAAATATTTATGTAAACACTGACGAACTGGCCAGGACATCCAGGCGGGAGGACATCCAGGCAGGAGCCACCCCGCAGCTCCGACTGACAACCGCATCAAATTGTGCAAAATTAATTAAAATGCATTTCATTTACGAAGTTTTAAATGACGAGCTTATAATTCGCAAATGGAAATACCCTAAAAAAAAGGGTCATAATTGGTTTCTAGTATTAAAAATTATAAAAAAAGATGAAAAAAATAGTAATTTTTGTTTTAAAAATATTTTAAAACTCTATCTAAAATAATTGTTTGTTAAAATTCTAACTAAAGTTAGTAGCTAAGGGAACTCTAGTATGAGAAAGTATTACCACTCCTTCTGGAAATGACAAATTAATTGAAATTAATTCATGTTTAATAAGCTCTCTCCTCAAAAAATGAAAAGAAAAAAAAAATAAAACAGCTTTAAGGTAAATTTTATTTTTTAATTTGCCAGATATTTTTCACTGACATTTGATACTTTTTTTTTACTTTATTTTATATTATATCCGCTGCCTTAACCATTTTTCAATTATGTGCAAAATTAATGACAACCGTTTTGGTGGCAGGTTCTCCTCCATCGTGCCCCCTTTTTGATTGATTTTGTGGCACTATTAAGCGTATTTTACTCGAAATGTCTCTGGGGCACGCAACAGCGATTTTCTATTCTCCTGCCGACACATTACGGCCTTGAAGTGTTAAGGATTTTGCTGGTTAGCAAAAGGGGGGGATAGCCTTTCCACCCTCTTGTTTTCGATTTGAAAAGCCAGACAAAGACATATTCCAAAGGAGCGCCGTTCTATCGATGACTGCCAGAAAAGGGGGGGTGCCATTTTCCTAATGGCAATTGACATAATTACGCAAAGTAGTTCCTCTCCTTCCAGGACGCGGCAGCCAGGTGGGGAAAAGTTTCTCAACTTAGATTAGACCTGCCCCAAAAAAAACCTTTTTCAAAGCCCTCTGCCCTCTACCCTGTCCCTCTTCGAAAATGGAAATTAGGCTTTAAAATTACCCTGGAGGCGTCTTTAAAATTTATTGCTGCCTAAGCAGAAACTGAAAATCGCTTCTACCACCACTGCCAACCCCTAGCTATCCCTGCCTTGAGGTAAGTGTAATGAAATTTACTTACAAAACAGCCAAAAAAAAGGAGAAAAAAATATAAAAAGGAAAATAAGGCAAGAAAACACAACCTAGAAGTTCTAAGCAGAGTTATGTCTGCTGTGGAGCCAGAGGGGAAAATGTTTGAGGCCCGAAAACGAGCGCAAAGTGGGTGGTCGGTGGTGGATAAAAAAAAACTGTTTGACTTTCCGTTTGTTTGTCCTTGAATTTTAGCTTTCTATAGCCGCAAAGCCAACCCAAAAATTTACCCAATAAAATAAGAGGGGGGACTAACTCCCAGTGTAGTAACTCCCTACCCCAAGATATTATTACAAGCACATTTTCATTGCCAGACAAAGGAGAAGTCGCATTGGCGCCAAAAAAAAAAGAAAAGAAATTCTGGGCATACATTTTTACTTGAAATTGATTTTCCAGCCTCCCTGCCAGTCTCTCAAGCTTCTCAATTGAATTCATTGCGTTTTATTTGCCTTGCGTATTTTATTTAATTTTTTTGTTAAGAACCTGACACTTGACAAGAAATTAGAAGAGGGAGGCAGGTGATTAGCGAGTGGAAATGAATTAAATAAAAGAGCTTTTCTTCAAGAGTGTTTCTGAGAAGTCTTCTAACCATTTTGATCTTTAAACCCGGCTTAACAACAATTAATGCTTCCATAATTCATTTTTAATTTATTGAAGCCGCTTCCCACTCACACTCACCCTTCCATTTAATTTCTTTCCAACTTCCGCGTCTTGAGGCAAAAATATTCATTTAACCCCCAAGATGAACTCTCCTCCTCCCCTCCCCTTTTGATTAAAGAAATTTTAAAGTTTTTAATTAAAAGCACATTGCTCCGTGTTTCCATTAGCAATTCAAAAACTTATCAAGTGGACTGAGATGGCCAGAGTTTGGTTTTTATTCCATTCATAGACTTTTATTGCAATTTCATGCGCTTCAATGAAACTCAATAACAATATACGCTTTTTTTTAACCACCCACTCTCACTCTCACTGCTCCCTCCGCTCTGAAAATAAAAACAATTTAATAAAAAATATTTTAAGAGGAGTGTTGGCCAAAAGGGATGATCAGCCGAGTGCAGTGCGTATTAAAAAATAAATACAGACGACAAACAATGGGAGGAAAAAAAACACAGCCTATGATGATTAAAAATGGAAATAATCAAATTTTTGCACTTTTTTACACTTTCAGTTCCTGCAACCTGCCAGCAGTCCTTTCTCTCCTTTATTTATTCACTTTTTGTTATTATTTCCAGTTTGATCCCGAAACGAAATCAATTTCGCACAACGGCCGATAAAAAATGGTTTAAAAAATATATTTCCACTTCACTACGAAATTAATAAAACACTTTTCTGTTAAGCCAAAAAGTGCGGGGGGGTTGCCAAAGAATTTATTATTTGCTCAAAAATATTTCAACAAATGAGCATTACGAATCGAAAGGAATCGGGGGTTGCAAGAAGGATGGGATGTCCTTTGGAACAGGGAGGACAGACAGCCGGATTGCAAATGAGTTTTTTACACTTGAGACGAAATTAAAACTTCAGCTGCGGCCGAAAGACAAAAAGGACACACATCCACCCCCAGGACTCCCCCCCACTTAGTCCTGCCATTGAGCAAATGAAATGGAATGTTTGATTAGAAAAATATTTTGCATAGCGTGGAGTTTCAGTAACATTCGTTTCAGTGTTTCACTTTTTAGTCCTTTCATTGTTCCGGTAATGGGCGTGTCATCCTGCAACCCCCGAAGGACGATTTAAATGCGTTTTACAAAAAAAAAGGAAAGAAAATCTTTTCACAGTTCATTTTGTTTAATTTTTTACAATGTTGCTTTGCATTTTTTGAAGACAGGCAGTCTGAGGGAGGGAAAGGGACACCCCCAGGACCTCCTTATCCTTTCAGATGCACACAACCCTAAAAAAGTGAATTGATATGCTTGAGAAACCCTGGAATGGATTGGATTGAGCCAAAAAGGGGATTGCATTTAAGGATATAGAGGTGGCTTGCAAGGATAAGGGATGCACTGATTTCAAAGTCTTTCACTTTTTTTTCAGCAAGGGTTGTGCCTCGGGCTGGTGTTGGGAAAAGTTTATACACTTTCCACAGCCTTTGTTGTCCTTTTCCCTGCTGGGACTGGAATTCGAGTGCTAAACGATCATAATGAGGGTCTTAGAGGGTTAAAGGGAGAGAGAGTCATGCCTTCCGGCTGTGACTGCGATATTGAAACATTCGGTTGTGGTCTAATTAATCTATTTAGGCGGAAAAGTAGAGTTTTTCCGAATGGGGTTACTAAGGAAATATTTGTCAGAAAATTAGAAAATGACAAATGGGTATAAGGAGACATAGATGTGGAAGTTAAACGCAATTAGGGGTTAAGGATTTCCGGTTTTGTGATTAAAGATATGAGTTCTATCTTAGCAGAGCAGTTAACAACTAAAGAAAAGTCTAATCTCAACTTGACCAACTTCTTCCCTTTTGAGCCAGAACCTTCTTCAACCTAAACCCTTTTTCTCTTCACTCCTTAACCCTTTTTAAAGCCCCATTTCCCACTTAACCCGCTAACTCCAATCAAGAGGCAAAACAAGAAGTAGTAGCTGCCAGCCATAAATACATCAGCGAAACATGAAACGTGCAAAAGCGGTCGAAATGAGCTTGAAACAGATACTCCAGCTCCCAGATACAGATACGCAGATACAACAGATATGTTTGCCCAGTTAGAGATACTCCGATAGCGTTTCAGATACAGATACAGATAGAGATACGGGGGTACATGCAAAAGCAATCAGTGTATTGGCCACAACGATTTTTGACATGTTACGCATACAAATTAGAGCAGACTGCCCCAGACTCTTGCCTCAAAAACGCAAAACGCAATCCCCAATAAAGAAGCCAACAAAAGGCAAAAAAAAAGAGAAGAAAAGGAGAAGCTAAAGCAAAAAATCAGCAAACAGAAGCCCCACGAAAGCATGAGACCCACGACTCTCGCTTTGAGTGGGCAGTTGAGGCAGTTGAAGAAAGAATTATATAAAAATAAAATAAAAGCGGGCTTCGAAAAAAAAGAGCTTGGCAAAAAAAGCTTGGAAGAAAGTGCTGAAAGGGGGAGAGATTGCTGGGGGAAATTCTAAAAAAAAGAGTCATACCAAAGAGCCAGCTTTTCAAAACGAATATAAAGTGCTCTTTAGGAGATAGAGTTCTTTTTTTGACTATTTTTGTAATAATAAATAATTAACTATTACCTTTTAAGCTTAAATATCAAAAGAGTATCTAGAATATAGCTAAACCCCTTCCTAAGGTCAGTGGAATCAGGAGAGCCAGAAAAGCCAGCTGTCAATTACTTTATAATTTTAAATATTAAAAAATACACTTTTAAGATAGCCACCAAAAGAGTATCTAGAATAGAACCAAAACCCTTCCTAAGGTAGCTCCAAAGTCGCCCACAAATCACCCACTTGATGACGGCCAGCAATCAGGAGAGCCAGCAGAGCAAAAACTAAAATCATCATCAAGTACCAACAACACAATCCATGCTAATGATCTGAAGCTGTCTTGAAGACAAATTCCTCGATTCCGATTCCGAAACCAATTCCAGTAGCCAGTATTCAGAGCCAGGTGAGTGTGGGCGATAGGCCCCTTCTCCGGTGAGGTGCGGCCGGCAGGTGAGGCGTGACAGTCGCTGTGGCGGAGTTGGTCAAGAAATGCCATCACGTCAGGCGCGACCCCCTGGCGACTGGCTGGCGATTTTACAGCGATTTTAAAAGCGCAAAAAAAACGCATTTGGAATGCAAAAAAGAAAAAAAAATTAAAATAAACAATAAATAAAAATTAATTATTCACAAGCTGTTGAGTCAGTAGCTGTTTTTTTCTAAGTCTTCCAGAGAACTGACTCTTTCTAGCTCATAATGCATTTTTTTTTTATAAAAAAAAATGTCACTTTTCCGTCATAATTAAAATTCAAAAGTAGTTCCCAATCACTATACTTCTTCTCTTCGTAAAAATATTTACAAAAATGTAATTTTTTTCCCGCAAACATCATCAAAGCAAAGACACAAATTGGTTTCGTGACGAAAAAAACCATAAAAATCATTGACATTCGAATAAAAAAAAATATATAAAGTGGCAGAAGCTTAAAAAACAGCAGCTGATCATTTTAGAAAAATATTTATTTTGTGCCAATGCTGGCGAAAATTTTTCTGTAACCAAAACCAATGACGAGGTCGTTCAGGGGTTAACTAAAAAAAAATAATAATAAAAATCGCGCTAACTTCGTCATCAGTCAGCGGAATGTTATTGAATTTTTATTGTATTCGAGTCGCTATCTCTGGCAGTCGTGTGTTTGTGTGAGAAACATCATTTAAATGTTGAGGAATTCTTGTATCTTTTTTTTTGGGCTATGTATGGAAGTTGTTTAAACAGCTGCGAGTTTAAAAATCCAACAGCGCCACCGCCACGCCACCCACCTCCGAAATGAAGAGGGGAGTTTTGGGCTCCCAGTGCAGTGCATAAACACGACTACAAATATGCGAAGCGAGAGATATAAATTCTGGGCAAGAGAGTTATAAATTCCATATGCCAAAGCATCAGGGCGCTAAGCAAAAAATGCGTATACGGGTTGCATTTTTTATACCAAACAATGGGGGGATCCAAAAGCTATCCCTTTAAACAAAAAAACTATTGAAAAATAACTATAGAAATGCCTGAAAAATTATTTTTTTTGTTCAGAAATATTAAGAAATAATTTCTTAAGCTCTTTGTTATTTTATTTTATTTTATTTTAGTTAAGAATATCAATATTTCCACAACAGACACTAAGAGTAGTGAGTGGGAAGCTAAATAAACCAATTTATTGTATCCAGAGACCCCCTTTGCAGTGCCTCTGGCTGTCGCTTTATCCTTTCCGCCTCCACCACCATCCCGATCCTTTGCAATCCCAACTTTGATTTTGCAAATGCAAATTTTTGAAATATATATCTGCGAGATACATATATATCTCAGTGTCTTTGCTGCAGCTGTTGCTAACACCCACTTGCCACACAGAGGCATCCTGGCACCCAGCTCCTGGCTCTCTCCTCTCTCCCCTCTTTCTCTTATCCTGACTCCTTTGGCCGCCTTTTTCCGCACACGTCGCTGAATTTTGCACGTAAAAAATGTTTGAAACAAACAAAATATTTGTTTAATTTATTTTAATTTCAAAGTTGCAGCAGTTGCAGATATTTTTTGGGTGGAGGAAGCACCGCAGGCTGCTTTGCGTTTTTCTGACTGCGTCAGTATCAGTGTGTGTGTGTGTGTGTGTGTAGTGTTAGTGTGTGTGTCAGTGTGTGTGTGGAGAAGGATATGCCAGGCACACAAAAACAACAGAGACAATAACAACTCCGGAAAAGTGAGAAAAACTAAGCCACAATCATAATTCACGCGCTAAAAACACGAACACTAGAGAACAGGGAGAAAGGTAGTGGGAGAGAAAGAGGAGAAAGGAGCAAAGGAGATAGGAGAAGGGATAGAGGAGGGAGAAAAAAAAACAACAAAAAAAGGAGAAATTTTAGGAGCCAGGCACTTGGAAAAGCCAGGAAATGAAATGAATGTGGAAAACTCAAAGGGAAAACTGGCGGTGGCGGCGGAGGGAAAAGGGAGAAAGGTACGGAGAAAGAGGGAAAGAGAGAGAGAGAGAGAGAGAGAAGAAGAAAAGCAGGTAGACGAGCGGCTAAAGGCATAAATAAAACAAAGCTGCAAACGAATATAAAACCAAAGGCAAGAAAATAAACATAAAAACCCCGAAGAAATTGTGACAGGGCAATGAGTGCGACAAGGACAGGGTCGGGGAGTGCAACAAGTGCAAGAGAGACAGGTAGAACTGG